>NW_004444106.1:1134427-1210782 GCF_000243295.1 Trichechus manatus latirostris | reverse complement strand
TGCAGAACTCAAATTCTAGTAAAAAGACCAGACTTAATGGTTTGATTGAGACTGGAGGGACCCCAGAAGACATGGCCCCCGGACTCTCTGTTAGCCCAAAACTAAAAGCATTCCCGGGGCCAACTCTTCAGACAAAGATTAGACTGGACTATGGGACAAAAATGATACTTGTGAAGAGTGTGCTTCTTAGCTCAAGTAGATACATGAGTCTAAATGGGCAGCTTTTGTCCAGAGGCAAGATGAGAAGGCAGAGAAGGCCAGGAGCTGGTTGAATGGACCCGGGAAATCTGGGGTGGAAAGGAGGAGTGTGCTTTCACAGTATAGGGAGAGCAACTAGGGTCACAAAACAATGTACGTATACATTTTTGTCTGAGAGACTAACTTGAATTGTAAACTTTCACTTAAAGTACAATTTTAAAAAAAACAACAACCCAGTTTGTGTAGACTGGTTACAACCATGCCGGCCAAGAGAAGCCCTGTCAGGTGTCCTGTGTCCACGATGCTCTCCTGCCTATAGGCTCATTAGATCTTTTTTCTTGACCATTTTCTCCGTATTCTTTCACCTGTCAGTCATCCTCTCCTAAATTCCAGCCCAATCCCTTCTCTAAAAAAGAACGTGAAAATGATGTGTTGCTCCCTGCCCCTGAATCTGCTAGGGGACTCTCATGGCGGCCCTGGGAGGAGGGGCCTCTGCTCCGTCCTGTGTCCTGGAATCTGCCAGGGGACCTTCATGGCAGCCGTGGGAGGAATGGCTTGCCTCTGCCCCATCCTGTGCCCCTGAATCTGCCAGGGGACTCTCATGGCGGGCCTGGGAGGAACGGCATGCCTCTGCCCCATCCTGTGCCCCTGAATCTGCCAGGGGACTCTCATGGCAGCCCTGGGAGGAGCGGTGTGCCTCTGCCCAGTCCTGTGCCCCTGAATCTGCCGGGGGACCTTCATGGTAGCTCTGGTAGGAGGAGAGGTGTGCCTCTGCTGTGTCCTTGAGGAAGCACAGCGGTCCTTCAGAGTTCAGTGTCAGCTGGACCCTCTACTCCCTGCTTGAACTTAAACCGGATTCTTGGATCACCTTGTTCTTGTGGTGATAAGAAAACTAACCTTGTCATCCAGCCCCTTCCTCATCTCAGCTCTGCCTTCCTACGTATTGTTGACTGAACTGTTCTGCTAATTTAGTACATTCTAGTTCTACTAACATAATATACAATCACAGTATACAGACTGTTCCTAAGTATACGTAACTATATAATCAGCCCTTTAAAACCCTCTAACTAAACACATTTTATATACTTATAACCTTCCCTAAGGAGCCCTGGTGGTGCAATGGTTAAACTCTGAGCTGCTAACCAAAAGGTTGGTGGTTTGAAATCACTAGCTGCTCCGTGGGAGAAAGATGTGGCAGTCTGCTTCCTTAAAGAGTACAGCCATGGAAACCCTATGGGGCAGTTCTTCTCTGTCCTATAGGATCACTATGAGTTTGAATTGACTTGACAGCAATGGTTTTTGTGTGTGTGTGTGTGTGTGCGTGTTTGGGGGGTTGGGTTTGGTCTCCTACTGTATTACCCTTCCAGTCAGTATTACCCAACACCCTCTGTGCACTCTGGCTGGTACTTGCCAGAAAGACACTCTTCCCACCAGACGTTGAGGACTTGTCTTATTCTTCTCTCCCTTGCACCTCACTCAGTGCCGGACACAGAGTTGGTGTCTAGTAAACACGACTGAGTAAACCATTTGCTCAAAAGCATGAGGTGACAGTTTTGAGTTCTCTGAGGAAAAAGGCGTGATCAAACATATTTTTTCCCCACTCCTTTACATTCATGACCTCTAATGGGAGCCCAGGATCCTGATTTTCTGTCTTGGCTCTGTGTTTGATCCAGGTGAAGGGCCCGTTTGTCCCCTGGCAGGTCGTGCGGGACATTCTGCATGCTACCCTTGAAGAGTCTTTGGATAAAACATCCCATTCAGTTGGACGAAGAGCTCGCTACTTAGTGAAAAATCCACAAGCCTATCTGAACTATAAGTAAGCCATCTTTGAAATTTCATAACTCTAGGACAAGGTTGTTCTAATGCTTGCAGTTCGTTCTTTACTCTTCTTTCATCCCACTTGCTTAAGACTCTTGTGTAAAATCCAGATCAAGCACACTGAGTTGTCCAGTAGTTTTTTCGATTAGTGGAGTTCGTTGGTAAGATTGTCCTTGACCTTTTGAGGGCTGGGTGTGATTCTAGGTACTCTGATGTGCATGATGGGATTTGGACTTTAGAATAGCCTTATGAAGTAGCTGCTGTTACCCATTTTCACAGATGAAGAAATGGAGGCCAGCCAGGCTAGGAGACTTGCTGAATATCACACAGCTATATGTAGGGAAGGCAGATTTTCACAACTGATTTTCCCACTCCAGAGCAGCTCTTGATATCTCTGTATTGGTGGCTCATCACATAGCTCGGCCCAGGAAGAAGCTAAGCAGGGCCTGAGTCATTGGACAGAACGCGCTCAGCATGTTCACAGCAGAGCTGAGCGTGCCCTTAGTGCCTCCTGACCATGTTTGCATGTGCGGTGATGGCAGATGCCCAGGAGTCGCAAAGCACCCCCTTGTGGCTAGTCTGTTGCCAGCAAGGTTCTCCACACAGGGCCGTAAAGCCATTTTCAGGCTATCATACTCCTCCTGCACCTACCACTACAAGGTGTGTGCTTGACTAGGGGGACCAGAGAACTCCAGCATGCGCATGGAGGCACCCACGCAGCGCAGCCAGGGGAAGACGGGGGGGGGCAAGGCGGAGTCCGTGATGGTGACAGGACGAACACCGCCACCAGCTGGTTGTTCCTGCCACGGGTCAGTAGGAGAGCTTGGTGCCAAGTTGATTCTGGACCTTGGGGCACCTGCAGTCGGCTAGATTTGAGAGCGAGATTAGGGCTAGCCCTGGATTGTGGAGGAGACTCAGCTCTAGCCAGGATTTCTTAGCCTCCGCACCGTTGACATTTGGAGCTGGATCATTGCTTGCTGTGGGGGCTATCCTGTGGATTGTAGGATGTTTAGCAGCATCCCTGGCCTCTACCTACTAGATAATAGTAGCAGCCTCCCTCCCACGTGATTACCAGAAGTGTCTACAGGTGTCCCCTAGGGGACAAAATCGCCCTCACTGAGAAGCACTGACTTAGATTAGACATACCAAGAGGCCTGCATAGGATCTGAGACTGTTTTAGCCGAAAGGGCTCTGATCACTTGGTCCACACACCTCTGTTTTCTGGGGACAGGACATTGTCACTCAGAGGCTGTTTCCTCACCTGTGAAGCAGGGCCGTAATACTAATAATAACCACACCTGTCCTGCCTACTGCTGACCCTTGGTATCTGTGGGACTTCGGGTGCCCTTGACTTCTCCGAGCTTTAAAATGGGATGGCAGTCCCTACCTCACAAGCTCTTTATGAAGGTTGAAGTGCCTGGCTCATAGGAGCCCAGCAAACACTAGCTGCCTTCTCTTTCGTTTCATTTTGAACAACTCAGGCTCTCCTTACATTTTGGAGATCTGGAGATGTACCGAATGGACAACTGGTGCCTTGGAGGAAGTTAGAGCTCTTAGTAATAATAAACACCAGCGTCTGTGGAATCTAAATTTAAAGTTGAGCGTATGGTTTCACACAGGTTGTCTCATTTGGTCCTGCCCAGATCCCTGTGAGAGGCAGGTGGGAGGCACTGCTCTCAGTTTGCACGTGGAGGGACGGAAGCGCAGAGAAGCCGAGGGGTAAAATGAGAACACTAGCAGGCTGGGCTTGAGTCAGAATTGGCAGATCCCAAATCCTTCGTTTTTAAGAGCTGTAATTACCTAACAGATGTATAAGTAAACCATACTTCATGTTTAGCTAAGACCAGAAATGTTCCAACAGGCATCTTCTGATGGCTCCGCATATTGACATCCTTACAATCGCCAGACCTCGTTTTTATCTTATCTTTCTGCAGGGTTTGCCTTGCCGAGGTGTACCAGGATAAAGCACTTGTTGGGGAGTTTATGAATCGGAAGTGTAACTATGACGACCCGAAGGTAGGCCCCATGTGGTTGAAGGTAGGCTGTGGAGATGGGCTCAGCCTGCTCTGAAGGCAGCCTTTCCAGGTGCCAGGCCGGCCCCCTGGGCCCACGGTGACTCTGCCAGCCTCACAGACATGACGTTTTCCCTGCTTACGTGGGAAATCTGTGTGTCCGATATTTGGCTTTGGACCACGTTTGATCTGGCTCCCAGCATCAGTGATTAGGGATGATTAGAATCGATATGCCACTGTGAAGTTCTGCTGTGCCTTGGGCCCGTTTGTTAAGAAAATGGGCAGCTCTTCAGAAACAACAAGCAGCTAGGCTTTCCTGGAAAGCTTGCAGATCGGGTAGGAGTTTTCTTCTTGAGAGGACCTTTATCCAAGTGCACTCTCAAAACCCCGTCCAGGTAGGGCTGGAATGAACTTGCAGGGACTCATGGACTGAGGGTCACAGGGGCTTAGAAGGTAGCTGATGAAGAAGGAAGTTATCTTTCCAGACCCAAACTTCTCTGCTCTTGGCTCAGAGTCTGCTGGACACCTGCTGCGTGCATGTCAACCCTGGCCCTTCAGGGAGCCCTCGGGGAAGCAGGTCAGGCCAGAGAAGCAGGTGGGCACTGCAGAACAGTGAATAAGTCCTCTGAGAGAACACAGCACAGGCCAGCTAGGTCGGGAGGGAGCATCAGGAATGAGTTGGATGCAGGTAACAGAAAACCCAGCCTAACAGGGCTTAAGGCTTCATTGTTCCCATGTGCCAAGCAGTCCGGAGGTAGGCAGTCCCAGGCTGGTGCAGCAGAACAGCAGTGCCCCCAAGGACCCAGGTTGATTCTGTCATTTTACTCTCCATCCTCAGTGGACGGCTCGCCCTCCTCGTGCCAGTCACCGCATGGTTGCAAGTTGACTACTGTCGCTCAGGTCCTCACAACAGAATCCCAGGGCAGGAAGACATGAGAGAGGGGCCGCATTGGCCCCATGTGGCCCTTGTCTCAGGGAGGGGCAGTCTCCCAGAAGTGCTCTGGCCGACCTGGGTCCTGTGGCTGGGAAACAGTAGCTAGCACAGGGGAACAAGGTTGCCATGATGGGCCTGGACCTAGCCTGACTCACCCCTGAGGCTGGGTGTGTTTCCTCTCCAAACCAAATCAGGGTTGGCTCCACGAGTGAGAAAGAATGGAGGGGTGGGGAGCATGAGGGAGGCAGCCAGCAGTGTCTGTCAGAAGCTGTGAAAGGAGCTGACACTGAACTGAAACCCAAAAGTTGAGGGAGCAGCCAAGGCAGAGGCACTGGAGGGCCAGGGAGCCTGGTGTCCCCGGCCCCAGGGCATGCCAGCCTGATGCAGCACAGAGTCAGGAGGGCGGCAGAGCCTCAGCGGCCAAGGATGGAGTGGGCATTTGTCCTGCAGCACAAACTAGGGGGCTGACTTGGTCACTTTGCATTGGAAAGCTTGTTCTGGCCACACCAAGAGGATGGACTGGAGGTGGCGAGGCCAGTGAGGAGGCTGTGTTGTGCTCTGGGTGAAGAGTGAGGAAGGCCTGGGCTGTGACAGCCACAGTGCGGGGTGGAGGAGGAGAGCACCGTGGGAGCCACCGGGTGGAAGACAGGCAGGGGAGCTGAGTGAGTGGGAATGAGAGGGAGACACTGACTGGGAGGAGGCAGGTGGTGGAAGGCATCCTGGGGACTGTGCTCAGATTTGGGGCTTAGGAGAGAGACCTGGGGTGCTGCTCTGAGACCCATCAGCGTGTTAGTTGGCATCAAGTGCCCCAGTTCCTGAGCGTGGGGTGAGCGTCTGTCGCCTCCTCTGACAGTGTGCCTGGTCAGGTCTGCTCTGTGGGCATCGGGCAGCCTCGGGGAGATAGGAAAGGCGGAGAGGCGGCACTGCCAGTGCTTCTCATGCACAGCTGCTGCACGAGTTTGTCACAGATGTTCCTTGCTGCATCTTAGCAAACCCTCCCTTGGCGGAGAGAAAGGGCTTCACATTTCATTCTCTCGCGTCCAAAGGTCTGTGCCAACGAGTTTAAAGAATTTGTGGAGAAGCTTAAAGAGAAGTTCAGCTCATCCCTAAAGAATCCTAACCTTGAAATCCCAGACACACTGCAGGAGCTGTTTGCCAGGTGAGGTTCTTCTGGGACAGTTCTGTGTGATCCGCAGTGGGAGAGAGTAGAAATTCAGGTGGCCAGAGTTCCCTCCCCTTGTCTGGCAGTCCCGTGAGGCCCATGGAACCTGCCTGGTTGCTGTGGACCTGACAGCTAACGTCACGTCTCGAGCATGTCTGGAGCATCTGAGCTCTAGCCTTCCGCGGGTGACTTGAAAACAGGCAGAACCACCATTCCTAGCACCCAACCAGGCACTTCCATACATTTTTTCACCGAGCCCCCCGCTGCTGACTTAATTCAGGCTTCCATAGGTGGTTGGTGTGCTTTCTCCTAGTGCTTTTTTTACATGTGCGGAAACTCCAAGACGTGCCAGGCCTAAAGAGAGATTTGCAGAACATTTTCAGAGCTGGTACCTTTAGCTATTTTTTGGATTTTGGCTTTGTTTTTGCAGTAAACTATTCCCCAGAATTCCCAAATGGTATGGTTTATATTCAGTCTTCAAGGTGTTTCAAATAGCTTGTTTACCTATCTATAATTTATAGCCACACTTATTTCCAGTGAGGCTATGGAACAGCTTTTAGTCATAAAACCAGACAGTTAAAATAAAGATTTTTTTAAAGGAAAGAACACGAATCATTTAGAGAGAAGAAAAAAGTTGCAGTTTAACAATAAATTTGATCTTGAGCATTCTGGCAGGCGAGGCAAAAAAGAAAATGGTTCCATATTTTTCCTTGTGTGACTAAAAATAGTTCATAGTTTTTTCTGAAAAGTTTCTTTTTCTTAGCACTAAATTTTAAGACGATTTTAGTACTACAAAGATAAAAATTCATCTTTGACTTTGGTTTTTTAGAAACTAAGGAAAAGTCTTACAAATGACCATTTGGGGAAAAGAAAGTAAATTCTGTGGTTTATTCCTCTATTTATTTCCTTGGTGTAAACACAGTAAAACAATATTTACATGAAGCTCAGAAAATAGATGGGGAAATAGTCTATGATTCCAACAGCCTGATAACAGCTGTTCTCTTTTCGTGTATTTTCGTCTAGACTTCTTTCTTGTGCTTGGTTTTTAATCATAATGAACCCACAATTTTATACCCTGCTCCCTTAACAGTTAACAGTCGGCTCCCTGCCAGTTAACATGTTGCGTGTAACTGTTAATAAATGAGCATTTCTCACATCAGCCCTCATTTTTATAAAATACTTATCTGGTGGGCAGAACATGGTATTTTCTCATTTTAATTTGCATATACAATATTCAATTTTTAGTGAGCTTAACATTTTTTTCCAGTATTTTAGCCAATAAATGGCCATCTTGAGCCAGCATCAGCCCGGGTAGGTTCTGCTTTGTTCCACTGACATGTTCTTCTCCTATTTCTTACACAGATACCGAGTTTTGGCAATTGGAGATGAGAAAGATCAAATCAGTAAAGAAGATGAACTTAATAGGCAAGTACTGATATGCAGAGTATCTTCCTCACCTACTTGTCTGAGTTACCTACATGGCAGTGGGCCAAATCTAGCCTGTCACCTGTCTTTGTAAATAAACTTCGTCGAAACATTTACTGTCTGGCCCTTTACAGAAAAAGTTTGCCAGCCCGTAGCCTGGTCTAGCCTTAAGACGGGCTGGGGGAAGGGTTTGAACTCTCATCCCATGAGCTATCCAAGCAAAACTCTAGATAAAAAGCTCAACCTTTTTTTTTTTTTCCATCTTGGAAAATCAGTGTTAGTTTAGTTTGATTTTAGCTCTCATATTTCAGTGAGAAGCCTGTTCTCATTGGAGAAAAACATGTTTAAAACTGGAGGGAAAAAAATAGAAGCATAGGCCCCACTTGTTAGTTGTCATGTAAACGTGTTCCCAGGTTATGTTGCCTTTTACCCACTGGATTGACTTGTTAGTTGTCATATAAACGTGTTCCCAGGTTATGTCTCCTTTTACCCACTAGATTGAAACTGTTTACCTGCAGAAATTGACCAGTTTCTAAGATCTAAAAAGCATCATTTATTTTGTTCCCCTTTTTTGGATAGTTTTGATTTTCATGTCATTTTTGTGAGACTGATACCTTTTTTTTTTTTTTAATGAGAATTGATTCCCCTGAGATGTGGCTTGTGGCCCTTGGCCTCATGTTGCCCTGCCGCCCTCTGTCTCTTTCAGCGTGGATGACATCCATGTTCTGGTGCTCCACAACCTCATCCAGAGCACACTGGCCCTGTCGGACAGTCAGATGAAGTCCTGCCAGTCATTTCAGGTGGGTACTGGGTACCCAGTATCTGTCCCCGCAGCACTAATGGTGCTTGGGACCCCGCAGAGGCCAGTACCGGGTGAGGTTTTGGCTCACGAACTTCTCAGCTGCGGGGTCTCAAGGGGCCTGATCCCCCTGAGACTCAGGCCCTCTCTTCTTTCATCTTTAAAGTGTGGGGATGGGATCCAGTGGCCTTCAGAACCCCTCCAGTGCTGAGGTTTTGAGTCTACTGTTTCAGACAGAAAATTAGGGAGAAGAGGAAATGAGGTGTGACAGAAGAACTGAGAGGAACTGAGCTGTGTAGCATATCTTTCACATTATAAACGTGGAGAGATTTTGATTCTGAGTGATCACTGAGCGGGAAAGCTACCGTTCTGTGGGCAGTGAGTCTTACACATCTCCCGAGGACTTAGTAGATCTCTAATGCTCTGCATTATGATGGCTAAATGAAGAGAAAAGAGAGAAAGCAAGTCTCATGTAACCCCATAGTGACCTGGGAAAGTTGGTGGTATTGTTACTCTTTTACAAACAGGAAACTTGAAGTTCAGAGGAGTTGAAAAGATACAGCAGATCACACAATTTGTCAAACTGAGGTCTGTTTGGCTCTGAATCCCAGAGATGCTGAGAGGGTCCCATTTCCCGAGCTGGTGCTGCCCAGGAGAGTGTTCTCCCTTGTTTTTAAGATCACAGATGTGTATTCTAGGTAGAACCTATGCACTTTTATATTTCATCTCAAACCCTAAAAACCAGCTCCTCTGGCTTACCTTACCAGATCAGCCCCATTTAGAACATGAGGGGAAAAAAAATGAAGAAAACACCAGGATGATATTTTCTAACCCCACTGGTGGATTTAGACTGGTGGTGTCCCAAATTTTTGGGCACCTGAGGGTCAGCTGGAGAGCTTTTTAGCACTTGACCCTAAGCCCCAGCCCCAGCAAGTCTGTCAGGGGACCCTAACTCATGTGTGCCATCCATCCCCAGGATACTGAGGCAGCTGGTCCACAGACTACCCTTTGGGAAACACTGGTGTGGCCCTAGCTTGGTCATTGCTAATGATTTGGCATTTTCGAGAAAAGTAAGAAGGCCCGTGAGGCTAGATGGAGTGTGGAGAGCAAGAGTGGAGGCAGAGTGGTGGGCAAGGTCCAGCTCACCGGGTCTTTGTCGACCATAGTCTGGACTGCTCCAAGCGCAGAGGGAAGCCACTGGGCTTTCTGAAGTCGGGAAATAATGTGTGGTCTGATTTACTTGTAAAAGGAGTACTTTGGCTGCTGTGGAGAATGGAGGGGCCAAGTGACAAGTGTAGAAGCAGGGAGAGCAGTGAACTGGAGGCTACTGATGTGGTCGAGGTGTGACATGATGTGGCGTGGACTAGGTGGTGGCAGTGTGGGCACATGGGGTGGATGCGGGGGTGAATCTTCTGGAAGTGGAGCCAACCAGACATGCTGATGGGCTGGCTGACAGGCTGAGGGGAAGAGGGTTCTGCATTGGCACCCATCATCTTTGCATCCAGAGAGATAGTGTTGAGAGTGAACAGCCTTCCTTTCTCTCAAGTTGTGTGACCTTCTCTGAGGTCTCTGAAGGTGTGACATGATGGTAGGAGCGATGGCCTGAGAGTCAGGAATGCTGGATACCTGCCCCCCCCCCCGAGTGTCACCTGCCTCCTTGTAAATGATCACCTGTAGCTTCTGTTTGTCCACATGTCCGAGCTCACCCACAACCCTGCTGTGTTGCAGACTTTCCGCATATACCGGGAGTATAAGGACCAGATTCTCGTCAAGGCCTTCGTGGAATGCCAGAAAAGGAGCCTGGTCAACCGGCGCCGGGTCAATCACATGCTGGGCCCAAAGAAAAACCGGGCTCTGCCCTTCGTGCCCATGTCCTACCAGTTGTCCCAGACTTACTACAGGTGAGGCCGCTCAGAGCTGTGCAGCCTCTGCAGAGCAGCACGCATGTGGGCAATAACAGGAACCACTCCTGCATCAGAGAAGGTGGGGACCTGCGCTCCTGCAGCTGTGTGCAGGCGTGGCCTCTGTGAGAACACGTTTTTTCAGCAACACCCTTCCCTCTCACTCACATGGAAATAAGACTGGCAATATTTTATGTTAGGGGCATTTACCATTTGCAGGTCATTTCTTTCCCTTTCTCCTGTCACATTAGGTGACATCAGTTTTTAGTTCAGTAGAAGTGCATCCTCCTTGTTGGGGATCAATCCATGATCCCGTAGCTCAGCTGCACGGCAGTCTCCAATCCTGTAGGCTCACACGCTTCATTTTAAGCCATCATGTGTTTTCCAGGTGGTTTGCAGTACATTAGTGTCCGAGTGGTGGGGCAAGGTGCTGAGGCACGTTCCTGGAACCACCTTCCTGGGCTCCCCCGAAAGGAGCGCTTCTCAGCCCAGCTTTACGCTGCAGCAGGGGCTGTTCTTCACGCTTGCACATTTAGCACCTTGCCCCACTGGCCTAGACCACACACAGAGGCACTCTGTTAAGTATTCCCAAGGACTCCTCCCTTGCCCTAACCAGCTTTCCCTTCTCCATGATGGTCTCCTGGTCCTCTCTCAGATCTGTGGAGGCTGCATTCAGAAACTTTAAGTCAGCAAAATGAGGATTTCATTTGTATGTTTCTTTTGTCCCATCTCTTTTGCCTGTGACTTCAGACACGTCCTCCTTTTCCTAAATCCTCATCCCTAAGGCCCTCAGTTTCCTTTGCCTTCCCGGAAAGCAACCTGGTACAGTCAGAGCCCTGAACTTGAAAGCAGGCGTGGGTCCAGGTCCAGTAAGCCCACTTGACCTTGAGCAACTTCCCTGTATGCACATCCTCATTTAAACTTGGAGCGTAGTCAGCAGAGCCAGTATCTCTCTGACCTCTAGGTCCCTCCTGTCCCTGTAGTTCCACGTTCAGGAAAATTATCCTCTTGGGCAGAGGCGGGCTCACTCCTTACAGCTGCCTCATACAGGCAATGAGATCTCCATATGGGCTCAGGGCTTGGTTTGTTTAAAGATGGTTATGACAAAAGTACATTTATTTTGCCCAGTTCAGCATGGGGTGGGCCTAGGGATGCAAGATGAAAAGACATGGCCCTTGCTTAAGGTGCTGCCATGAGTGGGGCAGAAAGACTCAGAGGGTAGGTGGCAGTGCAGCCCCTTCATTTGGGATGGGCGAGGGAGAAGTGGTGTGTCTAGTTTTCACCATAATGATTTGGAGTGCTTGTAGCCCAGGCAGACAAAGACTTCCAGCTCTCTCTGCTCAGACAGGCCCTTCCCTGCTTGTTGTCTGTGCAGGATTTTTACCTGGCGATTTCCGAGCACCATCTGTACAGAGTCATTCCAGTTCTTCAGCAGAATCCTGGCTGCCGGCAAGTCGGACCAGCCTGATCATTTTACCTTCAAAGACCAGGATAATAACGACTCCACAAATGACCTGGTGGTGTTTTCTTTAGACGGTCCTGGGGGACACTGTGTGGCCGCCCTGACCCTTTTCTCTCTGGGCCTCGTTTCCGTGGATGTCAGGATACCAGAGCAGATCGTGGTGGTGGACAGTTCGATGGTAGAGAACGACGTCATTAAAAGGTGAGAGCCCAGGGTCAGCGGCAGCTCCGACGCTGGGCGCCATGCACGCTGCCCAGGGCCACGAGCCCAGGGTCAGCGGCAGCTCCGACGCTGGGCGCCATGCACGCTGCCCAGGGCCACGAGCCCAGGGTCAGCGGCAGCTCCGACGCTGGGCGCCATGCACGCTGCCCAGGGCCACGAGCCCAGGGTCAGCGGCAGCTCCGACGCTGGGCGCCATGCACGCTGCCCAGGGCCACGAGCCCAGGGTCAGCGGCAGCTCCGACGCTGGGCGCCATGCACGCTGCCCAGGGCCACGAGCCCAGGGTCAGCGGCAGCTCCGACGCTGGGCGCCATGCACGCTGCCCAGGGCCACGAGCCCAGGGTCAGCGGCAGCTCCGACGCTGGGCGCCATGCACGCTGCCCAGGGCCACGAGCCCAGGGTCAGCGGCAGCTCCAACGCTGGGCGCCATGCACACTGCCCAGGGCCACGGTTTCGGGTTGAGTGTGCTCACAGAGCCTTGGGCATTGTCGTTTTCTCTCAGCACTGTGGCACTGGTCTCTGTTCTTCCAACGAGCACTTGCCGTGCTTTTCTGCTTTGTGTCTGGCCCTGTGCTAGGCATTGCCGTGCATAGGCAAGCGAGGTGTAGGCGGTGCCTTCAGGGATCCCACGGGCAGGGCTCACAGACCTGTACACTAGAAATTACGGTGGGCAGTTGGCTTGGTGGTGCTATGGGAAGCAAGGAGGATGTGGCCTGGGCCTGCCGAAGAGAAGGACATGGTACAGTGTGGCAGGGAGGGGTAAGAAGAGAAGATGGCTTGAGGGCATAATAGCTGAACTAGGACTTAATGGAAACTTACGCATTTTTTTGGACAGAGGCATAGGGTGGGTTTTCCAGGCAAAAGGAACAGCTCTTGCAAAGACACAGATGTGATGGGGTCAGCGAGGTGTGTGTGGGAAGGTGGAGTGGAAAGATGAAACTGCAGCGGCCGCCCGTGCCAGACCTTCTAGGAGCCAAAAGCACAGCCAGACCCCAGTGGTGTCTGTAGCTAGCGCCAGCCACTGGCAAGGCCGAATTAGAGAGGCCCCTCTCGGAGGGAGCTGGTGTCCCCACAAGAGGCAGCAAGAGCACAGATGGCAGCTGTGTTCCATCAGCTGGGTCTCACTTTTCTTCTCCTAGCCTGGGAAAGGAGGGGAGCTTGGAAGACGACGAGGATGAAGAGGAAGACTTGGACGAAGGCTCAGGGGGCAAGCGCCGGAGCATCGAGGTGAAAGCCCCCCAGGCCTCCCACACCAACTACCTGCTGATGAGGGGCTACTATGCCCCCGGCATTGTCAGCACCCGCAACCTCAACCCCAATGACAACATCGTTGTGAACTCCTGCCAGGTGAAGTTCCGGCTCCGCCGCACCCCCGGGCCCACCCACCTCGGGCCCACTGGTGAGTGCTTCCCCTGCTCGGGCTTGGGGACAGGGGGCCGACTGGCTGGTCACAAAGGCACTTATGCCCGTCCTGTGACCCACCCCATGAGCTCACCTCTAGGCTCTCAGGCCAATGATGAGGTCGCAGCAACGGTGCTAAGACACAAAATAAACCAGGGAAAACACCTCCCCACCTTGGCAGCCAGTGTGGGGCATGCACGCCCTCTGAGCCCCCTTCGCTGGTGACCACCTACTCGGGGCCACAGGGCTGCGCTCACTCCCCGCCCTTTAGGGCTCATCACATCATCATTTTCTCCCCCTTGAATCAAAGTAATACGTGTAGGTGCTAACAAGTCAAGTCGAGAGGGGCTTGTGTGAAAGCCCTCCCAGCCCCCCTCCCCTGGCCCCTTCCCAGGGGTGACCTGTTCACTGCTTCTCTTTTGGTTCTTCTGGTGGTTACCTCCATAACTCTAAATTATACATGCTTATGAAAGCGTTAAGCATTGGCTTTTGACCCGTTGCATGAAAGATGAGTATTTGCCTCACATTTCTTATCTCCCTCCTCCTTCACTTCTCATTTTTTTACTTTAAAAAAAAAAAGAATTCTTCTATTGACTATCTTTGAGACATTAAATAACTTATTTGTTTCCCAAGCCCTTACTTTCAGGCAGTCTCTCCTCCTACTACATAAAGCGAGTCTATTCGAGCCCCTTCCCTTCCCTGTGCCTTCCTTCCTCCCGCTGCCCTTCGCCTTCCCAGCTCTGTCTGACTCACCTTTACTTTTACATTGTTGAGGTTGATAGCGTTTGCTGTCAGTTCTGTAACTATGGTGAAGTGTTTGTGCTTTGTCTGGAGTTGGGACAGGGCAGGTCCAACTGATCAATTGTTGTCTTAGCTGAGGCGTCTTTTATAGGAAGCAGCTGAACTCGCCCTGGCTATCTTAAGCAAAAGTCGGGGTTTACTGGTAGGGTCCGGCTGTCTCACAGAATCTAAGGAGACGTGAACACGTGAGCACAGAAGGTGGAAACCAGACAGCCAGAGTGAAGGACCACTGTTTCAGAGCTCTGGTTTCCAGTACTTGGGCCCAGCACCCAGCCTCTTGAGCAAGAGAATCATTTTGACCCAGGATAAATCCAGTCCAGTCAGCTGCATTCAAGGTCCTGGGGTCACATATCAGAAATCTGACTCCCAAGGACCCAACCGTGTCCACCCAAGTGACCCCCGTGGCTGTTTGGGGAGCAGTGAATGGGCACTGGAGCATGTCCTGCTTGTGCCTTGGTCTCGGGAGTGGGCTTCTGTCAGAGATGATTCTGACCTTTCTCCTCATCTTTGCAGCCACTTCTTTGGAGGAGCTGGCAGTGGGAACCTCCTGCCTCCCTGACACTTTAACCAGAGTGATAAACACCAAGGGGAACAGCTTGGAAGAGTTTGTCCACCAGGTGGCGCTGTCTGGGTACAAACCAGGAGACGTGGTTGCGGCCTTGGAGATCCAGAGGGCCATTGCAGCTGCAGGTTATTTTGGGGTTGACAGGGTGGCCCTGAGCAGACAGTTTTCCGCCTTTGAGAAGACAGATGGTGAGCGCACAAGGACGTTCACCGACTATGTCCAGGTGAGTGAGCGTTAAGTAGCCCGATGTGCTAAAGCAGAGTTTCTGACTTGCCAGCCAGATGTGCACTGCAGATGGACCTGGTTTAGGCCATAGGGTATATTTTTTCAGAACATTGAATCGGTTGTCAATATTTGAAAACCAGGAGATACCACCTAAAATCCAACTTCTCCTGAAAGAAGATCCGGCCATACTGAGCCTCTTCCTGAGGCACAATTGGCTGGAGCGGAGTAGCAGCATCCCCTCCTCCAAATGGGTATGTACTCCTCAGCTCCCCAGTGCCCCACCTGCTCCCTGAGATCCTATACCTGGCCCGTCCGACTCACCAGCTTTGCCTGCCCAGTCTCATTTGAGTCAATGACCCTTCAACCCAAAGAGTATAACAACAGATGGGCCTTTTAAGTCAAGTCCCTTGGGACCTGGCAAACTGCACCAGGAAAATTGTCTCTTTATGAGGGAGAGTGTTCTCTCGTCAGTTAATAATAAACTATTTTCCTTGGCCTAATACTCATCTTTTTTACCTGATAGAGGAAATCGTTACCAGTGATAAGCCAGTTAGCACCCCCGTATCGTGCGCTGACACTACAAAAGCTTAAGACTAAGTTGGTGAGGCAGCCGCACTGACCTTGTGGACTGGTCGCGTTCTTACCCCTTGCTGGCTGTCTGCTCAGCTACTGGGGCTTAGGGTTTAGGGAAGTTTGGTGGCTCGCAGATTTCTGGATTCTCTGTTGGTTGTAGAACACTCTAGACCAGCGATACCAAGGTTTAGGAGATCAGTGTGTACAACTGAGCTAGAACTTGCCCACCAATATTTTTCTCAGAAACTTCAGAGATAATCATGGTCGAACCAAAACATAGAAACAACTCAAGTGGCTACTGACTTCGGGCTGTTGATGTAAGTAAAGGCCCATGAACTCCACAGGCTGCTGAGCAGCCATTCAAAGCCTCAAATATGAAGACTGTAGAAACAAAGGAACGTCTTCGTGCAGTAATACTAAGTGATCACAGAACTGCATTTACCCTAAAGCGGCAACTGGTGAAATCAACATGCACCTGTGGGAGTGATAGGAAGGCGTCCCTGAGCATTATGGGTAGTTGGTAGGCAGTAGGATGCAGGGTCCCTTGTTGGTGATGTTGAGACGTTCGCCATGCAGCGATCACGTGGGAGGAGGAGCGGGCTCGGGCACTGCAGACCCCAAAGGCAGCTGGGAGACCTGCAGGAAGACGGGATTCCTCCAAGAAGCCCTCACTTCTTATTTTCCAAGATTCGGAATGGAAGCTGGTGTTTGTCATTATCAGATGAGTGCGGGAGATAAGAGAGGGGTAATAACTACCATCCTCATAGTGTTTTATTGTTCATAGTACTCTGGGTACAGACATAACCCTCAAAGGTGAGCTCAAGGAGAGACAGTGGTGTTCCCAAGATCACATTGGCGGAGCCCAGGTGCTAGCCGTCATCCATCAGTGGGCTCTGGAGCCCACTGATCGTGGCAGAAAGATGGCAGTGAGCTCTGCCTGCCTCCCAGAGTTGGTGCCTCTTCTAGATAGGAATGAGGACGTTAAAAGCAGGCCTGGCATAAACCTGAAAGGAGTTGTCATCGACATGGGAATGATAATGCTTTGAGAACAATCTTGATAGAGCTTGGGGTGTTGAGTTCTGTGGGAGGATGTTGGCCATGCGGAAGGAGACTGTTGTAAATTCCCATCAGCTTTGAGACCGTGCCTGTGTTTCGAAGAAGTTCACGTGTCTGGCTTGTGTTGGAAGTCAGCACACTGAGGCCTAGAGAGAGAAAGAGACTCCGCGGGTCACCTGGTAGACCCAGGACCAGACGCCACGTCTCATGCTTCAAACACTGTGTGTGTCCTAGTTGAACTGGGCTTGCCGCTTGCTCAGGGCATTTATATCTATCAGACAGGGAAGGCTGCCCCAGTCGTCCCCCATCGAGCAAACCCAGACAGTCCTAGTATGTGTCTCCCAATTTTCCTAGGACCTCCTGGAGCAGCACCAGGTCCTGGAAGTTGGTGGCAACACTGTTCGCCTGGTGACCATGGCTTCTGCTGAGCCCTGGCTCCTGCACTCAGTGCGTCCAAAAGGCAAAGAGGAGGATGCTGAATCTCAAAGAGAAGACCCCCAGGCCAGGCCCCCAGAAGGGCCTTTCAGCGAGGGCAGCCCCTTTGAGAGGCAGGCCTCACTTCCTCAGGGCCACTGGAGCACCAAAAGGCGTGCCAGCTGGGCCAGCACCGACTCGACCAGTCCAAGCAGCTCCGAGAGCGTCCAGCCACCGCCTGCAAAGAGGCCTGCGCTCCAGGGCTTGCGCTCCACCCCCAGCGTTGGGCCCAGAGCAGAGGCAGGGCCGGAAACCCGGGCTCCTGCTCTGCCTGCAGCTCCTGAAGACACAGAGGCCAGGGAGCCTCCCCCGGGAACATCAGAGGCTGGGCAGGAGGACCAAGAGGATGTCACAGAACCCAGCTCACCAGGTCAAGAGCAGCTGAGCTGTCAGGCCCAGCTTCCGGGAGGCTGTGAAGACCCCCGAGGTACCGAACCTTGCCCCCCACCCCACCCTTTCTCTGTCCTCAGACCTGATTGGCCCACACCTTCCTCCCAGATTGGGAACCCACCACTGGGCACAAAACGGGCCTCTGACTTTAGCTTTTCATAGACTAAGCCTTGAGGGGGGAAGAATATGTTGCCTCCGAATGCCTCCACTAGAGGGCAGACGGCTTCAGAAGCTCATAAACAGATCTTGGAGTGACAAGTAGCTAGAGGCGCTCTGGCAGTGCCCGCCAGCACTGTCTCCTGCGAGGAGGCAGTAGTGGAGATGTGAGGGCTGGCGTTTCACGGAGATGGGCAGACATGTACTTCCTGAAACTTGCCTTCTATCTCTGCTGCTGGGTACATACTTTAATCTCTAATCAACAGTAGCCTTTTCCTGTGGTTTCTAAAGGGGCTTCTGTCTTTTGAGGGGTGTTTTTGCCTAAGGGTTTGACAAACACAGCATTTGTGGCCAGGGCTTCTAGATGGTAACCGAGGGCCTCACTTGCTTCCCCCGCTGGGGGTTCCTCAGGCGTGGGGACAAGCACAGACACCTGCACACCGCGATTAGTTCTGGTTTCATTCAGAGTGTGCTTCCTCCTTGGAAGCATCGTGAGGAAAGAGACTGTTGTCCTCGTTCTCACTGCTTTACCTCTAGAGCACAGCAGTGAAGGAGGAGGAGATGGGCACCCCTGTGTTTGAGTTCCTCACAGCCTTTTCCTCTTCCATCAGGTTTGACCGAGAGTTTTGCAGCCAGCAGCCTCTCGCAAGCAGCACAGGGAAGGTGAGCGTGGACTCTGTCTCAGGCAGCCTGGGGGCCGTCAGAGCACTGGGACGTTTGTCCTCAGAGCTGCAG
Source organism: Trichechus manatus latirostris (assembly GCF_000243295.1). NCBI lineage: Eukaryota > Metazoa > Chordata > Mammalia > Sirenia > Trichechidae > Trichechus > Trichechus manatus. Next base: position 1,192,475 of record NW_004444106.1, on the reverse strand, counting down.
ACAGGGACCCTGGTTTTAATTTAATGTCTTGCACAGGGACACAGTATTGGACACTTTGTCCAGCACAGCAGTTCTCAGCAGGGGACTTAGAAATGGGTGGGGCTCTTTTGGGCTGTCACACTCACTGGGTTAGGGGCGGGGATTCGGGCGGGCAAGAGGTGCTCCTTGCGTGTAATGGATGAGGGCCAGAAGTGCTAGACATTTGCAGTGCCTTAGACAGTGTTGAGCAGCCAGCTGGTCCACCAGCATGCCCGTAGCGCCTGCTGAGAACACGGGCGAGCACTGTCCCGTGCTGCTCTCACTGGGCCTCCTCACGCCCACAGTTACTTCATCTCTGTTACAGGCAAGAAAAGGGCCCAGAGAAGTACACAGCCCTTGCCCCAGGTCACAGCCAGTGTGTGACCGGATAAACCCAGAGCTTCCAACTCTCAGCCCAGAGCAGCTTCCCCTTCAGGGATTTCTGCCTTTGCCCCCAGGGACCCCTGTGCCCCCCTCAGGCCCTCAGAATTAAAAGGTTACACCGGGATGAGTACACTCCGATCTGGAGGGGCCGCAGTCCTCAGAGCCAGAAGTGCCACCTTCAGGGCCCCCAACACTCAGGCTTCACAGCAGTCTTAAGGAGAGGGGACACCCCCTCCACATGTAGACACAGTACCCCAGCTCCCCAGGCCCAGGCATGGCGGTCAGAGCCAAGCAGCCAGCCAGTCGAGGCCTTCTCCCAGGCTTGGGCCCTGTTGGGAGGATCGGCCAGTGGTTTTGGTTTTGGTTTAGCAGCAGAAACCACCACACAGAAGTGGAGCTTCTGGCCACAGACCTCTGAGCTCGGCCGGAGGTGGAGGCAGCCACTGGCTCTAGGTCCAGGTGAAGCTGGTGAATCCAGAATTCAGAATTCTTTTTCCCTCTCCTGCCAGTGTGGGGAGAAGCAGCAGTCGTACTGGGTGACTGGGGGACCCGGGGCCCGAAGACGGGTCACTGGTTTCTGTGGCCGTGGTCACAGTGGGTCTAAGCAGGCCCACGTCCCGGCTGCCCTCAGTCAGGGTTGAGGCCCTGGGGGTGGGACCACTCTGTCCAGGTGGGAGGGAGGGAAGAGGTGCACAAGCAGAGAGGAGAAGGTGGACGGCTCTCGGTGCAGTGACCTTGGCCTGGGCTGTAGGCCTCTCTGAGTCTCCAGGTCCACAGCCCGGGGCTGCATGTGATGGAGCTTACCTGCCTCCCCTGCTGAACACTGACACTGTCTCCTGCCCCCTGCAGCGACTGTGAGAGCATCTGCTTCATTGGCCGCCCGTGGCGTATTGTGGACGGCCACCTGAACGTGCCGGTGTGCAAGGGCATGATGGAGGCCCTGCTCTACCACATCATGACCAAGCCCGGCATCCCCGAGAGCTGCCTGCTGCAGCACTACCAGGGCGTCCTGCAGCCTGTTGCCGTGCTTGAGCTCCTCCAGGTGCGGCCCCAGGCACACGGGCTTCAGCCGGCACTCTGTTTCCTCCTCCCTCCTCCTGCCGCATCTCCCTCTTCCTGGGCCCTAAGCTGCCTCTCGAGGGATGGGGTTGTGGGCACGTTGGGCGAGATCTCAGGTGCAGCAGCAGACGAGTGGTTGGAGCCTGGGCCTCCTGGCAGATAGTCAGGCCCCCAGGGCCGCTGCTTGAGGGCTCCCCACCGCCTCCCCTACAACTCCCTTCTGGCCTCTGCAGGGAGGTTGGCCCACCATGCAGCGCGGCAGCTTTGCCTGCAGACCAGTCCCACGCCCGTGTTCCATCCTCCTGCATCAGCCTCTCTGGCCTTTAGTACTGAGGGCCCCAGCCCTGCTTCTCAAGACTCCTCCCTCGCCCTCCAGCCTCCCCCATCGCCCTGGGTCTCCTCCCTCAGGCCACCCCGCTCAGCGTCTTTGACCAGCTCCCTGCTGCTGCCCAGCCTGAGGTGCTGCTGTTCCAGGGGTCTTGTCTGACCCCTTTCTCTCCACCACAGGTCACAGACCCACAAGCTCCTGGGGCCCAGCAGGTGAACGAGTGGCACAGCCCTCGTAGGCCGGGGGGAGGTGGTGAGGGTGCCCACCCTCCTGAGACAATGCGTGCCCGCTGGACCGATTGATGCCCTGTGCTCATTTGGCCCCCAGGTGGCCAGCTGCTCCCTCTCCTCAGGAGACGCTGGGGTGGGAGCGCGGTGTGAAATTCCCTGAGTTTCAGAGCACATTCAGGCCAAACAAAGCCCCGTCTGGAAGCTGGTTTGCGACCCCTGCTCTCTCCCTCCTCCTTCAGAACTCCTATTTCTTGTGGTGGCTCCCGCCACTGTACAAATGCCGGTCATCCCTGTTCCCTAATCTCTGCTCTCTAATTGCTACTCCAGGCCACGTGGGAGGAGGGAGGGTGGGCCAGTCCCTGGTCACTTGCAAGGTAGTGAGAGGGCACCTGCCCCTCTAGGGGGCTCACTCCAGCCCTCAGGAGGTCCTGCTCAAAGGTGAGTCTAACTCGCTGCTGTGGCAACCTGCTTTGGGAAGCAACTTCCTGGTACTGGGATGTGTTGCGTAAATGCTTGAAGAATAAACAACAAGCCAGGCTAAAGCATCTCCACCTTTTTTCCTGCGTCTCAGGGTCTGGAATCCCTTGGCTGCATTAGAAAGCGCCTGCTGAAGAAGCCCTCGGCTGTCTCGCTCTTCTCGAAGCCCGCGGTAGAGGAGGCAGAGGCGCCCCCCAGCCAGAGCGAGAGCCCCACAGCGTTCTACGAGCCCACGCTGGACTGCACCCTCCGCCTGGGCCGAGTCTTCCCCCATGAGGTCAACTGGAACAAGTGGGTCCACTTCTAAGCCACGTGCGGCCATCCCCTCCCCTCCCCTCCCCTCCCAGCTGCCACCTGCCACAGCACTTCCCAGCTGTGATCTTCTCCTGGGTGGAGCACCTGAGGCTCAGGCAGCCAACCTTCAGGACATGGTCTGGGGCTGAGCCTGGGGCCAGAGCCACCAAACTGACAGTGGTCCCCATCCTGGAACTCTGGGGAGGCGGGCCCCCGCCTGCCTGCTCTCTGGAGCTCTCTCTGGGCTGCCCTTGGGACCTACGTCATCCCCCAGGACTTGGTGCTTCTTGTCCCAGCCGGGCTGGAGCGTGGTGGGACAGCTGCGAGGCGACTTTGATCCCTGCCCCACTCCCTTCCCACCTCTCGCCTCCTTGGTGCCCTGGCCGTCATTGCAGGCACGTTCTCTGCTCTCAGTGGAGCTGCAGGCATTCTCCCTAGCCTGGATGAAGGGCGCTTCAGGGGCTCTCGAGGCTTATCCCCCTGGGGCTTATCCCCCCGGGCTCCCAGGGTGTGGCTGCGTTTGAAAACAGCTGCCTCCACAGGTGGCAACCAAGCCTCCTAGGGTGAGGCACGGGAGCCCTGGGCCCCTGGGGTTTGCCCCATCTGCGCACGCCTCATACCAGCTCTGGCCACCATGGCAGGCCACTCCCGGGCTCCCCTGAAAACCATCACGCCCCCACGAGGACGGACATGTTGCTGAGCCGGGAGCTGTGCGCCCGCCGCCAGGTTGCCACAGCAGCGAGTTAGACTCACCTTTGAGCAGGACCTCCTGAGGGCTGGAGTGAGCCCCCTAGAGGGGCAGGTGCCCTCTCACTACCTTGCAAGTGACCAGGGACTGGCCCACCCTCCCTCCTCCCAACACCCTTCTCGGCACGTAGTCTAGAAATGAGGATGCCCTGTCAACTTAGGTTTTGTTTGTTTCGTTTAGTTCTTTCAACCTCCTTCCTGATTTAAAAAAAAAAAAAAGTCCCTGGCATGTATTTATTTTATTTTCTTTTTTAATTAAAACGAAGCAAAACGCATTCAGTTTTGTGTGTTTCCTAAGGAATCCTCAGTCCCCTGGGGCCTTCCCTGCTCTCAGCTGCGGAACAGCCTGGGACAGTCTTCCAGTAAACTGTGGGAGGAGGGAAGGGCTGTTGCTGAGCATGCCCGTTGGGGCCAGTGCAGCCCATCTGTCTGGGTGGCACCAGCCCTCAGGGTCGTGGGGGCAGGGGCACCTTCGAAAGCCCTGCCACGTTCTCAGCTGCTCCCACCATTCCTGTCTGTTCACCAAGAAGCTCATGTACGTGCGTGCGTGCGTGTGTGAGAGAGAGGAAGGGGGGGTGTATGCTGGGGGAGGGGAAGGTGTATGCATGTTGAGGGGTGGGCAGCGATGGTGTGTGTGAGAGAAAGAAGCTAGCTCCAAGCACAGTGCCGGCCCACCGTCACCTCTCAGCAGGGCCAGCCCTAGTGGCGAGGTCGCAGAATTTGGCCCACTGATGTTCTCATTAGCCCACAGCATTTTAAATATTTTAGTTGCCAACATTTAAAAAATTTGGAGGTTTCATGTTTTTGAAAAATCCTCATTTCTGTTTTCTCTTGAAAAATGGAAAGATCTGGCTATGCTGGGCTGACCTTCCTGCATGCAACAGTCAGAGGTGCTGAGTGGAGGCAGCGGGTGGACGTGGCTTCCCCAGACACACGGCCCCACCCCCAGGCTCTGGGTTTCACACCCGGCACCTTCTGGGGCACCTTTGACCCTGTGATGCCTGATCTGGTCCAACTTCCAACCCTGTTTCCATCCTCTCTCCACTAGGGGCCATGATCCCGGACACTCCAGGCCAGACTTCTGGGTGAGGAGGGGCAAAGACAGGGCATAGGATTGGGGACGGGGATCTTGTGAACCCCAGCGCAGCCAAGACCTTGAACAAGTCTTAGCACCTTTTTTTGGTTTTTGTTTGTTTGTTTTCACCCAAGTGAAAAAAGTGTTCTATGGTGTTTTGTGAGGAGATCAAGTACAACAGGTATGATCTGCTTTATAAACAGAATACACATGCCAGTTATTTGGGAATGCGTTGTGTAGTGGAAGGGAGATAGATTTGGGAATCCAGCTATGACTTAAAATACTGACTAGTCTTGACGTTAACATCTCCGAGCCTTAGTTTTCTCATCTGAAAAATGAGGCTAGAACGTCTCCCTCCTGGGAGGACCAGACGAGCTGAAGAACAGGTGCTGTCCGTGGTGTGACTCAGCACAGTGCATGTCCTTCCTTGGGCCTCCCAGAGGAGGTGTGACATGGGGCCAGGGTGCAGCTGTCACCCCACACTGCAGAGTCAGTCCTTCTCCCCTCCTTCCCTGCACTCATCCTCACACCATCCATCTGCCCCCTCCACCCACCATCCACTCATCTGCCGCCTGTCCTTCCATCCACCCAATGTAACACTTTGCCCTTCCAAGCTCTGTACAGAAATCTTAAGAAACCACAGAAGCTGTGAGCTCAGATGCCTTCAGGGGCCTCAGGTTAAAGACTAGGAGGTGGTAGGGACTGTGGCAAACTAAAGTGTGAAGGAAATCAAATTTAAAAGAAAAACATATATATATTTCAGTATTGACTACCAAATAAACCACCACCACCTTTCAGTTTGTTGTACCGTGGTGGCTTGCTTGTTGCTGTGAGGGCGGAACCTATGCTGCTGGTATTTCCCATACCAGCAGGGTCACCCATGGTGGACAGGTTTCAGCAGAGCTTCCAGACTAAGACTAGGAAGAAAGGCCTGGCAATATGCTTCCAGAAATTGTTGTTAGGTGCTGTCGAGTTGGTTCCGACTCATAGTGACCCTATGTACAATAGAGTAAAACTCCACCCGGTCCTGCGCCATCCTCACAATCATGTTTGAGCCCATTGTTGGCAGCCACTGTGTCAATCCATCTCATCAAGGGTCTTCCTCTTTTTCGCTGACCCTCTATTTATATCTGCGATGAATAAGTCATTGGTCTTGCACAGTTCTCTCATGCAATCTCAGGTGTCGTTTTTGTCACCAAGGCCATATTTTCCAACTACCAATCCTTCATTTCCAACTTACACATTCCAATCACCAGTAATTATCAATGCATCTTGATGTTTAATCAATTTCAGACCACAGACGTTGGTAAAAATCTTCAATTTCCTCATCTTCGGCCTTAGTGGTCGGTGCGTGAATTTGACCAGTAGTTGTGTTAACTGGTCTTCCTTGTAACCGTATGGATATTACTATCACGGACAGCGTTGTACTTCGGACCTGATCTTGAGATGTTCTTTCTGATGATGGACGTGACACCATTCCTCTTCAATTTGTCATTCCCAACCTAGTGGACCATATGATTGTCCAATTCACAATGGCCAACACCAGTGCATTTCAGCTCACTACTGCCTAACATACTGATTTTTACACATTCCATGTCTTTTTTGACTTCCAATTTTCCCAGATTCAGACTTCGTACATTCCACATTCCGATTATTAATGGATGTTTGCAGCTGTTTCTTCTCATTTTGAGTCATGCCACTTCCAAAAATTAGCATGTGAAAACCCTACGGATCACAACAGAATAGTGTCTGATATAGTGCTCGAAGATGAATCCCCTATGTTGGAAGGCACTCAACATACACAGCAGTCACAACAATGGACTCAAGCATACCACTGACCGTGAAGATGAGATAGGACCAAGCAGCCTAATAAAACCCGTGACGGGGCAAAAATTGGTCTGCTCATTTGCAGCCCCAGGGTAGTACCAGCTTGTTTCAGACCATGCCCCACCTGTCACTTGCCACCCAGGGGGTAAACATGTGCTGTTCACACATGAGTCTCCCCTGGAACCCATGGTAGAGCCGTCCAGTTACCCACACACACTATGGCTGCGGGGCCCGGCACGCTTGCCTTATCGCTCTCCATTTCCCTGCCCTTCAGCAGCCTTTCCCTCCTCACCGTTCATTTTTATTCCTTTTTAGTTATATAAGCAACACATTAAACACTTAAAACATAATATGGCTAAAGCCTGTCGGTTCGCTTTCTCCTTCATAGATCCTTCCAGACCTTTTTGTCTGCATTTACATACATATGTATGCACGCCGAGAAAACATGGACATGTGGTACTGTGTCACATAAAGGGTGCCATTTGACAGCCTGTGCTCAGCAACACCCCTTGCGCATCTGTGCCGCCATGTAGAGGGCTACCTCTTTCTAAGTCGGTAGAGGAATCTCCGGTACCCGATGTCCTGTGGTTTATTCACCCTTTGCCCTAACGGAGAGCATTTAAATTGCCTCACGATTTTCCCCCGCGGCTCACAAGGCTTCATTGTGCATCCTCGTGGCCGCCTTTTGGGGCTCAGCCTCCCTTCTTTCTCAAGCTTCTCTCAGATCTTCCTCTGTTGCTCCCGACCACCTCCCAGAGCACCTTCCTCCCCCACAGCCTCATGTCTCCTGAGGTTGCCTTCGCTCCTCGCTGAGAGTGATCTTCTTTTCCAACTTCCCCTGACTACCCACCCTTCCCTTGGGCCCTTCACCCACTTCTGCCAGGGGGTTTCTGGATGTGTGTGTGCATGTATGGATGTGTGTGAAGTATGTGCGTTTGTGTCCGTGTGTAGATGAGTGTGCATGTGTATTTGTGTGTCACCTTGTTGAATTAAAAAAATATATATATATATCTGCCAGTTCACCTCACGTCCTCACCGGTAAGCCGGGCCCGTATTCCCTGCCGCAGTGGGTTGCTGTGACAATTGTACAGGGTCGCCTGTGTGAGCTGCCTAGCACAGTGCCTGGAAGTTGCTCAAGTGTGAGCCCTTTCCCTGGACACAGAGAGTAGCAGAGGCACCGCCTTCCGCTGACACTAGCGAATTCCAGTGGTCACCAGCAGGTGGCATCAGCAGCTCGCACTTTTAAGGCGCCCTGGTGGCACTGTGGTTAAAGTGCTCGGCTGCTAACCGAAAGGTTGGCAGTTTGAAACCACCAGCTGCTCCACGGAAGAAAGATGCAGCAATCCGCTTCTGTAAAGATTACAGCCTTGGAAACCCTGTGGGGCAGGTCTACTCTGTCCTATAGTGTTGCTATGAGTCAGAATCCACTCGACAGTGATGGGTTTGGGTTTTGTAGGGGGAAGGAGTTTGGTTCTTCTTAGTCCCCAAATGCCAGTTGCTCTTTCTCTAGTCACGTTTAAGGGTGAGACCAGTAAAAACTGAGTCGGGGGCGGCTTGTCCATAAAAATGATGATATAGTAATAACAACATTTTCTGAGCACTTGCAATGTACCAGACACTGTTCTTGGCACTTACTGTGTCTTAACTCCTGATCTCACAGCAGCCCTGAGAAGTATGTCCAATCAGGATACCCATTTCATGGATGAGGAAACTGAAGCACAAAGAGGTAAAATGATTTCCAAACGGTTGGAGTCTAGGAGACGATTTGCTGGCATTCAAACCCCGCCGGTGCAGCCTCAGAACGCTCGCCCTTTAATGCCCCTCCTCAGTGGTGGCCTTTGCTTTGGGGAGCTGGGATGGGGAGACAACGATTATGCTGGGAGAGCCCCTAAAAAGCAGAATGAGAAGGTTTCTTTTCTGGGGTCTTCAGTTTTCAGAGTGAAAACCCTCGAATTTGTTGGCACTTGGGGCAGGGGAAAGGTTCCTCGTTACCTCGTGGTCTGAGCAACAGGGGTGGCAGGTCTCTGGTTCCATTTAGAGACTTCCAAGGAGGCCCCTGTTCTCATCCTCATCCTTCTGTGGTATTCCCAGGCTTGGGGGCAGATAGTCCGTCCCCTCTGCCCACTGCTTTATCAGTCACTACTCTACTACTAATTGACTCATTCATTCATTCAATATTTTTGAGAGCCTACTATGTGCCGGGTCCTATTCCAGGCTCTGAGACATAGCTGTGAATAAAGCAGGCAAAATCCCTGCTCCTAGTGGGGATAGATGGACGTGAGCGAGCTCCAGAAGTTAAACCTATGGTGTGTTAGAGCATAATAAGGATCCTGGAGAACATCAGGACCATGTCAGAGGGATCGAGGGTACTGGGGGTTGGGAGTGGGCATTGGGGTTTTAAGTAAGGGGCTCAGAGTAAGTCCTATTGACAAGGAGACGTTTGAGCAAAGGTTTGACTCTATCTTCTTCTTTTCTATCATATGTTGATGTCTGTTAGGCGCAGCTGACCGCATTTTCTTCACTGTTAAGCGTTTATGCTTCTCATTCCTTGACTGTCAGTTTTGTGAGCTCCCAGGAGGGGAAGGTGCGTGTGCTCAGTCTGCCACCTTCCAGTCGCAGGCCTGGTCTTCTGACGGTGCATCTGACTGAAGGTGTGGCTGGGCCGGGAAGGGCCTTGCTGCATGGTGGTGCAGCAGCCAAGCCCAGGCCGACTGCATGCCTGCAGGGGAGGGAGGAAGAGCCCAGGACGTGGAGCGGGACGCAGGCTGACTCTGGGCAAGTGACTGCCCTCTCTGGACCTCTGTTTCCCAAGGGGTAAAAAGAAGGGCTGGCCTGATTTACACCTTCTCGCTCCTTCCTTCCCAGATCAGATCATCTAGGATACCTACCCAACACCCTCTGCCAAGCCCTTGGAGTAACCACTGAGGGCCAGAGGAGCTGGAGGACTGAGTTCTCTAAGTCCCTGCAGAGGGCGCTGGAAGCTTCGGGGCCTCCTGAGTAGAAGCCTTTGTGAACTCATGGAAGGTCTGAGACGGTATCCCTGTCCTCCTCTGACCCTGGAACTCACTCACGGGACGATGGAGAAAGAAGACACATGTCTAACGAGGAGTCTTGATGTGTCTGCTCCTGTCATCTTTTCTTCATCCCCCAGTGAGCAGAGAGGTTGACTCCCACTCCCACCTTACAAAAGAGGAAACGGAGGCTCCAGAGACAGCAGTGACTTGCCCAAAAGTCATGCATGAGAAGTGTTAGAGTCTGTCCTCTGCTGCCTTAGAACGTGGCCCTTTCTTAGGATGGGAAGAGAGTCTTCAGTGTAGGAATGATATTAGAACGACTATAGGACACTGTCCACTGCAGGTGACAGAAATCCATCTCAGACCGGCTTAAGAGCAAAACGAAATTTATCAGCTCACTGATTCAGTCCTTATAGGCTGGGTTAGGCTGTGTGCAGTGTGATGGATCGCTTTTGTGTGACCTTTCTTGACATGGTCTTGTAACTCCCACCCAGGTGATGGGGCAGGACTGTGCAGATAGGGCAGTTGTGGCCCACTAAAGGGATTGGTCAGTTTTGTCATCCCACTGGGCCTGAGGTGAGCCATCCCCAAGGTGGAAGAGAGAGGATATGCCACCAAGGAAGGAGAGCCAGAGAAGCGGTGGCAGAGAAACAGCAGCAGGAGAGACCGGTAGGAGACGGCGCAGTGGGCTTCCTGCCCACGCAGGAGCGAGAAAGCTGAGCACCTTGGGGCCGAGGCTTACTCGTAGACTGGGATGCCTCTGGGTGTTTATTAAAAAACCGAACCAAACCCGTTGCCGTCGAGTTGATTCCAACGCTTAGTGACTCTGTAAGACAGAGGAGAACTGCCCCATAGGGTTTCCAAGGAGTGGCTGGTGAATTCAAACAGCTGACCTTCTGGTTAGCAGCCAAGCTCTTATTAGCAGAGCTAAAAGAGCTTTGTAACACTTGCCTGAGCAGGGCAGAGGCCGAGGGGCCAGGGAGAGGGGTGCCTGTGGCACAGCTGGGAAGAGGCTGTCCTGATGGAGGAACTGTATCCTGAGTATTCCTGAACCTGAATTGTAACCTGTTGCTTCCCTTATAAGCCCTATAATCGTGAGTATTGTCTGTGAGTTCTGTGTGGCCATTGCAATGAATTATCGAACCCAGCAGAGAAGTGGAGATTACCGTGGGAGGGACTATTGGTGTCAGAATTGATAAAGATGGCGGAGAGAGAAGGTTATGTCTGACCTCCACTCATAGCAATCAGCCTTGGGCTGTTGATCTGGATTCTCCTTCCCCCTTGTGAAGTTGGAGAAGGTCAGATGCCCCCCACCCCACACCATGCCATTTTTACACTGTGGTAACAAACAGCCCCCAAATCTTATGGCTTAGAAAAACAAAGGATTCATTTCTTGCTTACAACACATGTCCACAGCAGGTGAACTAGAGGTCTGTCCTGCACCTCCTGAGCGCAGGACCCAGGGTGACTGAGCAGCCACCATCACGAACATCACTGGACACTGTGGCACAGAGGAAAAACACCCCAGAGGGCATCGCAACTGTCAATTAAATGCTCTGATCTAGAAGTGACACTTCTGTTCACAACTCATTGGCCAGGTCTGGTGACATGGCCCCATTCAACCACCAGGGGCCAGGAGTGCAGTCCTGCCATGTGTCCAGAAGTCCAAGAACTGGAAATGTTTGTTGAACAGCATTCATGACTTCCATACTCATGTATCTAACAGGCCAGAAGGAATGGGAATATAGTTTCAGGCATGGCTGGATCTGGGGGCTCAAGAGGTATTGCCAGGAACGTGTCTCCATCCCTTAGCTCTACTTTCCTGTGTGATGGCTTCATCTCAGGCAGACTCTGATGTCCCTCAGCACATCTAAGTTTAGTCCACCCTACAGCTCAGCAAGCACAGCAGAGAGTATGCACCAGTTTGGGCCACGTATCTGTCTCTGAGCTGGTACTGTGGCCAAAATAACCAAAGCCGTTATCGTCGAGTCAATTCTTACTCATAGCGACCCTACAGGACGGAGTAGAACTGCCCCATAGAGTTTCCAAGGAGCAGCTGGCAGATTCGAACTGCCAGCCTTTTGGTTAGCAGCCGATCTCTTAACCACCGTACCAGGTACTGTGGCCAGGGGGATGAAATACTCTATTGGCCAGGCCGGGGTCCTGTAGCTACTCCCAGAGCTGAGGGTCAGACACACCACAAGGATGTTGCCTGGGCCAAAGCAATGGGCATCCACGGGTGTTTGTGAAGAGTTTCTAAACTCTTGATCTACATTTCTCCCAGAAGCTCAGGGTGAGAAAGAGCTGGAATTGGGATTGGGAGACCAGAGGCTAAGTTCTCACTCTGGCCATTAATTTATCGTGTGACCTCAGACAGGTCACTGGTCCATTCTGCACCTTCACTTCCTCATCTGTCAAATGGAGTCATCATCCCTGCGCCCTCAGACCCTGTAGACAGAAAAGGGCTAGGCAAGGAGTGGAATGTGCATCCACGGGAGGGGTGTTGGTGACAGTGCTCCTTCCCCTTAAAAGAAGGTCATTAGCTCTTATTGCCTGGGCTGGGGTGACAGGCAGCTGCCTTCCCCACTTGCTCTCTAAGCCTGCCCCACCCCATGCCCATGTATCCCAGTCCCCTGCTTGGTCACACCACCAAGCCTTTACTCAAGCTTTTCCTTCTGCCTGGAGGACAGGTACATCTAACATCTCCTATTCATTTTTCAAAGTCCAACAAAACCCAGCTCGTCTCTGAAGCTTTAGTCCTGGTGGCACAGTGGTTAAGAGCTCGGCTGCTAACCGCAAGGTCGGCAGTTCAAATCCACCAGCCGCTCCTTGAAAACCCTACGGGGCAGTTCTACTGTAGGGTCGCTATGAGTCGGACACACAGACACACACACAGACACACACACATACACACACACACCCAGGCTGAGGTTGTGACACCCCTCTGGGCTCCTATCAGTGGTGTGGTAGAGCCGGCTTAGACCAGCTCAGGACAGGACAGCTGATTGTTGGCATCTCTTCCCAATTCCATGTTTAGTATCTTCATGTTGGTAGCTTGAAATTGGCTGTGATGGAAGTATTTACACCAGGGATATCAGCCAATGCTACAAACAAGGCTTTTTTGAGTCCCTACTATGTGCCAGGCTGGAGATAAAGGAGTGAAAAAGTAGACAAGGCTCTCATAGAGCTTATGTTTGATCTATCATCTTTGTCTCTAACATGTTTATCTCCATCCATCCATCCAACTGTTCTTTCTTCAGTCCTTCTACCATCCTTCTCATGGCGATCCCTCAATGGCAACTAACAACCGACCTTCTACCCATTCATTCATCTATCCTACCCGCCCATCCATGCACCCACGCATCTATCCACACACCCCACCCATTCAGGTACCCATTCACCCACTCATCTATCTGCCCACCCATTCACACTTGTACCCACTCGTCCACCCACCCACCCTGTACCCACTCAGCCATCCATCATCCACGCACCCACCGACTCATTTACCCATCCTTCCAGGTGGGCCAGTCCTTGTCCCTAACTTTTTTGCACTCATGTCTGAGTCTCCTTCAAGGTGGAGTCAGTAAGGAGCCACATGACCCAGGTCAGAACCCCTGTCTAACCCGCAGGCCTGGCACCAGTCTCCAGCTGCCCCCCTTCCCCCCGCCTCTTCTCAGAGCTCTGTGTGCTGCAGAGCTGAGCTGGGTCACTGGGGAGCCTGTGGCTCTGGCAGCACCTGAAACCTGTTGTCCCCAAGAGAGTGAGAAAACCACAGCACACCTTGGCCCAAGTGTTTATAGGTGGGGAGGGCTGCTCACACGTGCAGGAACTGTGGTTTCACACTTGTGAGTCCATCTGAGTCTCATGCACCTGATTCCAGCTCAACAGTCCCACTATTAAAAGCATCAGTGTTCTAGAACTTTCCAGCTCTGCCAGCCACCCCTCCTGACCATGCCATTTTATAGATGAACCACAGAGAAGCTCTCATCTGCACTGACTTCTGACTTCCATCTCAGCCCCTAGCGGAGACAGGCTGAGTGGTCTCACAGGCATCCCACAGCCTAGCTTTGGGGAAGATGAGGTAGCTCCCATTCCAGGCCTGGGGAAGGAGTCCGTTAGGGCTTCAAAGGGCAGAACAGCTGGATTAGACTCTCTGCTGCCTAACCTGCTTGGTCCTGAAAAAACCAAGTTGATGTGGGCACCCTTAGAGGGAAAACAATTTATTTAAATAAAAAAAAAAAAGCACATGGTTTTTATGCTGTGTTCAGGTCAAGTCCAGCTCCTGTACAAAGCTGATGTTCAGTGAGGTGCCTTCAAAACATCGCTCAGAAGTTTTCAGCGGCTCCTTGATTCACATTTCAACAGGCACTCAGAGAAAACAGACAGCACCTTGATTCCCCCCAGCTCCCCAGAACCTGTGCGATGTTGGACTGACCAGAGGCAGCCTGCGCCCGGCCCGGAGCACAAGGTTCTGAAACGGCAGCTTCCTCTGTCTGTCCCCCCCTCGGCACTGTGAGCCACTCTGCGCACACCCAGTGCCTGGCACAGCGCCTGGCTTGGACTTGGTGCTCAATAAATACTTCTTAGGTGCATAAAGGGAATTTTTAAAGGGGCAGCAGGAGTCAGAAAAAGAACTCTTGGTTGGTGGGGAGCTACCCCGAGAGACAGGCTGACCTTCACCTGGAAACCCCCCAGTGCCCCTCTGCAGGTGGGACTGCCCCGCAGGCACCGTGGTCTCTGTTGGCTGGTTTCTCACCCCCACCTACCTCCGGTGCTAGCTGCAGGAGGAAGCTGACGCTGATTGAGGGTCTGCTCTGTCTGCACATAGTACACAGGTGACCTCACTGATTTCTCCCCGAGGTAAGTCATGTCTGTCCCACCGTCCAGACGAGGAGATTGGAGCTCAGAGAGGGATGTAACCTGCCTCAGGCGGCACAGCCAGGCGGCATCAGTGTCAGCTTTCAGACCTAGACCCATGGGTTCCCCAACAGTCACCCCCGCCAGGGATGCCAGGGACTCTCCATCCCCCTCCCTCAGCCCTGAAGTGACAACGAACAGCAGGGACTTCCGGGCAGCCCCTGCGTGCCGCAAGCCAGGGAGGCCAGGTGGCTCTGAGCACGCGCACTGCTCATGCTCGAGCACGCAGGTGAGCTCATGTGAGCAGACACACGCTGCATGGCAACCCACATGCAGATAACCACGAGCGTTCTCTGTGGCCACAGTCCCAAAGGCTGCTCACCACGTGGACATGCAGCATGCACATACACTGTGAACTCAGGTGGCCGTCATGAGACCAAAGACTGCTGACCTCCCATGTCCCAGCCCAGACACCATGTCTCTGGCTCGTGGTCATGGCAGGGCTAGCTCTGGACAGCCAGTTACCTCCCTAGCTGGCCTGGGGCCCAGGGCCTGAAGGTGGAGGGGCCATGACCACCCACTGGCGCAGGTAGCTCCTGGGAGGCCCCTCGTCCCTGGGGCTGGTGAAGCCACAATCCACAGGGCTACCACAGTCGGAGCCTGAGAAGCCGCTGTCAAACGTGTCCATGTCCAGGACGGCTGGAGGTGAGCCTGCCTCACTGTCAAAGACCCCACTGGGCGGCCCACTGCCCCAGGGTGGCTCCGGGTCCCAGCCTGCTGTGTCTTCCAGGGGCAGGTTTAGCCTGTCCAGGAAGCTACCCAGGGGGCCTCCCAGCCCAGGAGGGCTGCCGACCGAGACGCAGCCGCAGGAGAGGACTGTGGCCCCTGTGCCCAAGAGTGAGTCCTCAGTGCCCAGGCCAGGCTCCAGGCTGGTGTCCAGGTTCAGGGCTGGGTAGCCGTTGTCCCCACAGCTGCAGGCCCAGGTGCACGGCCCCTCTGCATCCACCACGGTCACTGTGTCAATGGACACCAGGCCGTACGGCCGATCCCTCTCCTCGCTGTAAGCAGAGCCGTCCAGGCTGCCGGCCGCAGAGGGGGCTGGACCCCAGGAGCCCGGCTCGGGCACCCCGTCAGTTTCCAGCACATCTGCAGGCTCCGGCAGCTCTGTGGGCACCGGCCCCTTCCCTGGGCTCTGTGATGGGCAGCAGCTCCGCACCTCCAGGGTCGCAGGCACCCCCGGGGCCCCGGGTCGGAGCTCCAGGCTAGAGGCAGTGAAGGGTACGCCCACCCACTTCTGTGAGGAGACAGAGAGAGAGAAAGTGAGTTATGGGATGGGGTGGGCGGGGGGTATAAACAGACAGACAGACAACAGCAGAGACAGACACTGAGATACAGAGACCATGCAAAGAGATAGCAAGAGAAAAAGAGACATGGAGAGAGACAAAGTCGCAACAACAGACGATAAAGAGACAGATGACTCGGGACCATGACATGCCCCTGTGCGGTGGCGACATCACCAGTGTCCCTGCCCCTCTCTGGGCGTCAGTTTCCCCACCGGTGGCTCGGGGTCAGTGTGGGTGCAGGGCCCAGATTCCCGAGCGGGGGGACATGGAGCAGGCGGGCCTGAGGTCTGAGCGACCCATGTTTCCTTGCTTTGGTCACATCCCTCACAGCCTGACCTTCTCTTGTGTGTGGTTTCCACTAGAACAGACACGTGACCAGTGGCCAGGGCAGAAACTCGGCACTTCTGTTCACTGCTGTTTCCACAGTGCCAGGCACACAGGAGGTGCTCAATACATGCTTATAACTGAATGAATGAGTGAAGTGAACAAATGACAGGTGGTGTGGGAAGGACTCTGTCCACTTTGTGGGTAAAGGTGATGATGTGGGTGACTGAGGCAAAGGGCCTTAAGCTTTGAGGACCATCCTCTAGCCGCCAGGGGTCCCCCTCATGATGCAAGGGTCTCCATCCAATTAGCAGAGAAAAATCCCTGTGAGCTGGAATCTCCCAGTTTTGAGTCTTCCCTCTCTGAAAGCTCGTTTCAGAACCCAGCAACGGGGCCACCACCAATTTGAAGTCACTTCTCAGCTGTGTGGCCTTGGGTCAGTTACCTACCCTCTCTGTGCCTCAGTTTCCTCATCTGTAAAATGGGCCTAATAATAGTAGCCACCCCATCAGGCTGTTGTGAGGATTAAATGAGCTAGTACGTGTGAAGCTCCTAAAGCCGGGCCTGGGCCACAGCAAGCGCCATATGAGCATTTATAAAATTAATAAAAAATAATGTGCTATTAGAGCTTCGGAGTCCTGGTGGCGCAGTGATTAAGAGCTCGGCTGCTAACCGAAAGGTCAGCAGTTTGAATCCACCAGCTGCTCCTTGGAAACCCTATGGGGCAGTTCTTCTCTGTCCTTCAGGGTCATTGTGAGTTGGGATCGACTCGGTGACAATGGGTTTGGTTTGATTTTTGTATTAGAGCTTCAGGTGAAGTGCAGAGGAAAGAGAAAAGGGTTTGGGGTCATTCCCATAAGGGTTGGACTCCAGGGTCCTCCCTGCCCCAATGAAGCCCCTCCCCTCTCTGAGCTCAATCTCCTCTTTGGTCCAGGAGAACAATGAGGCGCCCACCCTGCAGGGCTGCCATGGGCATGAGGGAGGGGAGGCTGAGGGTGCTTAGCACAGTGCCAGGCCGACAGCAGGAGCTCGATCGGCACTTGTCGTCTACATTTCCGGGCTTCCAAGCGCGACAGGTGAAGGTGGGGCTGCCCCTCCCGGCCCCTCACCACCACATCCTCTCTGCCCTGGCCCCTTCCGCCCCCGCCGGGTGGGCGAGAGCCGGAAACAGGTACAGATAACCCTGTGGGCGCAGCGGGTGACAGAGGTGGCTGGGGCTTGGGAGGTGGGTGTGTTTTGCAGGCGGGGTCATACCCTCTGCAGAGCCCTCTTCCTCTCCACCCCCTTATCAAGAGCATCTGAGACAGAACCAGGAGGCCACCTGTGGCTCTAGCTAGAGGTGGAAGGCTACAGGGACCCCCTGCTCACCCTCCCCCAACGTGACTCCTTGGGGTGGGAAATGATGAGTGATCGTGTTTAAGGTCCGCTCAGCCCAAGACTGATTCCTTCCACTGTGCAGATGGGGAGACCGAGCTCGTACTCGAGGTGTGGCCGGGACCTCCCCTGGCCTGCAGGGTGGGACTAGGGCCCACCCTCCACTGTCTCCTGGGGTGAGGGTGGAGAAGGGCTCCAGAGAGGGTGAGAGACTAGGTGGTAGGGGTCTCACCTTGAAGTCCCCACTGTGGCCGTCATACAGGGGCTGGAAGAACAGTTCTGGGCTGGGCACCTGCACCCACACTTTCTTCCACAGCCTGCAGGACCAGAGAGACAGGTGAGGCCCCCACATCGCCTCCTGCAGGACCTTCCCCAACTCCGTCCCAAGACACAGCCCAGGCACCTCCCTTCCCTTCTCGGGCCTCAGTTTCCACATCTGTAAAATGGGAGCAGCAAGCCTCCCTCACAGGTTCCTGAAGGTGCATTGAGTTTAAGGGCTTGGTCAGCTATTCAGTGCTGGGCAAATGCTGCCCCTTCTGAGCCTCAATTTTTCCCTTGCCAGCCAGGGATGGCCATGTGCCAACTCCACAGGCAGTGGTGGGATGCCGAGTGACAGCCAGCACCCACGAGAGTGCTCCACGACATCAGTCCGTGTCAGTACCATTATCTCTGGCCCTGAATTTGTCTGTCTTTGTCTCTGTGTCTGGAGGAAGATGAACAAATGAGCCCATGTATGCGGGGCCCCCGCCCAGGGCCTGCCACTTAGCGAGGACTCAGAAAACTGCAGCCACGGGTCTTGCTTCAACCAGCATCACTGGACCAGGCCAGTGGGTTTTAAAATTTATCTGTAATCAGCAGTACCCTATGACAGTGTTCCGCAGAAATCCCAAATGTAAAACAGATGAAAGCAAAACAGCTCTGGTTGAAGCAGAAGGGATGGGCGGAGGTGGATAATCCCACCAACCCCTTCACACCCACCTGGTGGCCCTGCTGCCCCTCCAGCCCTGGGTGGGTCACAGCGAGGCTGCGGCCAGGCTGACCCCTTCCTGACTCCTAGCCTCACCTCCAAGGCAGGTGGTACTTCAGGCCCAAGAAGACAAGGACAGGGAATGCAATGATGAAGAGCAGAAGGTGAAGGAGCTGTC
This sequence comes from Trichechus manatus latirostris, assembly GCF_000243295.1. Lineage (NCBI taxonomy): Eukaryota > Metazoa > Chordata > Mammalia > Sirenia > Trichechidae > Trichechus > Trichechus manatus. The sequence goes on along the minus strand of NW_004444106.1, from coordinate 1,173,979 downwards.
CTCTGGTCCCTCCCTCTGTCTCTGGGAAGAAAGCAAACCACGGGCTAAAGTGAGCTAACAACTTCCACCAGGGACCACATGGGGCAGGTGCAGTGGGAAAATGGGTCTGGTGTGGGGTGAAAGCGGGTGGGGAGGCTGCTACTGAAGGGTGGTGCCTTGAACTGAGATGGATCTGGGTTCAAATCCTGCTCCCACCTCCACCCCTGACAAGTGACTTCATCTCTCTGAGCCTCAGTTTCCTCATCTACAAAACGGGGGTTACAATTCCCCCTTCACAGAGTTATCAGGAGGATCAAATGCCCTGGTGGGAGAAGCACCTAGCACCCAATGCAGGGCCCAGCAAGCAGGGGCTCCAGAAATGTGGTTGAATTGCAGACGAGATGATTGTACTGGCTACAATCAGGTGAAAACTTCCCAGCAGTGCAGAAATCACAGGGCTGGCTAGCTGGACTGAGGCCAGACCAGTACCAGGAGGGGGTGTCCACCCCAGCATCACACCTACCATCTGGCTGGGTTTGAAAGATGGCTGGGTCACTCCACTCGCTCCAGGTCCCCTGGAAGGAGGAGCCAGGCTGGGGCCCTGCCCGTATCTGCACCTCGTAGCTCGAGCCTTTGTGGAACTCCAGGGGAAGGAGGGAGACACTTCTCGAGTCCACGGAGACCAGCTTCCTCCCTGGACTCTGCCAGCAGGTGGAACAGATGCACTGGGTCAGGGTTTAACCAGGCCAGCCTCCTGCCCCCAGCACAACCGCCTTTACCAGCTCAGGTCAAAGAGGCTAGTTTCTCCTGCTCAGTCTCTTATCTCCCCACAAGAATCAGGCACAGGCCTGAGTCCCAGCCACCCAGGTGTGGGCAGCATAGAGTTCTTGGCACTGCCTTGGCCTTGCCTGTGACACAAAGCTGTGTTCTGTTCCCCCTTTATCCCAACTCATCCCTCACAGCCCTGGCAGGGGACCCTCTCTGCTGGGACTAGGAATGTTCTAGAAGTGGCAATTGCTACACCTAAAAACCTTTAACTAGAAGCATTCCAAACAGGGGACACTTCTGGAATTCCTCAACATCGGACATTCTCAATAGTGGGCGTTTCTGGAAGTCTTCCACTTTAGACATCTTAGTAATGGGTACCTCTGGCCATCTACCAGGGACATTGTAAACAACGGCACTCATGAAAATCTTCACTGGGACCATTCTGGATGATGGGTCATTCCAGCATTTTTAGCTGTGAATATTCTAAATACCGGGCCATTCTGGAACCCCAACAATGGACGTTCCAAACAAGGAATACCTCTAGAAGCCTTCCCATTTGAAACAATGGACCCTCTAACAGTGGACAGTTTAATTACTGATGCTTCTGGAACTCTTAAACTATGGCCACTCTAAGAAGTGGGAAGGTTCCAGATAGCCCCGGTCACTTCTGAGTCTTTATATTTTTCTATTTTTTTATTCTGACTTTTAGGCTTGCTAGTTTCCTTTGTGGGTTACCTTAATATTTACCCCTATTTTTCTAAGTTTATACCAGTCTTTTATTTCTTTATATCACCTTGACTTCCTCTCCAGATGAAAAATCTATGTCTACATTTTTTAAGTCCCTCTTTCTTGTTTTAATGTTGTCATCTTTTACGTCTTGACATCTGTTTCCCTATTTTCAGTGTTTCAGCTTTGATTTACTTTTGTGACTTCCTTATCTGGGTTGATACTTGGTTGCTCTGTCCTGTGTTCTAGTCTTGGATTGTTATCTGATGTTACTGATTTTCTAACTAGAGGACTCCCTTTAGTATTTCTTATAATTTTGGTTTGGTTTTTGCAAATTCCCTAAACTTCTGTTTATCTGGAAATGCCCTAATTTCGTCATCATATTTGAGAGACAGTTTTGCTGGATATATAATTCTTGGCTGGCATTTTCCTTCAAGGCTTTATATATGTCATCCTATTGCCGTCTTGCCTGCATGGTTTCTGCTGAGTAGTCCGAGCTTATTCTTTTTGACTCTCCTTTGTAGATGACTTTTCGTTTATCCCTAGCTGCTCTTAAAATTCTGTTTATCCTTGGTTTTGGCAAGTTTGATTATAATATGTCTTGGTGACTTTCTTTTGGGATCTACCTTATGTGGGGTTCGATGAGCATCTTGGATAGATATCGTCTCATCTTTCACGATATCAGGGAAGTTTTCTGCCAACAAATCTTCAACAATTCTCTCTGTATTTTCTGTTATCCGCCTTCCCCACCCCCCACCGTACTGGTACTCCAATCACTCGCAAGTTATTCCTCTTGATAGAGTCCCACATAATTCTTAGGGTTTCTTCATTTTTTTAAATCTTTTTATCTGATTTTTCCTCAAATAAGTTGGTGTCAAGTGCTTTATCTTCAATCTCACTAATTCTGACTTCCATTGCCTCAATTCTACTCCTATGACTTTCCATTGAGTTGTCTAATTCTGAAATTTTATTGTTAGTCTTCTGGATTTCTGACTGCTGTCTCTCTATGGATTCTTGCAGCTGCCTTGGTCACTTCTGGAACTCTTCAAGTATGGCCACTCTAAGGAAGTGGGAAGGTTCTAGATTCCCTGGGTCACTTCTGGAACTCTTCAAGTATGGCCACTCTAAGAAAGTGGGAAGGTTCCCGATTCCCCGGGTCACTTCTGGAACTCTTCAAGTATGGCCACTCTAAAGAAATGGGAAGGTTCCAGATAGCCCTGGTCACTTCTGGAACTCTTCAAGTATGGCCACTCTAAGGAAGTAGGAAGGTTCTGGATTCCCCAGGTCCCTTCTGGAATGCCTTCTTTTGTGACTGTACTAAGACTCGAGGTAGAACCTGGGGCAGCAGCCTTCCTCTTGGCATGCTGGTGGGGGAGGGAACAGGAATGGGAAGGAGAGAATAACAAGGGGTCTCCTACCCCAGGTGGAGGCTCGGGGCAGGGCAGCACCGAGTGAGAACCTCCTATAAGAGAGGGACCCCTTGGTGTGTGTGTGTGTCCTTGGTGTCCACTCTTGCTCGTGAGCGACAAAGGTTGCCTGTCTCTCAGATTGCCCCCCTCCAACCTGGATGACCCACACACCCTCCCCCTTCCACCCTTCTCCCACAGCTGGGCAGCCAGGTCCCCTGCCTTCCTCACCAGAGCCCAGGGGGCGCCCCGGTTCCTGTACTGCAGCTCATATTGCAGCTTGCCCTTGAGTGCGGAGGAGGCAGGGTCATCGTAATCCGAGCTCCAGGAGATGTTATACTGCTCCGAGAAGGTCACAGTTACATTGAAGGGGGGAGATGGCTTGACTTAGAGGAAAAAGCCAGACACATAAAAACAGGGGTAAGATTTTACCTCAGGTGGGAAAGATTTGGTGACAGGAAGAATTTCCCCCCGGCCTGACCCGTTACTTATGAGATCAGGGCTATGACTTTGGACAAAGCATCACCTGTCTCTGGGCCTCAGTTTTTCCATCTGAAAAATGAGAGACTTGCACTACACTGAGTCTGCAAACTCAGACGCCTCCCTGGCCAGGCAGGTAACGGAAATGAGTGAAGCAGGTTGGGGATTGTGGGAAAAGAAAGACATTCCCAGTCTACAGGGGCACGGCCACGATTCAGCCTGGGTCCACCATGGCCAGGCAGGGATGCAGACCAGGGGGCCAAATCTTCAAATCTTCTGTGTTTTCAAGAAAGTAAAGCAACTCCTGGAAATCCAGATCATCAAGTGAAATCTCTGAAGTTTTAAACCTTAGCTACTAATCCAAACAATTTCTAAGCAGATCTACCCATTTTCAATTTCTGTTCTAAATGACTGTGTAATTTTGTTTTAACCCCAAAAGTCAGAAGGCTGTGACGAGCATTAATGCTAATGATGAAATGGGCCATTGACCTAGCGCCTGCCCTGTGCTGCTTTGCCCTTGGCAGTGTGACACCCTCAGGGACCCTGGTGTGACTGTTCGTATCGTACAGTCATCTCCTGACAGCTGAAGGGACTCACCCAGGGGCTCCTGCTGGCAAATGGAAAGCAGAGATCTGGACCCACAACCTCAAAAAGCATCACCAATGCCCACAGGCAAAGGTCCAAAGCTTGGGGTTCCAGTTTTGCTCCATCACTAATTTGTTTTATGAACTTGAGCAAGACATTTCATGCCATAATCTCCTCTCCTGAAAAATAGTATCGATTTCTATTTCATGGGGCTTAACATTCACAAGTACCATGCCAAAGGTTAGGAGAGACCTCCAGGGAACAGAATGACAAGTGGTCTATTGGTGAAAGAGAGAAGTGCTCAGCCCTGCCCTTCCCACTGTCACCATCTAATATTCTACCCATTTTACTCTGTAAGTTTGTGTACCCTCTGCCTCCCTCTCTGGTGATGCTGGAAGCTGTGCCACCAGTATTTCAAATACCAGCAGGGTCACCTGTGGTGGGCACGTGACAGCAGAGCTTCTAGACTAAGACAGGAAGAAAGGCCTGGTGATCTATTTCTTAAAATTAGCCAATGAAAACCCTGTGAATCATAATAGAATACTGCTTGATACAGTGCTGGAAAGGTGAGGCGCTCGAACTACACAATGACCGCAACAATGGACTTGAGCGTACCGATGATCGTGCAGATGGTGCAAGACCAGGCAACATGTCATTCTGTTGTACGTGGGGTCACAATGAGTTGGCGCCCACTCGATGACACCTAACAACAACCCTCTCTGGGATCTTGCACCTGGGAGCGGGGGTTTTGTCTGCCTGGCTCATGCTGTGCCGATGTTGGCTCCAAGAGAGGCACCTGGCGCACAGCAAGCGCTCTAGAAACAGTTGTTGAATTAATCGATGAACTTTTCAGGGGTTCCACAAAGGAACTCTGAAGCTCCTTACGATTCTGAAAGCCCTCCCGGGGCTCCAATCATAACCTGTGTTGGGAAAAGACCTCACTTTGAGGAATAGCACCAGGTGTGATGTGGTGGAGGTGGTGCTGTCGCTATTATGATGGCAGTGATGGGTCCTGTTTGGGGGGAATAGTTCCGGCTCCGTCTCTTCCCTTCCTGTGGGCAGGTCATGCTGCCTGGGCTGGGGCACTGGCTAGTGGCCAGAACTGATTAAAGGAGACGCTAGATAACTAAGAATGGCCTGCGGGACCTCACGGGATGTTTGCAGAGCCTGGGAGGCATGACTGGGGGCTCCCCGCCCAGGGAGGCCAGGGGCCCAGGAGGGGGCGGCCAGGGGCAAAAGACCACTCTCCGCCACAGCTGGGCCCAGCCTGGCCTCAGGCCCTGGCAGGGAGGAAAGGAGGGAGGGGGCCAGAGAGAAATGCACCCACCTTAGGGGGTGGCAGCGGGGCAGCCCCTCATCCACCTGGGCGCCTCTGCTTCTGGGAGACACGGGAGGTGGGAGAGGGCTACCAGCTCAGCTCACCCAGAGAGGCAGGAGGGCTCCCCTGCTCACCAGGCGTGCGTGTGGGAGTCAGCTCAGCACATCTGGATCTGTGTGGCTATGTGTGACTCAGTGGGCATCAGTGTCCCTGCCTCTAGGCCAGGGGCTGGTGGGACATCTGCAAGTTTATCTAGGGGTACATTTATAGGGGTGTGTGCGTGAGAGAGAGAGAGAGGGTGAGCTCCGGCTCTGTGTACCCATGAATGTGTGTGAGTCTGTGTGTGTCTGGGGTCTGTGTGTGTGTGTGGAGCTTCACTCACACCTTCTATGGCGCAACACTGGCAAACTGGTGCAAACCTGGACCCCAAGTGTGAATCACAGAGCCCGCATATCCCCCTGCCGGCCCCACCACTGGGAATCTAGGGACAGAAACTCCCAGACCTCGGGGTTGGGCAGGGCCTCTTTGCAGTACGTGTTTGCATGCCTTTGGGAAGGGATCTCTCATCTCCTCCCTAGACACCCCGCTCCCTAGACACCCCACTACCTAGACACCTCACTTTGGGTACACATACACACACACACACACACACACAAAAGCTGCCTTCTGGACTCTTCCCTCCCCTGGCTTTGATCCACAGATACAACTGCTTCCAACAGCAGCTGCCTGCCCCTTGGGTCCTGCCGTACCTCTAGCCAGGAGGGAAATTCCAGGCCTCACTGGAGCTAATAAGGGAAACTCAGGTTTTTCCTTGTGACTTCCACTTGGCTCATCATGGGGTCAAGGTTAAAAGGACCTTCACTCTATAAATGGAGAAACTGAGTCCCAGAGGTGGGGTGTGCCTTGTCTAAGGTCACACAGGTAAGGGCTGAGTTGGAACTGAAGCCCATTAAGTCCTAGCTCCCAGCCCAGCTCCTTTCCACATCTCTGCCACCTTTGTTGGGGCTCAGGTCCAAACATAATATCAACCCATCACACCTTAGTAAAAAATAGTGAATCTGGTCAGTTCTCTGTTGCCTTGATAACAAGCAGCAGAACTCAAAGAGGTGGTGAAGGCATAGGACACATCAGTTTTGGTGAAGGAAGGAGAGTTGGCACTGAGGGCAGGAAGACAGGGCCCGGTCCCCACCTGGGATCTCCTCAGCTCTGGGGACCACGGGGTACTCACTAATCTCAGCCAGGACAAAGCTGCCACACTCCTGGGAGTGTTTGCCAGACTGGTCTGTCATGTTGACGCTGAACACATCGTCGGCCATGAAGCAGGACACATCCATGTGGCACGTGTACCATGCGTGCGTGGCGTTGTGACCAGACAGGTGGAGGCTGCAGGAGATGACCTCATCTTCCAGTTCTCTGTATAGGTCTTGCCTTCAAGGACAGAACAGCCAGTCACAGCCGGAGCCGGTGGGGCTCAGCACGCAGCACCAGGGCAGAGGCTAGAATCTCGGGGCTGGGAGGGACCTGCAGTGGGGCTGGAGGTCACCTGGTCCAACGAATCCTTCCCGAGGCAGGTACCCTCCCCTCTGCGTGGATGGTTCCAGGCTTGGCTTGCATGTCTCCAAGAACTCACTACCTCATTTAGGGCAGCAAATCTCAACTTTAGAAATTTGGGGTCATTCTTGATTGGATTGGGCCTAAATCTGCCTTGTCATTTCCTCCAACTGGATTGCTGTTCTACAGGAGGCATTTCAGGCCTCTTTCCCTACCTCCCTCCAACACCTGCAGAATACCTATTAGGTGCCCGAGCTGAGGGCGAGGGCTAAATATCAGCTAAATGAACCTTATTCCCTGCTTTAGGGAAACTGCTGGGGCAGCTGGTGGGGGGCTGGGGGAATATTCTAGCTTTTTTGCTCCCACTGAGAAGAAATAATGCGTTTTGAAGTATGTATAGGAGTTCACCAGACATTTACTTCTCTACACACATATTGGAGCCCTGGTGGTGTAGTGGTTAAGAGGTAGGCTGCTAACCAAAAGGTCAGCAGTTCAAATCCACCAGCTGCTCCTTGGAAACCCTATGGGGTAGTTCTACTCTGTCCTACAGGGTCGCTATGTGTTGGAATTGACTCGGCAGCAGTGAGTTTCTTTTACACATATACTTAGGCTCTGAACACCCTCCAAGGTCAGTGTTGATGTGTGTCTGGTAGATGTGTGGACTCAGTTCTCTGTTACACGTTTGCTGAATATACAAACTTCTGCTGAATAAATGCTCTCCAAACCTCTGGTCTGGACCACTACAGTGGATGCCTGGCTGATGTCCCTGCCTCTCCCGTCCTCCCTCCCTGCTACCTATTCCTCTCCAACAGCAGCCAGTGGGAGCTTTACAAACTGCCTGTCACTCCCCTGCCTAAAACCCTCACCACCCAGACAATAAAATCTGGCCCCTGCTGACCTGGCTGCCTTCTTTGCTTATTATTCTCCCTCGCTCTAGCTCACACTGGCCTCCTCACTCTTCCTCAAATTCACATTTGCCCTGCCGTGCCCGCTGCCTAGAGTGCCCTTTCCCCAGCTCCCTGGCTGCCTCTTGGTCCCGAGAGTGCCCTGGCCACCCTCCCCATGTCCCTCACTCTCTACCCAGTGTTACCTTTTCTTTGTAGCACTCATTGTTGTCAGGAAGTATCCTGTTTGTTGTTTATGTACTTATGTCTGTCTTCCCCACCCCTCCCCGCCATAGTATGTCAGCTTCTAGAGGTCATGGACCTTGTCAGCCTTGAACTCTGCTGAATCCCCAGAGCCTGCAACAGTGTCTGGCAGGAGCTTAATAAATGTTTTATGAATGAATGAATGAATGAATTGATAGATGATAAAATGCAATCCAGCTAGTTTTTTCCTGAGCTACATATGCCTATGGATTTTGTCGTCAGACTGCCTTCATCTGAATCCCAGCTCCACCATTCACTGGCTGTGTGACTTTGAGCCAGTTGCTTACCCTCTCTGAGTGTTATTTTCCCCATCTGTAAAATGGATCTAATGAGACCTCTCTTACTGGGTTATTGTGAGGATTGGAAGTGATAAGTCATAAGAAGCCCATATCATGGCGCCTGGCACATAGTAAGGGCTCAAAATAGGTCACGTGGGGCGCTGGCTCTCCTGGGGTCTCAAAACCGTTCTCAGGCTGCGGGGGCAAGAGAGTATGGCCTCCGGCGTCGGACAGTGAAGCTCTGGGCAAGTCCCGTGAGCCCACGTGGTCATCTGTAAGGTAGGGGTGGTGAGTCCTACCTCACAGAGCCATTCTCCAAGTGAAACCAACTGCCGTGGGAAGCGGCAGCTGTTATTTTATTGCTAAGCCACTTGCCTGACACACAGTAGGTCCGACTCAAGCTGTGGGCTCCTGTGCTCCTGCCCAAACACAGCCGTCCTTGCTCCCTCTCCATGCCTTCAGAGTGGATCCACTTACCAGGTGAGGGCGAGCGTGCGGAGGCGGGGGCTCCAGGTCTCCAGGGTGCAAGTGATCGTCTGGAGGTAGTCGGTGTAGCAGGCAAGGTCTGAACAGCCCCAGGCTGGAGGGTCAGGGGAGAGAGAGGCCTTGGTTCGGGGCTGGCCGGGGCTGCAGGGCATGGGAGTGAGACTCCCCTCTCATCCTCTCGAGAGTGGAGGATGAGTGGAAACAGGGCTTCCAGGGCCTGGATGATCCAAAGGTCCTAGAGGTCCCTCATATGTAAACCTGAGGCGAGGGGGTCCTCGCCATCTGGAAATTCCTTGTTTGAACCCCAAAATTTCAAGACTGGTTATGGAGACAAGACACTTCCCAATGTGCAATATAATAAACTCAATGGGTCCCCAGCCCAGCATCCCCGTCCCCTCCCTGAGCCCTGTCTCCAGCCACAAGCGTGGCTGGCATTTCTCCTGACCAGTCTCCTACCCAGCGTGACACCCCCTGAACACCCCACAACACAGGGCAAACCCAGGGCAGCGCAAAACCACACATCTCGCGAGAGGGTCAGGACTTCATGAAGCCAGAGAAAGGGAAGCCTGACAAGGGATTTTTAGTTTTATTTTATAAGATCAAGTGCCAATGCCACCAGCAGCAACTCTGCTATGTACTGGGAATTGCGTTCCCTTTCTAAAGTGGATGCATTTAACATCGCTTTTTCCTATTTTTTTTCCCACTAATGAAGACCCATGGGTCTCACTCTAGGTCAGAACCTGGATTGAGAACCGAGAACACTACTGACCGATCCTTTAGTCCAGCCCCCGCGTCCATTTTATAGATGAAAATACCAGAGCCTGAAGACTCGGCCACACCTCTTACGTCTTTTGGTCTGGGCTGCCGAGACTCTCACCCAGCGATGGCAGAACCTAGTCTGTGCTGCTGATTTTTCACATCCACACAGGTGGCAGACATTGCTAATCTATCGTGATGCTCTCTCCCTGGATGTGGCCTCAGAATCCTTCTCAACACAGCTCCCCAGACAGCCACTATCAAGCAGTCTGAATCATGGAAATGAATTCTGTTCTAGGAGGGGGCTTCCCTTGGGGCGGCACACAGGGCCTATCAGCGGGACTGAGAGGGGCTAGTTCAGGCACTTGTGGACAAAAGAGGACTGATTGGGCTGGTCTGAAACCCAGGGCTGCAGGAGCCACTGCATGGCTATGTCTTCTCCAAGCTTACTTCCTGGGTGTTCTTTCAAAGGGCTCCGGAAACTTGGAAAGGAGCTGCCTTTCCCAGCTGGGCTCCAGGCCACCAAGGTACAGGGTTAGTTCCCAAGCTTGGGATAAAATATTGGGGGCCAAACTAGCATGGAGGTGGCACCGGGGAGCACGGGGCAGAGACGCCCCCTAGGGCCTTCGCACGCCTGAGGTTATGAAAGCATCATGGCAGTGAGAAGCCATGCAAAGTATGACCATGAACTCAAACCCTGTTTGTAAGCTGGTGATGCTGACCGCCCCCCACCCCCAGCGCTGTTGAGGCGTTTAGGCGAGGTCACACAGTGAAGCCCACGGTGCCTGCACGTGGAAGTCTCAATAGATGGCAGCTGAGTCGAGTGGTTAAAACCACAGGAGTCAGGCCGACTCAGGAACTGGCCCCAGCTCTGCCACTGCCCCCGTGTGACCATGGACCTGCCCCTTATCTTCTCTGAAGCCCAGTTTCCTTAACTGAAAAATGGGCACCAGGGCAGCCTGGACCTCCCAGGGCCATCAGGAGCCTGGAACAAGACTGGGCTCAGCGGCTGGGATACAGCAGTACCAATGCCAGTACCAGCTGCCATGGAGTCAGCTCTGACTTGTGGCGACCCCATGTGTGTCAGAGTAGAACTGCGCTCCATAGGGTTCTCAGTGACTGATTTTTCAGAAGAAAATCACCAGGCTTTTCTTCCGTGGCACCTCTACCAATAACCAAACCTGGTGCCGTTGAGCTGATTCCAACTCATAGCGACCCTATAGGACAGAGTAGAACTGCGGCGCCTCTAGGTGGACTCAAACCTCCAACTTTTCGGTTAGCTGTCAAGCACGTTAACTGCTTGCACCACCCACCACTCCAGGGGCTTTTTATTTGCATTCATGGGTGTGCAGCCATCGCGGGTGGCCTGAAGGCCTTTTACAGCCAGGACAGGCGCTGGCCACTCCGAAAGGGAAAATAAAAGAGCTGACATCTGTTTCCTGAAGGAGCTATTTGAGATGCTGGGTCTTTTGGTAAAAACCAGAGAAACGCGGATGAGTCAGCAGTGGTGGCTGACCACCTTCCCTGCCCTGTCCAGCCTCCATTCACGCCCATGTGCTACGCCCCACCTCCCCACAGCCACCTCCTCTGGGGAGCTCTCCTGGGTCTCCCAGCCCCGGGCAGCTCCCCTTCAGTTGGACTCCTGGAATTCCCCATGCCCAGAAATCCCAGCTCTGATCACTAATGTCTTTCCCTCGGGCTGTGACTTCTCATCTTTCAGGGGCTGCCATCCCTGGCTCTCGCTCTTTTTTGCCTCCACCGAAGCCCTCAGAATACATGGTGCCCTCTGAGGACCTAGTGATTGTTGCAAAACAATCTCCAAGGAGAGTCATTACAAAAGGAGAAACTGAGGTTAGGCCAAAGGCAGGACTTCCTCACTCTCAGGGTTGGGAGCCAGCCAAGGCAGACAGCATTGGAAACAAAGGCTGGAGTCTCTCATCCCCCAGGAAGGGCTTGAAGGCCCAAGCCCGTGGGCTGGGTCATTTTGGGACATGAGCACCCCATTTCTGGTTAACAGAGTTCTCTGGTTGAATGGGTTCTGGCTAAGAGAGAGCAAGCTCTTTGACCTTGTCAGCCTCAAGTAAAGAGAAGCCACAGACTCTGGCCCCATAGCCTCCAGCCATGCTCCTGCTAGGCTCTGTCGAGGGAGATGGCCCCCTCCCCATCTGCAGGCCCTCGAGGCAGCTACTTACCACCCTGAAGCATCAGCAGCAGGAAGGGGGTGGCCCAGCCACTCAGCATGCTGACTCCCACACCCTGGAAAAGACGCAAGGGTTTGTTTTTGTTTTGCTCTTTACAAGAGCAGATTGACAGGTCTCTTCTCCTGCAGAGCTGCTGGTGGGTTCAAACCACCGACCTTTCCGTTAGCAGCCAAGTGCTTAATGATTGCAACACCAGGGCTCCATCATAATGTCATTGGCAGAATTAAATTAGTCAATACTTCTAAAACATTTAAAACAGTGCCTGGCACATAAACCAAAACCCGTAGTCGCTAAGTCGATTCTGACTCATAGTGACCTTATAGGACAGAGTAGAACTTCCAAGGAGTGGCTGGTGGGTTTGAACTGCTGACCTATTGATTAGCAGCCAAGCTCTTAACCAGTGCACCACTAGGGCTCACATAGTAGGTGTTATTTAACTGTTTCTTAAGCAAAACAGTCAACTTACCATAAAACTAAATACAATGAAATGTAAAAACTAAATATAAGGAAAACCAAAGACTGCATTTTAGCAGGATACTGTTGCCTTCCTAGTACTCATGGGAGTTAGGTGATTTGCTTTGCCTTTGTTAAAAAAGAAGGATCAGAGGGTATCAGATCAGTGTTTAAGGCATACTAGCAACAAACTGAGACTCATCCCTCCATCATCAGGACTGACGGGCTGAAAAGTATCTAACTCTCTCACTACAGGGCTCAGGGACATTTCATGCTAAAATAAGCCCCTGGCTTTTGGACATCAGCCTTGAACGATGACTGCTTCTCCATCATGCCCTATTTGGGCTCCTACAGCACCAAGTGGGGACTCCTCCCTGTCCCACTGCCCACCCTGCCATAAGTCCATCCTTCTGAGTCTTCCCACTCGGGCAACAACTTACTCCCCAGTGCCAAGCAGAGACCTCCATGCAGATCAGATGACCAGGTGTGTTTCTTGAATGAAGGACAGAGGTGCCCTAAGGGCTTTCCTGCTATGGGAGCCCCTGCAGCTCTCTGTCCCTTGGGGCTCCTGCTAAGGGGAAGAGCCCCTGACTTGGAGTTCGTTGGGTCCCAGCTGTGAGTCCTTGGACAAGTTACCTGACCCCTCTGATCCTCAGTTTGCTCATTTGTAAAATGTGGGTCATGAATCTGTACTGTAAGTTTGTTGCAAGCACTAAAGAAATACTCCACATGAAGCACTCCACACAGTGCTGGGTTGCTGGATGGGATGGGGTCCTGGAGAGGGGCTTATCCGCCAGGCTCTAAACAAACAAACAAAAACCCGTCGCTGTCGAGTCGATTCTGACTCCTAGCGACCCTGCAGGACAGAGTCGAACTGCCCATAGGGTTTCCAAGGAGCGGCTGGTGGATTCCAACGGCCGACTTTTTGGTTAGCAGCCAAGCTTTTACCCATTGCACCACCAGGGCTCCTAAACCAAAAAAAATCCATTGTCATCGAGTCGATTCCAACTCATAGCTGGGATTGTGGTAATTCAGACTAAAAATTAGCCAGATTTCAGAAGCTTCTGGGGAAGTAGAGAGGATTCCGACCAAAAAACCAAACCCACTGCCATCAGGTCACTTTGAGTTAGAATTGACTCAACGGCAATGGGTTTTAGAGAGGCTTGGGGATAGGAAATCAGATAGTGGTAAGTCCTTTGGAGACCATGAAGAGCTAAACTTCCCCAGTCAACAGGGTATTGTAAATAAAAACCACAATGACATACTATTTTAAGTTTATCAGATTGGCAAAAACTAGAAGGTTTGACATCACATGTTGCTGAGATAAGGTGTGACAGTGACTCTCATTCACAGGTAGGGGAGATGTGAACTGGTACAAATGGTCTGGCAAACAGTTTGGCAGGATCTAATAAATATGAACAAGCGCCTACCCTAAGAACTAGCAACTTCATACCTCCGTACACTCCTAAAGAAACTCTTGCATGTGTGCACAAGAAGCATACAGATCAATGTTTGTAGCAGCATTGATATCAATAGTGAAAAACTGGAAACAACCTAAATGTCCATCAGCAGGAGAATGGCAACATAAATCATGGCCTAATCACTCATGTGAAAATGAATCCCTTACAGCTACACAACAAAAAGCCAATGACTCTCACAATCAAAATGTGGACAGAAGAAAAGTAAGTTAGAGAAGAACATATACATGATAGTACCATCTATGTCACAAAAAAAACCTAGAAGACAATTCTATATGTTGTTTAGGTGAACACACATAAGTCATAAAAGTACAAAGAAATTCATGGAGATGGTAAACATCAAATTTAGAATAGTGTAGAAAAAGAGTAAAAGTGATGAGGATGGATGTTTAGGGGCCTCAACAGTGTTGTTTAAGCTGAGTGTTAGGCACTATTGATGATATTATTGATTATATTGTTCCTATGCCTTTTTGCATGTCTAACCGAGCTCATAACATTTTAAATGTAAGTGATTCTTGGTTTTACAAAGTATGTGCGGAGGAGACACTTCCACTTTGGTTATGACGGAGTAGCTGGTATGAGACTAATCCTTCCACTGAGAACAACTACCAGAACAAGGGGAAAACAAAATGTTGGAAAGCAACCAAGTTAGGCAGTACTTGAGGGGCCACTAGGACGGCTATAGTAAAATAAAAAAATAAATAACATTTAAAAACAAATAGAAAATAACAAGTACTGGCAAGGATGGGGAGAAACTGGAACTCTTATATATTGTGGATGGCAAAGTACAATGGTTTCTTTGCTGTGGAACAGTTTTGCGGTTCCTCAAAAAGATAAACATAGAGCGTCCATAGGACCCAGCAAGTCCACTACTAGGGATACATCCAATAGAATTGAAAACATATGACAACAAAAAATACTTATACATAAATGTTTATAACATACCAGCCAAAAAGCAGAAACAACCCAAGTGGCCATCAACTGGTGAATGGATAAACAAGGTGTGGTATATATCCATACAATGGAATATTAGTAAGTCTTATAAAGAAATGAAATATTGATACATGGTACAACATGGATGAACCTTGACAGCATTATGCTAAGTGAACAAATGAGACCCAAAGGACACATATTTTATGATCCCACTTATATGAAATATCTAGAATAGACAAATGCACAGAGACAGAAAATAGATTATAGTGGTTGCCAGGGGCTGGGGCTGAGGGGAACAGGAAGTGACTGCTCATGGGTATGGGGTTTCTTTCTGGAGTGATGAAAATGTTCTAGAAGTAGATAGTGGTGTTAGTTGCATATATTAAAAAGCACTGAACTGTACACTTTAAAAGCGTGAATTCTGTGGTTTGTGAATTACACCCAAATTTAATTTTTCAAAAAAATGAAGGCAAAGTAAAAATATTTTTCACACACACACAAAAAAAACGTGGGGTGGAGGGGGCAGTGGGCTGAGAGAATTTGTCACTGTTAAACCTGTCTCAAAAGATATGCAAAAGTGAGTTTTCGGGGCAAAAGAAAAATAATCCCAGATGGGAGGCAAGGTATGAAGAGCAACAGAGAATACTATAAATATAAATTCACATTAATTGCTTAAAACAATAACGAGAATGTCTTATGAAGTTTAAACTATATATAGAATTAAAATGCATGACCACGATACTTCAAAAGTAAGAAAGGGTGAATAGAGTTAAAGGTCCTTGTATTTTCTGGTTAAGTGGTAAAAGTACTAATTTAAGGTAGATTCTAAAAAAATCAAGGACGTGTGTTGTAATCTCTAAGATAATCATAGACTGATAATTTTTAAAATTGACTCACCTTAAAAAGAGGATGAGGAAGAAGAAAATGGGAACAAAGGACAGATGACATAAAAAGAAAACAACAGCAAAAGGGTAAACTTTATCCCAAACACATTTGTGCTTATGTTAATGTAAATGAAGTAAACACTGGAATTAAAAGCCATAACTTTGATGACAATGCTTGACATTAAAAGGAAGTAAAAGAATATAGGTCAATTTCTCTCATGAATGTAGACGCAAAAATCCTAAACAAAATATTAACAAATCAAAACTAGTTATATATGCAAAAATAGATAATACATCATTATCACATGGGGTTTATTTCAGGAATGCAAGGTTAGTTTGACATATGAAAATCAGAACTCTAGTTCACCACATTAACAGAATAAAGAAGAAAATGTATATGATTATTTAATAGGTTCAGAAAACACATTCGATAAATTGCCAACACCCCTTCATATGATTAAAAAAAACTCTCAGAAAACCATGAATAGAAGGAATCTTCTTTAATCTGATAGAGGGCATACGTGCGCGCGCGCGCACACACGCACGCACGCACAAACTATATATAGCTGACATTATCCTTAGTAGTCAAATACTGAACACTTGCTCCCTGAGGTCAAGAAAAAGACAACAATGTCTTGTACTGGAGGTCATAGTCAATACAGTAATGCAAGAAAAATAAATAAATTTAGATAAGTTAGAAAACTATAAAGATGGAATGATGTAAGATTTGAGTATCTAGAAAAATCAAAGAAACCCAACAGATAAACTATTGACAACAAGGCTGTGGGGATGAATAGCCTTAGCAGAAGCAGGGTGAATTCAAGGATCAATATAAAAAACTATTGTATTTCTATACACTAACCACAAACATGAAATTTTAAAAATTATACAATTTACATTAGCATAAAAAAAATATACCCAAGAGTAACTCTGGTGAACCATGTGTATGACCTTTACACAGAAAACTACAAGATACTACTAAGATAAATTAAAGAAAATATAAATAAATGGAGGGACATACTATGTTCATGAATCAGAAATTTCAATATTTTAAAGATTCAGTTCTCCCCAAATTGAACTAAAGTTTCAGTGAAACCCCAAGATTCCAACAAATAAAAAAATCCCAGCAAGGGTTTGACAGTTTATTTCTAAAATTTATATGGAAATGCAAAGGCCGGAGAATAATTTAGAAAAGGTTGAAGAAGAATATCAAGACTTATAGTTAATAAAGTATGGCATTGATGCAAGGAAAAATAAACTGGCTAATGGAAAAGAATAGAGTGCAGGAATAGACTCACATATAAAAACCCATTGCTGTTGAGTCGATTTCGACTCACAGCAACTCTATAGGACAGAGCAGAACTGCCCCACAGGGTTTCCAAGGCTGTAATCTTTACAGAAGCAGACTGTCACATCTTTCTCCCATGGAGCAGCTGGTGGGTTCAAACCATTGACCTTTTGGTTAGCAGCCAAGCGCTTAACCACTGTGCCACCAGGGCTTCTTAACTCACATACAGCCCTTTGATTTTCAACAAAGGCACCACTGCAAAGCAGTGGGAAAAGTATGATACATTTTTTTAATTAATTTTATATCCATATAGAAAAAATAAAACTTGACCCCCCTACCTCACATCATACATAAAAAATCAATTCCAGATAGACTGTAGACCTAAATGTGAAAGGGAAAACACTAAAGCTTCTAGAATAAAACGTAAGATGATATCTTCATGACCTTAGAGCAGGCAACATTTCTTAAACAGCACACAGAAAGGTCTAACAATAAAGAAAAAGAATTTTTGTATAAGAGACTAACTTGAAATGTAAACTTTCACTTAAACTACAACAATAAACAAACCAAAAAAAAAAAAAAGATTGATAAATTGAACTTCTTTAAAATTAAGAATTTTAAGAGAATAGATAGACAGACAGATATCTAACAAAAGTCTTGTATCAAGAATATATAAAGAACTCCCACAAAACAATAAAAAAGAAAGGAAGAAAAAACAGAGAACCTACTTTTTAAAAAATAAACAAAAGGCTTAAACAGACACTTCACAAAAGAGAACATCCAAATGGCCAAAAAGCATACAAAAAGGTGCTCAGAATCATTATTCATCAAGGAAACGCAAATTTACATCCCAATATGATACCACTACACACCAATCCAAAACGGCTACAATGAAAAAAGACAGACAATTCCAAGTGCTGGAAAAGATATGGAGTAACTGAAACTCTCAATCTCTAATATTCGGGTAGGAGTGTAAATTGGTGCAATCACTTTGGAAAACTTTTCCTGAACTAGAGACCCAACAATTCCATTTCTAGGTTATATTCCAAAGAGAAATGTGTAAATAAATACACCAGCAGATCTGTACCATACTGTTCATAAAACCCACTGCCGTGGAGTTGATTCCAACTCACAGTGACCCTGTAGGGCAGAGCAAACTGCCCCAGAGGGTTTCCAAGGCTGTAATCTTTACGGAAGCAGACTGCCACATCTTTCTCCTGCGGAGTGGCTAGTGGGTCTGAACCGCCGATCTTGTGGTTAGCAGCTAAGCACTTAACCGCTGTGCCACCAGGGCTCCTTATAATGTTTATAGCACCATTATTTACAACTTCCCCAATCTGGAAACAACCCAATTTCTTGGCTTCCCTGTATCTTCATTACCTCACTGATTATTCAGGGAATGAGATCTGTTTAGCTCCTCAAATCAGTCATCATCTCTAATGCAACCCAGGTAGGGTTGTGGGTTGAAAGTGAAAGGTGAGGGTGTGGCAAAAGCAAAATGTTCCCACAGGGATCAAGAAGAAATGGGGTAGGTGAGGAGGGACTCCCCAGAAGTGTCAGAAACAGCAGCCAACAGGTCACCAGAAGGAGAAGTATCAAAACTGAGGGACTTCCCAAGAGGGAACACAGAACAAAGAGCTCCTGGGTTCTCCAGTCTTTGAGGGCTTCTGCTGGACCTTCTTCCTGGACCTCGTCCCTGACCTCTCTGGTGTGACCCCTCCAATCAGTCGTCACACCAACCACATCATTCCCTGGCTTCCCAGTCTCCTCCAGAGAAAAGAGTATTCAAGACCTTTCAGGATCTGGTCCGCAACAACCCATTCCCTCTGTCCCCCAGTTTTCATCCTGGACTCTAGCTACACCAGATTCCTAACAGCTCCACCAAGGTGTCCCATTTGTCTGGCTTCCAGGCTTCACACGTGCTGTCTCAGTCACCGGAACTCTCTACCCTCCTTGGCCAACTGTCATCTCCTACTCTATCTTCAAAATCCAATTCAAATGTCATGTCATCTCCTTTGTAAATCTCTTTTGACCTCTCCAAGGAGTGTGAGCCACTGCTTCCTCTGGGGCCCACCCCTCCACCAGGCACACAGCTCTACATTCTGAGCACCTCTAGGCAGCATCCATGCTCTCTCCTTTACTGCTAAATAACCAATGACCAGCCAGTGCCCAACACATAGTAGGTGCTCAAAACTCTTGGTAAATGAATGACTAATGAAAGAGAAAGCTTCCTAATGTAGTGGATTGTGAAGGTTACCTTTAATGTTAAAACCTATGTATACTACTGTCTTAGTTATCTAGTGCTGCTATAACAGAAATACTACAAGTGGATGGCTTTAAGGAACAGAAATTTATTCTCTCACAGTTTAGGAGGCTATAAGTCCAAATTCAGGGTACCAGCTCCAGGGGGAGGCTTTCTCTCTCTGTTGGCTCTGGGCGAAAGTCCTTGTCATCAATCTTTTCCTAGTCTAGCAGCTTCTCAGCACAGGGACCCCAGGTCCAAGTGGACGTGCTCCACTCCTGGCTCTTCCTGCTTGGTGGTAATGAGGTCCCTCTCCTCTGTCCTCACTTCTCACTTTTATATCTCAAAAGAGATTGACTCAACATACAACCTAAGCCTGTAGATTGTGTCCTGACTCATTCACATAACTGCCTCTAATCCTGCCTCATTAACACCCTAGAGTTAGGATTTACAACACATAGGATAGTCAGATCACAAAATGGAGGACAACCACATAATACTGGGAATCGTGGCCTAGCCAAGTTGACACACATTTTGGTGGGACACAATTCAATCCATAACAACTTTATTCCAAGCTTAAATCTTACTCTTTTTGACTCCTTTTTCTTAAATTCAGTGCATCGAGGGCCTCTATGTACAGGATGAGGGTAAAAGCTCCAAGGCTCCAACTATTTTTCCAACTCAGGGCCCTTACACATGTTGTTGCCTCTGCCAGAACACCTTTTATCTGCTTCTTTGAAGGACTGCCTTTCTCAGCCTTCAGGTTTCAGTCTCAGCATTGCTTCCTCAGAGGCCGTCTGCTCTGTCTGAAGTGGGTCTTCCCTGAGGCTCCATGTGGCACACACCCCGTTGTTTGTCTCCTTCATAGCACTTGTAATTCTGTGACTCAGTAATGTGCCGATTCTGTGTTTATGACCTGTCTCTGTCCTGGAGCATAAGCTCCCAGAGGTAAGGGAACTTACCCATTTTGATCACCACTGTATCTCCACTACATAGAATGGATCCTGGAACACGGTAGGTGCTCAGTTAGGAGCTGAAGAATGGATGAATGAATGAGGCTGAGAACTGCTGTGTCTAGCTATAGAAGAGTGTCAGAAGCAGCCCCTTAGAGAGGTCTTGGCTTCTCCACCAGGCTTGTCACTGTCCCCAGGAACTCTCCAGCCTTCCCCCCATCCCACTCCTACCTCTTGGCAACACTCGCAGCTCCCACAGTCTAAGTGATTCTGACTAATGTCATCAGACTAGTAACAAGGAACTTTCAGAGAGGGACGGGGACTTGCCTAGGTTCACACGGTGAATTCTTAGCCAAGTGGCGCTCTCAGGCTAGGGAAGAAACAGCCCAGTGGTCTGGGTCAGAAAGGAGGCTCTGTTAGTAACTCACAGTGAGACCTTGGGCAAGTCTCTCCCTTTCTCTGAGTCTCAGTTTTCCTTATCTAGAGGATGGGGGCAGAGGCCCTGGCCTGGCTGAGGGAGTGTGAGGCAGGTGCTGGGCACGCTGTAGACATATGGCTAACATTAGTTGTTCTTTAAATTTTTTTGGCCAGTGGTGAAGGGTGGGTTATGGGTGTCTGAGGACAGCTGCACCAGGGCCCTGGGAACTTGGGGGGAAGGGCCTGTCTTTTCCTAGCCTGTGCAACCTCTCAGCCTATCAGCCTCTCTGTCTCTCCCAGCCAGACGGTAAATCCCCCATTCATGCAGCCTCTCCCTCCTGAAACTTCTTCCAGCCTGTGCAACCTCTCATAGCTGAGCAGCTGAGCACACCTAGCAATCTCTCTTTCCTTCCTGTGCAACCTCTACTCATTCTGCAGTGTCTACCAGCCTGGGCACCCTTGCCTGGACTATGCAACCTCTCAGCTCCTGTAGGCCCACCTCACTCCAGTCCCATTTCCCCCAGACCAGGAGGGGCTGCCTTGGGCAGCCTGGCCCCAAGTAAGGCAGAGGAAGAATGGGCCCCGAGGTGGGAATGTGGGGGGCTGTGGGCAGGGCCTCTTGACCCAGCAGGCCGCACCAGCCTGCCCCAGCCCAGGCCTAAGGGGGCTGAGTATGACTAATTTGTACTGGAGAGTATTTGCAGGCCCCAGGCCCACTTGGCAGTTGAGGAAATCCAGATCCAGAGAGGCCCAGAGCCTTGTCTGTGGTCACACAGCACGGAAAGCCAGGCCTGATCCAGGAGCCAGGCTGGTGCTCTTGTCCCACCTTCCCGGGGCCGATTTGGGCCACTGGGTCCCTCCTGGGGGCTGCAGTGGCCAGCAGGCCAGTTGGAGTCGGTCTCTGCTACAGATATTGTGGCCAGTTGGGGCCCTCACGTGGGGCCCCTGCCCGCTCCCTGGGGAACATTCTCATGTCGTTTCAGAAGTTCCAGGTTTACTCAGAGCTCTCATTTGAGCTGTTGTGAAAAGTCCCTTTGGCTGGGGGCCAGGGTGGGGAGTGGAGGCGGTGGCACCTGTGAGCTGGGGGTGGGGTCCTTCCAGCTCAGTTCTCCCCCTCCACCCCTCCGGGGGTACTGGAGGCAGAGCAGAGGGGAGCAGTGAGGAAGGGGCCGTGAGGGCGAGAAGACCCTTCTCCTCAAGGCGCTGGGCCTCTCTGGGCTGTGTGTTCTTCTCCCTACCTCTAAATGACTCCCTCGGTGGGCCCTAGCAAGACCCTGCCGGTTGTTAGCTGCCATCCAGTTAGCTCCTGACTCATGGCGACCCTATGCACAAACGAACAAAATGCTGCCCCATCTTGTGCCATCCCATGATAGGCTGGGGATCAAACTGCTGTGATCCATAGGGTTTTCATTAGCTGATTTTCTTCCTAGTCTGTCTTAGTCTGGAAGTTCTGTCGAAACCTGTTCAGTATCATAGCCTGACACGCAGTAGGGCTTAATAAATGCATGCTGAATAAATTCCTCATAATAAAGTCAAGATAGGCGTTTTTATTCCCATATTACAGATGAGGAAACTGAGCCTGAGAGAGGTTGAGTGGCTTATTTGAGGTCACACAGGTACTAAGTGGTGGAGCTGGGACTCGAACCCAGGTCTGGCTGATTCCACAGCTCAAGATTACAACTGGTGGTGTGCTGTGGAGCCAGGTCCAAAGCCCCCACCTGATGCCAGGGACCTCCCAGCCGTGTGGAAAATGGCTAAGTGGTCAGTCCTGCCTGCAGGGATTCTGGAGGCGCTATCTCCACCAGCTGGGGGTACCCCTCTTCCTTTCATTCATGTAGCTGTTGGGCAAAGCTCTGGTGGCAAGGTGGTTAAGCCCTCGGCTGCTAACCAAAAGGTCAGTGGTTAGAAGCCACCAGCCACTCCATGGGAGAAAGATGTCGCAGCCTGCTTCTGTAAAGATTACAGCCTAGAAAACCCTATGGAACAGTTCTACTCTGTCCTATAGGGTCACTATGAGTCGAAATTGACTCAATGGCAACAGGTTTTATCTGTCGGGCACTAGGGAGGCCCTCATGCTTCATAGAACCTGGAGCCTCTCAAAGCTTCTGGTGACCTGCTTTCCTCCCTTCCATCTTCTCTTAAGCTGGCCTCCTTCTCTGGGATGCCCCCAATTTACCGCCCACCAGGCTCCCGCACCTTCTCTTGGCCTGACAACAACCTCACTGGGCAGATAGGAGCCTTTAGCACCTGGGGCTCAAACTTTGCCTTGCTTTTCCAGCCCCCACCCCAATTCTGGCCCCTCAGGGCATAAGGGCTCTCAGCTCCCTCAGCAGAGGGGTTGAATAAGGATCCAGACACCCCCAGGACTGGGCCGGGCAGGACCAGGGCTGTGCTAAACAATGGTGGGGAGCAGAGGACCAGGGGCCTCCCTCCTGGGACTTCCTGCCTGCCATCAGATGCCCAGCCACCCTGACTCCCTTTCTCAGAAGATGCCCCAGGACATGAGTCTTGTTTTTATGTTATCTTATCTTGCGGGTTGTGGCCTTGACATCAGACTGGGGCCCAATCCCAGCTCATGGTGGCATGACCTGGGGCAAGGGGCTCCCGGCTGGGCCTCAGTCTCCTCATCTGTGAAATGGGCTGAGTGAGACCACCAGCCTCACCTGGTATTATCAGGATTATGGGATATCCTGAAGTGCCTGCAGCCTGGTTTGGACAGAACCCAAGAGCCTGGGGGAGGAGGACCCCAGCTCCCCAAGTGTGTCCCTGCACCTTCCTAGAGGCTGGCCTTTCCCCTCCACAGACCTGAGTTACCTCTCAATGCAAACTCCCTTCCAAAAAGGGAAACTGGCATCAGCAATCAACTCTGAGCAGGCCTCCAGCCAGCAGCTTTCAAAGTTTATGCCCTGGAGTTCTCACAAATATTTCCATGAGGGCAGAGCTACTTTTGTTCCATTTTACAGATGAGGAAACTGAAGCTAGAAGAAGTAGAGAGACTCACCCAAGGTCACCCAGCTAGGAAGGCACATGGCCAGATCTTGAATCACCAGGTTTTCCCCACTCCACCATATGCTTATGAAATCCCCCCCTTTGCCCCAGCTGCAAATGTCCTCACAGGGGCAGCTTCCTGCCTTCCTACGACCCCTGCACTGGGCCCCCTGCTCCCGCTGACCCTCAACAAGTCCTCAGTTCCCTGGTCCAGGCGTTTACTCCCCCAGGGGCGTCTTCCAGGAGTGTACCTGCCTGGTTCTTCCATTCCCTTTCTTTCACATGTCAACATTCAATGCATCCTTGGAGTCTCCCTGCCAAGCCCTCCCAGGCGGGACCCACCCTGCTCTCCTCCATGCTCCTCGCACCCCTGGGGTCGCCTCTCCCTTACCGTTGGGTCTGTGCTTTCAGAGAAAGATAGGGAGACAACCCGAGGAAGGCAGCTGCTGGGCCGGGTTGAAGCCCACTGCTGCCTTCTAGTTGAGCCAGCTTGGAAAAATCACTACCTCTCTGAGCCTCGTTTCTTCAACTGTGAAATGGGCCCACCAGTCCCAGCTTCATAGGACTGTGGAAGGAGATAAAACGTAGAACCCGGAACAAAGTTGATGCCCCCCCACCACCACCACTTAAATGAGCCACATAAAAGCATCACACTCACTGTACCTATAGCCACCCGTGCCCAGCTCAGCTGCCCAGAGCCAGGGTGACTGTCGGGCCATGTTTGACCTGGAACTTGCCTGCTGCGCCTTGCCCTTTTAGCAAGCTGTTTCCACAGACGGCTCCTGGGGTCATCTCAGCCAACCTCTGGCCTCCATGCCCCAGGCCTTCTGCAGACCCAGAGAACTCCAGCCACCCTGAGCCGTCTGGCTTCACTGTATGAGGCTTCTGTGCCTGGTGTCCCCTGCTGTGACCAGGGCACAGGTGTCCTCTCACAATCCTTCCCTGTGCCCTGGATGCCTCGGGCAGGGGGTAGGCCTCCAGGACAGAGAGGGCACCCAGCCCAGCCGAGAGCGGACAGGAGTGTGTTACCTGTGGTCCAGCTTCTCCTCGGAAATCCACTCCGGACGCTGGGGGCAGCCTGGGGCTCCCAGGAATGGCGAGGAGCGGCTGGGCTCCGCGCGGGGTGGGTGATGAGGGTCCAAAAGGATGGGCAGGGGTCTGGGGTGGGAATCCACAATCTTCCCCGAGTCATCAAGGAGACAGTCATACGACCTGTCACCCCCACCGACGGACAGCGGGGGCCCCCAGGCAGGTGGCTTATCCCGCACAGAGGCAGCCCACGCGGAGGGAGCAGTCACCTCCAGAGAGGTCACAACACAGACAGAAGATGGACACTGTCAGGCAGGGGCCAGTTGGTTGCACCAAGGGATGGACAGACCGGCAGACAAGGCTGGCCAGTCAGGCAGACACACGGGCAACAAGTCAGACAGATCTCTGCGCGGTAGTCAGCCACACAGGGAGAAGCAGGCCCACAGTCGGCCCCGAGCCCATCGGCCACACTTAGTGGAGGTCATCCAGCAGAGACGACAGTCGGTCTGTCAGGGGCCGCGCGCCGGGCCGCCATCCGCTGGGACGCGTGCGTGTGCTGGGCGAGAAGGCAGAGCAGGATGTGGCAGGCTACCGGCGTCTGGCCGCACACGCGGCCCCGCCCACATGGGCGGGTGAGAAAAAGGTGGGAGGGGACTCGGCCGTGGCGGGCACCCGCGGCTCCCTTTCAAAGGTCACCAGCTAGTGAGACATCTGGGGCCATCAGGGATGACGCCTGCCTCTTGAGAGCGGGTGACATCATCCCCACAGCCCTCACGCCATGACCCATGAGGCAGGCAGGGCGACCGTGAACCACCACTTCTCACAGACGTGGAAACTGAGGTTCGGGAGTGAAGGGGAGGCACAGCTGGGAATATCAACTTCCTGGAAGTCAGAGACCCAAGAAACCCCAGGTCAGCTCAGAGAGGAGACTGAGGGCCACGGGGCCAGAGACTAGGCCAAAGTCTCCATTATAAGTGCCTCTTCCAGAGTTTGCCAACTGGCCTGTCCTACTCATTCGTGCTGCCTGCCAGGCCGGTAGGGGTCTGAGTTTGAGATCCTGGTTCTGGCCTGACCCAGTCCCTCTCTGCTCCCGTTGCCTTTCGATCCGCCTCTGCTGCGGGGCTCCGGGGAGCAGGACCCTGTCCCCAGGTCCTTGAGAAGAGAGCCTCTTGGGCATATGACATCACCTCTCTGAGTGCCTCGCTTTGCCCACCTGACAGACGGGAGCACCTAGTAGACGCAGGAAGGAAGGAGCCCTGGTGGCACAACAGCTGCTAACCAAAAGATTGGCGGTTTGAAACCACCCAGCCTCTCTGGGGGAGAAAAACCTGGCGATCTGCTCCTGTAAAGATTGCAGCCTAGAAAACTCTATGGGGCAGTTCTACTCTGTCACATAGGGTCACTATGAGTCAAAATGGACCCCACGGTGCCCAACAACAACAAGCCCCGAGGGTGGGCACTGGGGACTCAGGAAGCCAAGTTTCCAAAGGAGGATGCATTTTTTTTCCTCATTTTTCTGTCAAAGAAATCGGGGGACAAAATTCAACCACCTCTCGCCCAGCAGTCTCAAAAGAAGAATACAACAACTTCCGCTGCTGCTACTACTGCTATCTTGCATTTCTTAGGCACCTATATGATCGCAGTCTATCCCACAAATGCTATTAGACAGGCAAGATTATTCTCATGCAACAGATGGAGAAACCGAGGTTCAAGTCAAAAAAACCAAACCGGTTGCTGTCGAGTCAATTCTGATTCATAGCGACCTTATAGGAGAGGGTTTCCAAGCAGTGGCTGGTGGATTTGAACTGCCAGCCTTTTGGTTAGCAGCTGAAAGCTTAACTACTGTGCCACCAGGGCTCAGAGGGGTGAAAAGTCACACAAGCTAGGAAATGTCAGAGTTGAGATTCAAACCTGAGTGTACCTGATTCCTGAGCCTACCTTTGGTTGCAGAAATGGGCCCAAGTCAGGATGGAATGTTACTGGGATGGTGGGGGCTATTCTGTGCTGTTTTGATGACTAAGGCTGGCTCAAACACACATGCCTTCTCTCTCCAGCTGACTGTTTTTGGGAAACAACTGTGCAGCTGACCCACAAGACCAGTCCAGGGAAAAAGAGAAAGCATCTTGCTATTTCTTTTCCTTTTTTTCTCTAGCTGTTTTTGAGGAACTTGGTACAAATTCCCCTGTGGCTGATTTGAAAGATGTTTACCCCATAGAGGTTCCCACCCCACCACCGAAATAATTCGTGTTCTCTGGAGAACAAATCTTGGGAGGAAGCGAGTTTTTCTTTCTCTTGCTCTGCAGTACGAATTCTCTGGTGTCATGTATGGGAATTCGTGGTGGTAGAAAGATCAAGAGAAGTAACAGTAAAGCAAGTTAATATTTGCTGAGATATTGCTCTGTATCGGGTCTAAGGACTTGAAAGGTGCGTCGGATCACTTAAGCCTCAGAATAACTCAAGAAGATAGCCATTATCATTAACATCACCATCTTCATCCTTATTTTACAGATGAGGAAACTGAGGCTCAGAGTAATTTATCCAAGGTTATACAGCTGATGAGTAGCAGTTGGGATTTGAATTCAGTCATTTGGGCTCCTGAGCTTACACTGTTCATCACTCACTACACTGCTTCTCGATGTGTGCTAACACAAGGACTTCCTCCCTTCCTCCCTCCCTCCTGCCTACTTTCCTTCCTTCCTCTCCTTCTTTCCACCCACCCACCTATCCGTCCATTCTTCTGTCCATCCACCCACTCATCCATTCTTCTATCCATCCACCCATCCATCCCTTTTCTTCTTCCCTTCCTTCCGTCTTTCCACCAATATTTATTGAGCAAGCTCTTTGGCTATGCACTGTGGATGCCCCACCGAAATATGCATACAATGGCAGCCCTCAGTGAGCCTAGATTCTAGCAAAAAGAAGTAACAGACAAATGAAATTCAAATTGTACTAAGTGTCATAGAAAACAGACTAGAGGTCAAGGTAGTGACAGTTAGGGTAGGGTCAGATAAGATGGACCCAGCCATGAGTAGGAAATATTTCAGACAGTGCAAAGGTCCTAGGGTGGGAAAGAATGCAGCTTGCTCCAGGAACCTGAGAAGAGCAGTGTAGTAGAACAGAGGGAGCAAGCAGGGGATAAGAGGAGGTGAGGCCAGGGAGGCCACACACCATGCACACCACCGCGTGCCTTCCAGAACATGGCAAAGAGGGTGGATTTTGTTCCAAGGGAAGTGGGAAGCCATCAGAGGTTTTCATGGGGAAATGGTTTAATCCAGTTTATGTTTTCAGAAGAGTACTCTGGCTACCCCCTGGGCAATGGTTTAGGGAATGGGTAGGGTATAGCAGAGGCCAGACAGGCCTTGGTGTTTAAAAAGATGCCTTCAAGGGGGAAATTTAACAGCTGCCCGACCCATGTCCATTGGGGTGAACATGAGTTCCCTCAGAAATAGATCTGTGTTCAGGGAAGGGTCCCTTAAGGGGTGCCTCTGGGTCTGTAAATGTCCCAGAAGTGTGGGCCACCTTAGAGAAGTTCTCTGGGGGCCCTCGAACACCCCTTAGTATTCAGAGCTGGTCAATTGAGAGGAAGTGGTTAAATTTGCATTTCAGACCAGGGCCTCCTGGGAAAAAAAGAATTGAGACAACCCCTCCCTCAACTCGTTTCCTTTTCAGATTTTTAATTTTAACAGCTTTATTGGGGTGTAATTTACATATACCCAGTTTAAGTGTACAATGAAATTATTTTTAGTAAATTTATAGAATTGCACAACCATCACCAAGATCCAATAATAGAATATTTCCATCACCTCAAAAAAGCTCCCTCATGCCTTTTTGCAGTCACTCCCTGCTCCCACTCCCAGCCCCACTAATCTCCTTTCTGTTTCTCCAGATTCTCCTTTTCCTTTTCTGGACATTTCATATAAACTGAATCATATAATAGGAGAGGGTAGAGCTGCCCCATAGGGTTTCCAAGGAGTGGCTGGTGGATTTGAACTGCCAACCTTTTGGTTAGCAGCTGAAAGCTTAACTACTGTGCCACCAGGGCTCAGAGGGGTGAAAAGTCACACAAGCTAGGAAATGTCAGAGCTGGGATTCGAACCTGAGTGTACCTGATTCCTGAGCCTGACCTAGGTTGCAGAAATGGGCCCAAGTCAGGATGGAATGCTCTTTGGGATCTGGCTGCTTTCACTTAGCATAACGTATTTGAAGTTCATTCATGTTGTAACATGTATCAGTACTTCATTCCTTTTTATTGTGAAGTAATATCCCATTGCATGGATATATATACCAGGTTTTATTTATCTCTTCTTCAGTTGAGGAGCATTTGGGTTGTGTCTGTTTTGGGGCTTTTTTAAATAAGACTTTTATGAACATTTGCATGGAAGTCTTCCGGTGGGCACATATTTTTAAATCTATTGGGTAGATGCCTGGGAATGGAATTGCTTGGTATTACGGTCAATTTAGGTTTAATTTTTTTAAGAAATTGCCAAAGAGACTAAACAATTTTACATTCCCACCAGCATTGTATGAGGACTCCAGTTTATCCATATCTGTGCTGATACTTGTGTTTTTTGTCTTTTTTATTATAGTCATACTAGTAGATGTGAAGTGGTATCTCATTGTAGCTTAATTTGCATTTTCCTAATGGCTGATGGGGAGACCCGGTGGCACAGTGGTTAAGAGCTCAGCTGCTAACCAAAAGGTCGGCAGTTTTAATCCACTAGCCATGCCTTGGATACTCTGTGGGGCAGTTCTTCTTTGTCCTGTAGGGTGGCTGTGAGTTGGAATCGATTCGACGGCAATGGGTTTGAGTAGTGGCTGATGTTGGGTGTCTTTTCATGTACTTACTAGCCATTTGTATACCTTCTCTGGTGAAACTTCTGTTCAAATCCTTTGCCCTTTTAAAAATTGTGTTATCTTATTATCGAGTTGTAAGAGTTCTTCATATCATCTGGAGACGACTCCTTTATCAGATATATGATTCGCAAATATTTTTCCCAGCCAGTGGCTTGTCTTTTAGTTTTCTTTTTTTTATTGTACTTTAGACGAAGGTTTACGGAACTAACTAGCTTCTCATTAAACAGTTAGTACACATACTGCTTTATGACATTGGTCAACAACCCCACGACATGTCAACACTCTCCCTGCTTGACCTTGGGCTCCCAATCACCAGCTTTCCTATCCCCTCCTGCCTTCTAGCCCTTGTCCCTGGCCTGTTGTTTCCCTTTAGTCTCGTTTTGTTTCATGGGCCTGTCTAATCTTTGGCTGAAGGGTGAACCTCAGGAGTGAGTTTATTACTGAGCCATAAGGGTGTTGGGGAGCCATACTCTCAGGGTTTCTCCAGTCTCTGTCAGGCCAGCAAGTCTGGTCTTTTTTTGTGAGTTAGAATTTTTTTCTACATTTTTCTCCAGCTCTGTCTAGGACCGTCTGTTGTGAACCCTGTCAGAGCAGTTGGTGGTGGTAGCTGGGGACCATCTAGCTGTACTGGACTCAGTCCGGTGGAGGCTGTGGTAGTTGTGGTCCATTCGTCCTTTGGACTAATCTTTCCCTTGTGTCCTTAGTTTTCTTCATTCTCCCTTTCTCTCGAAGGGGTGAGACCAGTGGAGTATCTTAGATGGCTGCTCACAGACTTTTAAGACCCCAGACTCTACTCACCAAGGTAGAACATAGAACATTTTCTTTATAAGTTATGTTTTGCAAATTGAGCTAGATGTTCCTGAGACCATGGTCCCCACAGTCCTCAGCCCAGCAATTCAGTCCCTCAGGGAGTTTGGATGTGTCTATGGAGCTTCCATGACCTTGCCTTTTACAAGTTGTGCTGGCTTCCCTGGTATTGTGTACTGTCTTACCCTTCACCAAAGCTACCACTTAGCTATTGTCTATTTAGTGTTTTTCCATCCCCACCCCTCCCCTCCCTTGTAACCATCAAAGATTGCTTCTTTTTGTGTGTAAACTTTTTCATGAGTTTTTATAGTAGTGGTCCCATACAATATTTGTCTTTGTCTTTTAATTTTCTTAATGGTGTTTTTAAAAGCATAAATATTTTAAATTTATCAATTTTTTCTTTTGTGGATCATGATTTTGGTGTCATATCTGTCATGGATTGAATTGTGTCCCCCAAAAATGTCTGTCAACTTGGCTAGGTCATGACTCCCAGTATTGTATGATTGTCTACCATTTTATAATCTGATGTGATTTCCCTATGTGTTGTAAATCCTATCACTATGATGTAATAAGATGGACTATCGGCAGTTATATTGATGAGATCTACAAGATTAGACAGTGTCTTAAGCTAGTCTCTTTTGAGATATAAAAGAGAGAAGCAAGCAGAGAGACGGGGGACCTCATACCACCAAGAAGGCAGCGCCGGAAACAGAGTGCGTTGTTTGGACCTGAGGTTCCTGAGCTGAGATGCTCCCAGACCAAGGGAAGATTGATGATAAGGACTTCCTTCAGAGCTGACAGAGAGAGAAAAGACCTCCCCCTGTAGCTGATGCCCTGAATTTGGACTTGTAGCCTACTACACTGTGAGAGAATAAATTTCTTTTCGTTAAAGCCATCCACTTGTGGTATTTCTGTTTACAGCAGCGCTAGATGACTAAGACAATGTCTAAGAATTCTTAGCCTAACCCACGATCACAACAATTTTCTCTTATGTTTCCTTCTAAAAGTTTTATTGTTTTAGTTCTTACATTTAGATTTATGGATTTATAGTCTCCAGTCTGACCTATAAAGAGCTGGGAAGTCATTGCTCTAACCCTCACAATAAGAAAAAGCTGAACAAACTGAAAATGAAAAACTCTTCTTCAATCCATTAGAGAATTGAGATCACAGGGCAAAACCCTGCCCCCAAAACTGGAGAGACAGGTGAATACAGAGAATCACAGCTTACCAGGTGCAGAAGCCTGCAGCTAGAGCCAATACTAACAGGAACACTTTAAACAGTAATTGCTGAGTTGCTGGAGGCTCGTGTGGACTAGCTTGAGAGTTAAAACATGGGGGAAAGGGGCAGAAGGAAGCCTTGGGGGGCCCCCACCCCTTCAAGAGTTTTGCCTCCAGGAGCTCCACTGGATTTTCTCTATGATAATGGGAGAAAAATCCCTTCCTGCTTCTAGCAAGAGAAGTTGGAAAGAAATCACTTTGAAATACATCCAGAGCTCTCTGTTTTCCTTAGCAAGGCCTGCCCTCAAGGCAAACTATTTTACAAGAGCCTAATGGACTAGGGGAGCCCTGGTGGCGCAGTGGTTAAGAGCTCAGCTGCTAATCAAAAGTCTGTCAGTTTGAATCCACCAGCTGCTCCTTGGAAACCCTATGGGGCAGTGCTACTCTGTCCTACAGGGTTGCTATGAGTCAGAATTGACTCGACAGCAACAAGTCTGGTTTGGTTTCATTTAATGGACTAGGGTTTTGCCAAAGCCTAACCAATCATAGGGTCACTATGAATTGCATCTTTTTTTGTTGTTGTTTTTTAACCAGCCTAGGGGAAGGAAAATACTCAATTCCATCCCTTTCTAGCCTTCCTATCACACCTCGGGGGTGGGGGGAGCTGAGAAGCACTTGTGAAGGCCATGGCCCAGGGACACAGTCTCACTAAAAGACTGAGACCTAATCATAGAACTATAGAACACTTCCCTTCCCCACACCTTGCCACCACATCAACAGGACTGCTATATAATAACAGAGGGCACAACTAAAATAACTGCAAGCCTCAGACCTTATTTAAGAAGGAAACTCTAAGGAAACCCAAAAACAAGAGAGGAGACAAAAACAAGGACACCAGAGAAAATTTTAGCCTCTGACACCACAGCTACAGCAAACAGTAAACACAGCCTAACCCCTAGCCTGATAAACATAAAACCTCACATCTGTACCTCAGTTCCTTTTACCGATATAACATGTCTATAGGGGTGGATTACCCAATGAACAAGGTAAGCAAGGGCTTACTTGTGCTTACTTCCTAAGTAAATCGATTTCACTACAGATTAGGAGGTAAGCACAAGTAAGCCTGTGCTTACCTTGCTCATTGGGTAATCTGTCCCTGCCAGGATTGTAAATTTGAAAAGAGGCTTTGATTCTGTAGGAAGGTGCTATGGAGTTGGGAGAGAGACAGATGCCAGACATACCTAGAAGCAGAATCTTTGATGTGGTGAAAAAATGTGAAATTGTTCCCTACAGATGAGCTGGTAAGCAAAGTAAGCATGTCCAGCTTTCAATTAAAAATTACAAGGCATGCTAAAAAGGCAAAAAAAGCCCCACAGTCTGAATATACAAACAAAGCTTCAGAACCAGACTCAGATATGGCAGAGATTTTGGAATTATCAGAGCGGAAATTTAAAATAACTATGATTAATATGCTAATGGATCTAATGTAAAAAGTGGACAACATGCAAAAACAAATGAACTGTGTAAGCAGAAAGATGGAAACTCTAAAAAGAATCAAAGGGGAATGTTAGAAATCAAAAACATTATAACAGAAATGAAGAAAGCCTTTGACGAGCTCATCAGTAGACTGAACATGGTCAAGGAAAGACTCAGTGAGCTTGAGGATATGTCAACAGAAACCTCCCAAATTGAAAATCAATGAAAAAGAAACAAAACAAAACAGAATATCCAAGAACTGTGAGACAATTAATAAAGGTGTAACCTATGTGTAAAGGAGCGCTGGTGGCGTAGTGGTTAAGAGGTTGGCTACTAACCAAAAGGTCAGCAGTTCAAATTCCCCAGCCACTCCTTGGAAACCCTATGAGGCAGTTCTGTCCTATAGGGTCGCTATGAGTCAGAACTGACTTGGCAGCATCTAACAACAACAACAATATACCTGTAATGAGAATTATGTATAATAACACATAAAGGAGAAAAAAGAGAGAAAGGAACAGAAGAAATATTTGAAGTAATAATGACTGAGGATTTTCCAAAATTAATAACAGACACAAAACCATAGATTCAGGAAGTTAAGAGAACACCAAGCAGGATAAATAACAAAAAATCTACACATAGGCAGATGATATTCAAACTGCAAAAAATCAAAGACAAAAAGAAAATCGTAAAAGAAGCTAGAGGAGGAGAAAATGCCTTACCAATAAAGGAACAAGGATAAGAATCAGACTTCGGAAACTATGTAAGCAAAAAGAGTATTTAAAGGATTAAAAGAAGAAAATCTACCATCCTAGAATTCTGTATCCAGAGAAATCATTCTTCGAAAGTAAAGGAGAAATAAAGACTCTATCAGAGAAACAAAAATCGAAGAAATTTGTTGCCAGTAGATTTGCCTTGCAAGAAGTATTAAAGAAATTCTTCAGAGAGAGGGAAAATTATATAGTTCAGAAACTCAGATCTACAGGTAGAAAGGAGGAGCATTAGAGAAGGAATAAATGAAACAAAAATAAATTTGTTTTTTTCTTATTTTATCTAATAGATTAAAGTTTGTTTAAAATAATAATATCAACAATCCATAAGGTAATTATAGCTTATAGATAAGTGGAATGAATGACAGGAAAGTATAAGAGACAGGAGGGAAGAACTGGAAATACTCTGTTATAAGGT
The DNA here is from genome assembly GCF_000243295.1 of Trichechus manatus latirostris. Lineage (NCBI taxonomy): Eukaryota > Metazoa > Chordata > Mammalia > Sirenia > Trichechidae > Trichechus > Trichechus manatus. The sequence goes on along the minus strand of NW_004444106.1, from coordinate 1,140,092 downwards.
ACCTATACTACCTGTAAAGCAATGTAGTGTTATTTGAAAGTGGATTTAGATTAGTTGTAAATTACATTGCAAACTCTAGGAAAACCATTAAAACATTTTTAGAAAGAAGTATAATTGATATGTGAAGAGAGGAGAGAAAATAGAATCACATAAAATGCTCAGTTAAAACCAGAAAAACAAAAAATAGTAGAAGACAAAAAGAAACAAAGAACAAGGGTAACAAATAGAAAGTAGTTATAAATATGGTAGACAGTAATCCAGCTATGTCAATAATCACTTTAAATGTTAATGGTCTAAATACATCAGTTAAAAGACAGAGACTTTCAGAGTAGATTAAAAAAACAAAACAAACAAACACCCAACTATATGTTGTCTGCAAGAAAACCACTTTAAATATAAGGACACAGATAGATTAAAAGTAAAGTGATGGAGAAAGATATACCATGATAACATTAATCAAAAGAAAGCTGAAATAGCTATATTAATTTCAGACAAAGCCAACTTCAGAGCAAGGAAAATTATCAGGGATAAAGAAGGGCATTACATAATGATAAAGGATAAATTCTCCAAGAAGATATAACAATCCTTAATGTATACTTACCTAACAAAAGAATGTCTAAATATGTGAGGCAGAAACTGATAGAAATGCTAGGAGAAATAGACAAATCCACTATTATAGTTGGGGACCTCAACACACTTCTGTCAGTAATTGACAGATCCAGCAGGCAGAAAATCAGTAAGAATATAATTGAACTGACCACCACCATCAATCAACTGAAACTAATTGACATCTATAGAAGACAGTACTTCATCAACAACAGCAGAATACATATTTAGATCTATGATTCATTTTTAGTTAATTTTTGTGTATGGTGTGAGGTAAGGATGCAAATTCATCCAATTGTCCCAGCACCATTTGTTGAAAAGATTATTCTTTCCCCATTGAATTATCCTGGCACCTATGTTGAAAATCAGTTAACTGTAAGTGGTTGAGTGTATTTTTGGCTTCTCTATTCTGTCCTATTTTTATATATGTCTATCCTTATGCCAGTCCCCCACTGTCTTGATTACAGTAGCTTTGTAGTAAGTTTTTAAATCAGGAAGTGAAAATCCCCAACTTTGTTTTGCTTTTTTCAGAATTGTTTTGACTGTTCTGGGTCCCTTAATTGTCTGTATAAATTTTTGGATCAGCTTGTTAACTTCTGCAAAAAAGCCTGCTAGGGTTTTGATTGGGATTGCTTTAAATCTAGATATCAATTTGAGAAGAATTACCATCTTAACGATATTGAGTCTTCCAATCCAGGATCATTTTTTTAGATCTTCTTATATTTGTCTACAATAAACCCTCCCCCTTATCCATCCCTTCTGAGGTCTAGCATTGTATGGCTCCTCTGCTGAGGGCCACAGTCAAGAAAGGACAGGAAGCTCCTTCAGTGGAAACTTACAACAAAGGAAAAAGTCTAGAGGGTCATGACAGGAGAGCTGGTTTGCTCACAATACATGGCTGAGTCTGGGACCCTGCTTTTCACTCAGTTGCCCTGAAACAATGGGTTTATTTCTAAAGCAATGGCTGAATGAGAAGAAAACTGATAAATACTATCCTCATTTGTGAATAACACAGAAGGAATATGATTATCCTGCCTTAAAGACTCACCTTGGTTTGTATCAGGTTCTGGACGAATACAGGTATCATTCAAGCAGATGATAAGAATGCTTTAGAAGCTTGCAAGTGGCCATCTAAGATGCATCAATTGGTCCCAACCACCTGGAGTAAAGGAGAATGAAGAACATCAAAGACACAAGGAAAACAGCAGCCCAAGAGACAGAACGGGCCACAGAAACCAGACTTCATCAGACTGAGACCAGAAGAACTAGATGGTGCCTGGCTACCACCAATGACCGCCCTGACAGGGAACACAACAGAGAGACCCTGATGGAGCAGGAGAAAGGCGGGGTGCAAAACTCAAATTCTAGTAAGAAGACCAGACTTAATGGTCTGACTGAGACTGGAGGAACCCCGGAAAGCACGGCCCCTGGATTCCCTATCAGCCCAGAACCAGAACAATTTCCGAGGCCGACTCTTCAGACAGGGATTGGACTGGATTGTGGGACATAAAGTGATACTTGTGAGGAGTGGGCCTCCTAGCTCAAATAGATATAAGAGACTAAACAGGCAGGTTCTGTCTGGAGGTGAGATGGGAAGGCAGAGAGGGTTAGGAGCTGGTTGAATGGACATGGGAAATCAGGGGTAGAAAAGAAGAGTGTGCTGTCACAGTATGGGGAGAGCAATTAGGGTTGCATAACAATGTGTGTATAAATTTTTGTATGGGAGACTAACTAGAAACGTAAACTTCATTTAAACTACAACAATAAACAAACAAACAAAGAATGCTTTAGAATGTTGTAAATCACTGCCCAAACTTCGGCTGTCTAGGTGGGCTGATCAATCTTCCAGCCATAGATCACAGGGCTGTCTTACATTTGTGCCATGAAGGGTGTCCTGGGTGGGTTCCTGTGATACACTCACAGGTTGTCTCTCTGGTAGTGCGAAGATCCTAAATAGCCAGGCCATTAGGAAAAGGACACCAATCACTGATAATGAGGCCTCCAGGAATATCACATCCATCCAGTCAGAATCTGAACACACATTAGCACATGGAAAGTAAGTCTTATTACTTACAAAAAGAAACACACAGCACACCAGAACAAATGCGGATCTGTTTTTGAGCAGGTCCCCACTTGACTCAAAAAGGCTATCCAGATGGAGATGACTCGTCTATACGTGCCCCACTTTGTATCATAGGTGAGGGTCTCAAAGGGCCTTCCCTAAGCCAATCCCCCCGGGTAGGTAGACTAGTTGGGTGGGATGGAAAACTCTGCTACCTGTATACCATAGGCGAGGGACTCTGAACCCCTCCCCTAGCCATTTTTATACCCCGAAGCCTATGCATCTCACTACTCGGGGGGCAGTGTAGATTCTCCCACCTGATCAGCAAAGGGGTGGGGGGTATGGTTAGACATTTTGGTGCCTAGCCCAGAATTGTATCTTTCTAACCCTGCTGACAAACATCAGACCTGGGTGAGAGAGGGTCGATGGTTTGTTCCAAGGCCTAAAGATGCTGGCAAGGGGAGGAGCAGGGAAGAGTTGGGCTGGTCCAAAGGACTGCCTCTTCACAGCTCCCCTCAAGGCGGATTCTCAGACAATGGTTCAAGTGAAAGTAGTGTATTTGGGAGGTGATCCCAGGAATCACTTATGGGGAGTAGGGAAGTGAGGCAGGGAAGGGAAGGAAGTCAGTAAAGGGTGCCACTGAGGGCTACTGGAACTTAATTCCACTGGACCTCTGGAAGACAGTGTAGAGCATTCTCCAAATTGTCCCAAATGAGGGAGAAGAAAGCTGGGGCATCTCGTCACCAAAACCCCATCTGTATTGGTTGAAGGTTGCTTCCAGGGCACTACCTCTCTGGCACTTCCAGCTTGCCAACTGTGTGCACCTGCAGCAAAAGGAAGCCCTCAGGCAGAAAGTTGCAGGTGTTTGCAGTAAGAACTCTTTGGCGTGTAGAGCTGAGAAGATAAGGGCGAGGTTCCAACATCTGCTACAGGGCAAGTGACAACGACCCCTAGTTGCCTGCCAGCTTCCATCCTGCCCTTCTTCCTCATATCAGAACCATGGTGTTATTCTGGACAGTAACATGTCCAGCTACTAGATCATTTACCAGCCTTCCTGATGGGAGTGGTCACATAGAGCTTCTGGAAGCATGCTTCGGACTTTCCACACTTCTCCTTCCTCTTTTCTTTTGCCTCAGTGTAAATGTGATGGCTGGAGCTCAAGCAGCCATTTGGAACCACAGAGAACTTGGCCTGATATCACTGCTCCATGAATCACTGTCAACAGCCATTTGTCTCCAGGCTTCTCATTACACAATAGAATAAACCCTTAAGTGTTTAAGTCACTGTGACTGGCCTCTGTTATAGCATTTGAACGAACTCTTAATCATATAAGCAGTTTGAATAACTATCAAAAAGAGAAAGGGCCTTATTCATCTTCACAAACTGGTAAACCAAGTTATGCTAGGTGTTTATAAAATACTGACAAAGTGGGAAAGAACCATAAAGAGGGCGTTGGATTAATAATTTATAAAACATCCATGAAATGGAATACTCTACAGCTATTGTTGTTGGTGTTGTGTGCCATCGAGTTGATTCCAACTCATAGCAATCCTTTAGGACAGAGTAGAACTGCCCCATAGGGTTTCCTAGGCTGAAATCTTTATGGGAGCAGATCGCCAGGTCTTTCTCTGACAGAGCCACTGGGTGGGTTCATACCACCAACCTTTCAGTTAGCAGCTGAGCGCTTAACCATTGTGCCCCAGGGCTCCTCCTACAGCTATCAGAAAGGGATAATAAAAGTGTATATAAAGGTAGATTACATAGAAAGAGATATCCTGTAGTATTTTAAATTGAACAGTATAATAGATTAAGTGAGAAAATCAGGTTATGTGAGTGGAAGCGCCACGTGCAATTTCAGTCATCCCTTTATACTGAGGGGCTTCATAGTTTAATGTTTTAAACTTTTTTAAAAATAAAAGAAGGCTGGAACAATTGCTCTAGGAGCCCTGAGATGCCAAGTAAGAAGCCCCACTACCCTGAGGTTGTCAGGCTATCAGGAGGTTCCAGGCAGGTTCTCCAGTCAGCCTTGCCGTTGGGTCACCCCAGCCCAGATGTCAGACATGCGGGTGAAGCAGCCTGCAGATGACCCAGCCCTCAGCTGCTGAGTCCTCTCCAGCCTTCAAATCTTCCCGGCTGAAGTCCCAATCATAGTGGAGCAGAGACAAGCCATCCCTGCTCTGTCCTGTCCAAATCCCTGACCCCTAGAATCCATGATTGTGAAAAAATGATTGTTTAAAGCCACTAAAAAAAAATAAAATAAAATACATAACAAATAAGAGGAGGGAGGGTATCTTCCCATTCTCCCCTTCCTTTCTCCCGCTGCCTAGATTGTGGTAATGGTGGTGGTGATGGTAGTGATGGTGGTGGCCATCTCCAACAACACAGACAAGCTCAAGACAGGGATGGCAGAGCAACAAGACAGGAGCCTGGGTCCCTGGGCGACATTGTGGAGTATCACTCCAGCCCTGGACCACTTCCCTCCTCACTGTTACACATGAGAAAAAAACTTCTATCTTATTGAAGCCACTGTTAATGTGGGTCTCTGTTATATGCAGCTGAACCTATATTTGAACTAGTACTCATAGATACAGATGTAGCTATGGTTTTGGATGTAGACATAGACGTAGACGTGGATATAATCCCAACTGGTGGATAGATAGCTATTAGGGTCCTTCTACTGAGGAAAAAGGATAAAACTGACACTTGATAGGCAACTAACAATCTCTGTCATATTCCCAGAAAACAAATGTTATTACTCCGGGCTCTTTAGTAACATTATTATTTCCGTTGCAGTTGTAGAAAGCCAAATCGAACAAGTTCAGCAAAAATGGGAATGTATTGGATCTCTCATGAATATAGATGCAAAAATTCTCAACAAAATTCTAGCCAATAGAATCCAGCATCATATCAAAAAAATAATACACCACGACCAAGTAGGATTCATACCAGGTATGCAAGGATGGTTCAACATTAGAAAATCAATCAACGTAACCCACC
>NW_004444106.1:1044876-1133954 GCF_000243295.1 Trichechus manatus latirostris | reverse complement strand
AACATTTGTAGTAACTGTTAAATGAGAAACTATTTTGTTCTGTAAGCCTTCATCTTAAGTGAGAATAACAGCACAATCGGAAGGGAGTAGTCAATGTCACTGAACTGTGCATGTAGAAATTTTTGAAATGGTGTATCTTTGGCTATGTGTATTTTCACCAAAAGAAACAAAAAAAAGAGGTTGAGAAGTTAAAGGGTTGATATGTTGTGGGGTTGTTAACCAATGTTATAAAACATGTGTACTTCTGTTTCATGAGAAACAATTTGTTCTGTAAGCCTTCACCTGAAGTACAATAAAAAAAAAAAAAATGGGAATGTATTGGGTCTGGTGGCCAGAGCTCAGAAAGGGTGGCACTGCTCAGGGATGAACATCAGGGCTCAGAATGTTAAGAGGAGTGAATCTTCGTCCATCTCTGCCAATCTCTGGTCTCCAGTTCCCTGTGCACCAACCACATTCTTACTGACTGCAGTTGGTCTTTCTCTGCATGACGTCGGGGGAACCTAAACTCCCATCTCACCAGCTTTGCAGCCACAGAGGAAAGGGATTGTTCCCATGCACTCTAGCCAGGAAAATCCCTGGGGATTATTTGGATTGGCTGAAAGTAAGTGACAAGCAATCTGTGTCTGAGTGTGGGGTCAATGATCACTCAGCCTGGGTAATCCGGCAATCCCTGGACCGATCACCGTGGCCAGAGAGATGGGGGACTCTGAAGACCCCTGTGATTATCCCAAAAGGTGAGGGGGCACAGGATCATGCTGGGCAAAGACAATACCCAAAACCAAACCCATTGCCATCGAGTCGAATTCCGACTCATAGCAACCCATCAGGACAGGGTAGAACTGCTCCATAGGATTTCCAAGGCTATAAATCTTTATGGAAGCAAACTGCTACATCTTTCTCCAGCAGAGTGACTGATGGGTTCGTACCGCTCACTTTTTGGTTAGCAGCCGAGCGGTTTACTCACTGCGCCACCACGGCTCCTTGAGCAAAGACAATAATAGCCATTACATAAATAATATTATTAATAAAAAAAAAATATTGTTTACATTTTTAAAGGACTTACCATGTGGCAGGCACTGTGCTAAGCTATCACAATCACCTTTTTCTTTTTAAAATAAGTTATTTTATTTTTTGTTGTTGTTGTTGAGAATATACACAGCAAAAACATACACGAATTCAAGTTTCTATAGGTACAATTCAGTGACATTGATAACATTCTTCGAGCTGTACAACCATTCTCACCCTCCGTTTCTGAGTTGTTTCTGCCCCATTAACATAGACTCACTGCCCACTAAGTATGCTATCTAACCTTTTGATCTGCTGTTGTCAGTTTGATCCCATATAGATAGATCTCAAAAGAGCATAATGCTCAAGGCAGACATTCTTTACTAGTTAAGCTAAACTATTGTTTGGTTTTAAGAAGATTTTAGGGAAAATTTTTGGTTTAAGATTTAAAGATTATCTCAGGGCAATAGTTTCAGGGGTTCATCCAGCCTCCATGGCTCCAGAAAATCTGGATTCTGTGAGAATTTGAAATTATGTTCTGCACTTTCCCCCTTTTGATCAGGATTCGTCTCTAGAATCTTTTATCAAAATACAACAACCTTTTAATATCCTACGTTAAACACGAGGAAACAGAATTGCAAGTGCTTAAGCAAGTTGCCCTACGTCACAGAGCTAGTAAATGGTGGAATCAGAATTTGAACCTGGGCGGTCTAGCTTCAAATGTTTCTTCTGGGTGGGAATTTTTATTTTTAACATTTTTATGACTTTCTGCACTGTCTGATTTTTGTATGTGATATACTACTCCCAGAGTCTGGAAAATATAATACAGCTATTTCCATTTTGGAAAAGAAAGGAAGGCCACAAAACATCAATGTGCTGGGGGAAGGGGACAGCAAGAAGGGAAGGCATTTAGAATCCATAGAGCTATGAGTAGTGGTCCTTCCAAAGATACTGATTAGGTGTACATGTAATGTCCTTTACTTCAGGTCAAATAGTCAATTACACATGTAGAAAGATTAGAGCCATGGAGGCAGCATGTCATATGGAAAATTCTTGGGGGCTTCTCTTAATGTCAAGAGTGTGTCACAGCTGACAGAAACCTGAAGTGTCCTGAGGTGTGGTGCCCAGAACAAGGGAGGTTAGCCTCTCTGCACTGGCCACATCCAAAAACTATGTCCAGGTCTGGGCCTTCATTTTAAGAATAACACTGGCAAACTAGAGTATATTCAGAAGAGGCAACAAAGAAGGTAGGGGTTGGGGTGCAGAGAGTCTGAAAACCATGAGAGAAGAGAGATAGTTGGCTTGGAGAATAGAAGACTTATAGTGAAGGACATGCCTTCATGACTTTTCAGTCCAGGACCAGTGCAGCCAAAATTGCTTAACTAGATCAGGTGGTAAGCTCCCTGTCCTTGATGGTATGCAAGCCAAGACTTGGCCACTATCAGGATGTTGGCGAAGAGATTTTAGATTGAGTGTGTGGTTGGAACATAAGCCATGAAGGCTCTATCCAATGCTAAGTGTCTGTGTGTCTCTGATTCTTCGAACGATGTGGGAGGGCTTTCTCTAGAAGGAGAGTTACTACAACTGCACTACTCAGGCGCCTCTTCAAGCTTTCTCTAAGGGATCCTGTGGCTGGAGCCCCAGCCATGAAGTTCCAGCCTCCAAGGTCCAAAGAGAGGACTGATTAGGGCCAAGGAGGAATTGCTGTTCTCCTCCCTCAGCTGCTTCAAAATTTTTATCAGATCCTTCCTCACTGTTGAAAGCCTCAGGTTCAGTGAGTGTCTTAGGCTGGGTCCTCCAGAGAAGAAAAACCACTAAAGTGTATACATATACAGGGAGAGAGAGATTTATAACAAGGAAATAGCTCACGTGGTTGTAGAGACTGTGGGTCAGGATAGAGGCTTTTCCTGATTCACATTGCCACAGGGGCTGGTGTACCCAAGATTGGCAGGTCAGACAGCAGGGCTCTTGCTCACAGGCTGCAAAGATCTAGGAATCCTAAGAGCTGCAGGCAAGATGGCATGTAAGCTGCTAGCTCAAGTCCCAAGAGCTAGAGATCAGACGAACAGGAGCCAGCTGCAGCATCCAGTGCAAGCAAATGCCCGCAGCCTTGACAGAAAGTCCACTTATATTAAGGCAGGCCACACCCCCAAGGAAACTCCCTTTCAACTGATTGGCTACTCACAGCAGATTCCATCATGGAGGTGATTACATTATATCAAATCTCATCATGGAGGTGAACACATCATCATACGACTGCCAAACTACATCATAACTGCCAAACCACTGAGAACCATGGCCCAGCCAAGTTTCCACACAACCTTAATGATCACAGTGGGGAAGGCTGACACAAATGAGTAAAAGTAAAGCACTTAGCATAGTGGCACATGGTAAGTACTCAATAAGGGTTACTTATAGTTGTTGTTGATGCAACTATTGGAGCAAAGACTCTAGACTTGAGGTTGAGAAGATGTGATATCTGGAGCTACTATAAACATCTTGTGACCACAAGGGGAGAACCTGCCTCAGAATGGAGTCAACATGGAGATGAACCCAAGAGATGACCTGGGTGATCAAAAATCAGGATTCCCTGATCGCGTTGTGCCTGAAGGCCAGTACTTTTCAGTTAAATGGGCCTTTTGGCTTCAGCCTGTTTGGACCAGGTTTCTTTCACTTGAAACAGAAAAAATCTTGACAGATACATTACCATGATACCTAAAGGTGCTATAATGATGGTCTGTACAAAACACGATGGGAGCAGAAATTAGGCAACTACTAACCAAGCCTGGGGTGGTGTGGAAGGCTTCATAGAGGAGGGGTCACTTTAACTGGACTTGGAATGATGAAGAGCAGTTCATCATGTTGACAAGACAGGAGAGGGCAAATGGTGTGGTGGTTCCTCAAAGAACGAAAAATAGAACTACCATATGACCTAGCAATTCCCTTCCTAGGTATATACCAAAAAGACTTGAAAGCAGAGACTCAGACAAAGACTTGTACACCAATGATCATTGCAGCACTAGTCACAATAGCCAAAAGGTGGAAACAACCTAAAGGCCCATCAACAGATGAATGGACAAACAAAATGTGGTACAAACATACAATGGAATGCTACTCAGCCATAGAAGAAATGAAGTCTTGATACATGCTACAATATGGATGGAGCTTGAAAACTTTATGTTGAGTGAAGTAAGTCAGTCACAGAAGGACAAATACTGTATGACCTCACTTATATAAAAAGACAAGAAAAAGCAAATGTATAGCAACCAAAGCTCATTAGTGGTGACCGGGGCGAGAGGGAGGTGGAAAGTGGGGGTGGGGGGTTGATGGTGATGGAAAAATCACATTGATTAAGGGTAGGGTTGCACAGCTGATTATTGTAAGTGCTATCAATAAGTTGTACACCTGTAAAAAGTTGAGTTGGCAAAAGTTATGTGATAGATACATTTACAACAATGAACAAAAAAAGCAAAAAAGAGTAGCTGCTGAGGCTGCTTATGTACAACCAAAAACCTCATGGGATTTGGTTCCTTGGTTTGGAGGTTTAGGGTCATGGTTTTTTCATGCAACATCCCAGTTAATTGGCCTAATAACGTGTGTAGTGCTTCTGTTCTACCTCCTACTTCGCTGAGCAGTGCCTGGGGTCTTAAAAGTTGCAAAGACCATCCAAAGCACAACTGGTCTCTATTTGCCTGGAGCAACAGAGGAAGACAGAGATTCAGGAATAGGAAGAGGATATGGAATGTGCGGCTAACTGTCTCCATGAACAACTGCCTCCTTTGCCATAAGACCGGAAGAACTGGATGGTGCCCAGCTACCATTACTGAACATTTTGATCAAAGAGTCTATAGAAGAATCCTGATCAAAAGGTGGAAAATGCAGAACAGAATTTCAAATTCTCATGGACTCCAGACTTTCTGGAGCCAAGGAGGCTGGAAGAACCCCTGAGTCTATTGCCCTGAGATAATCTTTAAAATTTAAACCAAAATATCCCCTGAAGTCTTAAAATTAAACAATAGTTTAGCTTAACTAGTAAAAAAAAAAAGTCTGCCTTGAGCCATTATGCTTTTTTTTTTTTTTAAATTATAAGATCCCATTTATAGAAACTGCTTGGATAGGTAAATACATAAAAACAGAAAGTAAAATTAGTGGTTGCCAGGGGCTGCAGGAGCAGGGAATGGGCAGTGACTGGGGTTTCTCTTTGGGGTGATGAAAATGTTCAGGAATTAGATAGTGGTGCTGGTTGTACAACCTTGTGAATATGCTAAAAAACCACTGAATTTTACGCTTTGAGGGAGTGAATTTCATGGTATGTGAATTATATCTCAATAAAAATAAATTTAATATTTTTGACCACTTAGTCCTGCTAGCTGTAGAAAGAGCAGCAGCAGACTGATGTGTTCAGGATCCAACTGATACCTCTTGGCATCAGAGTGTGATTGCTAGGGGGAGCATTATGCTCTTTTAAGAACTATTTATATGGGATCAAAGTGACAACAGCAACTCAAAAGATTAGATAGGAAACTTAGGGGGCAGTGAGTTTATGTCAGTGTGGGAGGAACAACTCAGAAAAGGAGGATGAGAGTGGTTGCACAACTGGAAGAATGTAATCAATGTCACTGAATTGTACATGTAGAAACGGTTACATTGGTGTATGTTTTGCTGTGTATATTCTCAAGAACAACAACAACAACAAAATTTTTTTAAAAAGACATGAGAGGGCATTCCAAAACTTTCCAAAAACATGGATGGGAAAACCAAAAAATATACTTCTTTTTTTTTCAATTGTACTTTAGATGAAGGTTTACAGAGCAAACCAGTTTCTCAATAAACAATACACGTAGTTTCGTGACATTCGTTGCCACCCCCATGACGTGTCAACATTCTCCCCTTCTCGGCCTTCAGTTCCCCATCACCAGCTTTCTTATCCTCTCCTGCCTTCTTGTCCTTGCCCCTGGGCTAGTGTGCCCATTTAGTCTCATTTTATTTTATGGGGCTGTCTAATCTTTGGCTGAAGAGTGCACCTCAGGAGTGACTTCATTACCGAGCTATAAGGATGTCTGGGGGTCATACCCTTGGGGGTTTCTCCAGTCTCTGTCAGACCAGTAAATCTGGTCTTTTTTTTTTTTTTTGAGTTAGAATTTTGTTGTATGTTTTTCTCCAGCTCTGTCCGGGACCCTCTGTTGTTATCCCTGTCAGAGCAGTCAGTGGAGGTAGCCAGGCACCATCTAGTTGTGCTGGACTTGGTCTGGTGGAGGCTGTGATAGTTACGGTCCCCAAGAAAAACACTTCAAAATAAACCCAGAGGCAATGAGAAAAATCACAATGAAAAAAATTAGAAAATATTTAGAGCTGAATGATATAAAAAATACATATTAAAACTTAGGGGCTAAAGCTAAAACAGTGCTTAGAGGGAAAGTTGTAGCCTTTAAAATTCATAAATTAAAATGATCATCTCAATCAACACAGAAAAGGCACTTGGACAAAATTCAAATCCTTGCATGATAAAAATACTCAACAAGATAGGAATAGAAGGAAAATGCCTCAATGTAATAAAGGGCATTTATGAAACACCTACAGCTAACATCATATGCAATGGAGAAAGACTGAGAGTTTTCCCATTAAAATCAGGGACAAACTAAGGATGTCCACTCTCACCACTGCTATTCAGCATTGTACTTTAAGTCCCAGACAGAGGAATTAGGCTAGAAAAAAATAAAATAAAAGGAATCTAAATTGGAAAGGAAGTAAAATGATCCCTTTTCACAGATGACGTGATCCTGTATAGAGAAAACCCCACTGATTCTACAAGAAAGCTATTAGAGCTAATAAATATATTCAGCAAGGTGGCAGGGTACAAAGTCAATACACGAAAATCAATTGGGTTTCTATACATCAGCAATGAGCAATATAAAATTAAGGAAACAATACCATTTATAGTAGCATCTAAAGGAATAAAGTATCTAGGAATAAATTTAACCAGGAAAGTGGAAGACTTGTATACTAAAACTATAAAACTTTACTAAAAGAAATTAAAGAAGACCTAAATAAATGGAAGGACATTCTGCATTCATGGAGTGGAAGACTTAGTATAGTTAAGATGTCAATACTACCCAAAGCAATCTATAAATTCAATGCATTCCTATCAAAATTCCAATAGCATTCTTTGGAGAAATGGAGAAATCGATTTTCAAATTTATATGGAAGGGCAAGGGACCCAGAATAGCTCAAGCAAACTGAAAGAAGAAAAATAAAATAGGAGGACTCATACTTCCTGATTTCAAAACATACTATAAAGCCACCGTAATTAAAACAGACTGGTACTGGTATAATGATAAATATATAGACCAATGGAATAGAACTGAGAGTCCAGAAATAAACGCATACATCTATGGTCAATTGATCTTTGACGATGGTGCTAAGCCCATTCAATGGAGGAAGGAAGAGTCTCTTTAATAAACGGTGCTGGGAAAATTGGATTTGCACATGCAGAAGAATGAAGCAAGATTCATGTCTCACACCACATACAAAAAACAATTCAGAATGGACCAAGGCCCTAAATGTGAGAGCTAAAACCATACAATTCTTAGAAGAAAACATAGGGGTATGTCTATGAGACCTAGTTTTTAACAATGGATGATAAAAGCATGAGTAGCAAAAGACGAAACAGATAAATGGGACCTCATAAAAATTAAATATTTTTGTTCATCAAAGGACTTTATCAACAAAGTGAAGAGACAACCTACAGATTGGGAGAAAATTTTTGGGAACCATACATCTGATAAGTGGCTAATATTCAAACTTAGCAACAAAAAAGACAGACAACTCAATCAAAAAATGGGCAAAGAATGTGAACATTTCACCAAAGAGGATATACAAATGGCCAACAGGCACATGAAAAAATGCTCAACATCATTAGCTATTAGGGAGATGCAAATCAAAACCACAACGAGAAACCACCTCACCCCCACTAGAAAGCCTATGGTCAGAAAAACGGAAAACAGCAGGTATTGGTGAGGATGTGGAGAAATTAGAACCCTCATCCATTGCTGGTGGGAATGTAAAATGGTACAGCCGCTGTGGAAAACAATATGGTGGTTCCCCAAAAAGTTGAACATAGAATTACCATATGATCCAGCAATCCCGGTCCTAGGTATATATCCAGAAGATTTGAAAGCAGAAACACAAACAGAAACCTGTACACCAATGTTCATTGCAGCCCTATTTACAATAGCCAAAAGGTGGAAACAACCTAAGTGTCCACCAACAGATGAATGGATAAACAAAATGTGGTATATATGTACAATGGAATATTACTCAGCCATAAAGAGAAATGAAGTCCTGATACACATCCCAATATGGATGAGCCTTGAAAATGTGATGCTGAGTGAAATGAGTCAGTCACAAAAGGACAAAGACTGTAGGATCTCACTTATATGAAATAGGTAAATACATAGAAATCGCAGCTTATTAGTGTTTACTAAGGGGAGGAGAGAAGAGGAAAGGAAAAGTTTTTGCTCAGGGGGCTGTGTTGCTGTTGTTGTGTGCCGCTGAGTAAATTCCGACTCATAGCAACCCTATCGGACAGAGTAGAACTTCCCCATAGGGTTTCCAAGGCTGTAATCTTTACAGAAGCAGACTGGCGCATCTTTCTCCCATAGAGCAGCTGGTGGGTTTGAATTGCCAACCTTTTGGTTAGCCCCCGGGGCTCCTTGCTTAGGGGGCGTTGAGTTTATGTTAATGGTAGTGGAAAGATTCCAAAAAGGATAGTGCTAATGGGGGCACAACATGAAGAATGTAATCAGTGTCACCGAATTATACATGTAAAGAATTGGTAAATTGGCAAAGGATTTGTTATATATCTTTGTACTGCAATAAAAAAATTCACAAAATAGAAAAGAAGCAAATGTAGAAACGAAAAATTAATGTTCCAAACATCCATCTCAAGAAGTTAGAAAAAGAACAGCAAAATAAACATGGAAGAGAGTAAAAAAGTGAAAGAGTAAAGATAAGAGCAAACTGAAAGAGAAAGAAGCATTCAACAAGAGGACCAACAGAGCCCACGTTGGTTCTTTGGTAAGCCAGAGACATGGGCGGGACTCGCGGGGGATGATGAGTACCCTGGGGTGGGGAGGGCGGGCGAGAGGCCACAAGCGCAAGAGGGAAGTGGTGAGGTCCAGAGTGGAAAGCAAGGCAGTTTCCAGAGCCTGGAGGAGCATCCCTGCAAAGGAGCAGGGCCAGGACTTTACCCTGGTGGTGGGAAACACTGACAGTTCTTCATCCGGGTGGTGACGAGACCAAGCTGCACCTCCATCCCAACTAGGCTGGGTTCATGTAGGACCCTTGGAAACTGTCCTCAAATGAGCATGCCCCAGACACCCAAGACTGATTGAAAAGGAGAAGAAAAGCCACAGATGATGCCAAGTTCAATTTTCCAAGAAGCAGCCACTGTCACAAGGGAAACTGCCCCACAGAGGCTGGCTGCCCACTGTCATCTTAGCGCAGGCTCACTTCCCTTTCTGGAAGGGGCTGCCAAACCCCTCAGGAGGTCTACAAGAAGTCCTGGAAGGTTGGGGGAGGCTGTGGAGCTATAAGGTCTCCAGCCTTCACAGGGATTTAGAGCAGGTTTCTCAGCCCCACCACTGTTGGCATTTGGGCTGCGTAATTCTGTGTTGTGGGGTTATCCTGTGCATTTTAGGATACCCAGCAGCATCCCTGGCCTCTACTCACTAGATGCCAGTAGCATCCCCCTCTAGTTGTGACAACCTAAAATATCTCCAGACATTGCCCAATGTCCCCTGGGGGCAAAAGCACCCCCAGATAAGAACTGATTTAGAGTGCTGTGGCAGGAGAGGCACTAGACCCAGAGTCGGAGAGGTGACTCCACCGTCCTAACCCACCTTTGGGCTGTATGACCTGGGCAAGGCCGTTCAACTCTTGGAGCCTCTACACCCCCACCTGCCAAATGGGGGTGGGAAGACCCAGCCCAGGGATAATTGTGAGGGCGCAGTGAGGTCCTGGGGCCGGCAGAGCAGGGGACCAATAATAGCAGCAGTCAGGATCATGCTCCTGAGTGGCCACTTTCCACCTGCCCTGGGAGCAGGCCAAAGGGGTGGCTGTATGCGAGGCGGGGGACCAGGATGGCCACAGCTCGAGAGCGTCCTGGGCTCCCTCTTTCTCATCCACCAGGAAGTCCTGAGTGTCCTACCGTGGAAGCATTCCCAGAACCCACCTCCATGGCCCCTACCCTGCTCCAAACCCTTATCAGTCACTGGACAATCTACCTTTGGGCCTCCCCTGCCAAAAAGTCCGTCTCCTCACAGAGGGATCATTTTGAAACAAAAAACACATTATAGTGAGTCCATTTTCTTAGCCCTCCAAAGCCTTCTCATCATGAGTAAAATAAACCCAACTTCCTCACTGTGGCTGGCAAGGCCCTCTGTGAGCTGGTCTCCATCACCTGAGTTCGTCTCTCTCTCCTCTCCTCCTGTTCTCTCGGCTCCAGTCACATGGGCCGCCTTGGTGCTCTTTGTACACACTGGTCCCCCCTCAGGGCTTTTGTGCTAGCTATTCCTCCCACCTAGAAACCCCACCCCAACAAGCGAATGCCCAGCTCATTCCCTTACCTCAGTCAAGCCTGTGTTCAACAAGTCCCCGTTGCCAGAGGCCTCCCCACCATCCTCCTAAAAGCAGCTCTTGTGCCCTCAGCCTCACCCACTTTCCACTCTGGCAGCGCTGACTGTATATGCTCGTTTGCATGTCCCTTGGGTGTCTGTCTCTACACCAGCCTGTCAGCCCCACCAAGATGGGGACTTTGTCTCTTCTGTTCACAGGGGAGCCCCTAGCCTCTAGAACAGAGCCTGCCACACAGGAGCTGCTGCTAAATATTTGTTGAATGAATGAATGGCTGTTTCAAGGCCCTTGCGATGGTTAATGTTATGTGTCAACTTGGCTAGGCCGTGATGCTCAGTGGTCTGGCAGATATTACGTAATCCTCCTCCATTTTGTGATCTGATGCAAGCAGCCGATCAGATGAAAGGGGAGTTTCCTTGGGAGTGTGGCCTGCACTCAATATATACGGATGTTCTGGCAAATCTCCCTCTCTCTCAATCCTGCATCCAACTTGTCATCCTCTGACCTCCAGTTCTTGGGATGTGAGCCAGCAGCCTGCTACCTGACGTACAGATTTGGGGTTTATCAGCCCCTGCAACCACGTGAGTCAGGAGCAGCCTCCAGCCTGATGCCTGACCCATGGATTTAGGACTTGCCAGCCTCCACAACTGCATGAGCTATTTCCTTGAAATAAATCTCTTTCCATATATTTATATATATGCTTCACTGGTTTTGCTTCTCTACAGAACCCAGCCCAAGACAGACCTCCTCTCCACAGTGAGTTCCACTCCCTCTCAGGGGCTCCCTCCAGGACACGGAATTGCCCCTGCCTGAGTTAGATGGGTCTCTGACCCCATGTATAGCCCCCACGGCTCGGCTTATCCCTCCAGTTCCACTTTCCACCTCATCCCCCAGCACTGGGTGCTTCAGCCAGGCTGGCTTGTTTCCTCCAGGCCTTTGCAGGTGCTGCACACTCCCCTTGCCGTCTCCTGGCCAAACTAGTTGTCATCCTTCAGATTTCAACTCAGGTGCCGCCTCCTACAGGAAGCTCTCTCCGATCCTCCGGATCAGGGTGCATTATCCCTCCTCCGATCCCTGTGGACCCCACCATATCACAGACACACTGTGCTGCTGTCACTTATACCCTTAATCTCAAGCCCCATGAGGGCGGGGGGGGGGTCTCTGTACCCCAGGGTCTAGAACAGAGATGGGATTTGAGTGACTCGGTGCAGAATGAATGATCTGAGTTAGACGATCTCAAAGGTCCTTGCGCCCTCTAGCCCCTTCTAGGACCCTGGCAGGAGTGACGGGGCCCTCATCCTTTTTAACCACTCTTGCGGGTACAGACTCCTCTGATACTTTCTGAGGTACAATGTTTCCTTCCTGAGCATTACAGCTCGTTTTAGACCCTGAAAAGCACCAAGCGTTACCAGTTTTATGGGCACTTTGGAAGAACCTGGCCCAGCAGGTCTGTGATGGGCACACTCAGTACCACCTCCAAGTGGATTCACCGTGGACAACTTGGGGCCACCTTTTACCTTGGACTGAGCTCCTCACCCAGTCTCCCCAAAGGTCAGTGAGCTGGTCTGGCAGAGGTAGACCCCAGCGTGGGAGGATGGAAGGCCAAGGAGATAGGGGTGTGATGGGCTGAGTGGAGAGAGCTTCAGGCAGAACTTCTCCCACCTCCAATCATCTTAGAACAGGAGACACATGCTAATCTTGTTATCTGTCTTAGTCATCTAGTGCCGCTATAACAGAAATACCACAATTGGATGGCTTTAACAAAGAGAAATTTATTGTCTCACAGTCTGGGCGGCTAGAAGTCCAAACTCAGGGCATCAGCCCCAGGGGGAGGGCTTTGTCTCTCTGTTGGCTCTGGAGGAAGGTCCTTGTTATCAACTTCCCCTGGTCAAGGAGCTTCTTGGTACAGGGACCCTGGGTCTAAAGGACGCAGTATGCTCCTGGTGCTTCTTTCTTGGTGGTATGAGGTCCCCAACTCTCTGCTTGCTTCCCTTTCCTTTTATCTCTTGTAAGATAAAAGGTGGTGCAGGCCACACCCCAGGGAAACTCCCTTTACATGGGATCAGGGATGTGACCTGAGCAAGGGTGTTACATCCCAGCCTCATCCTCTTTAACCACAGGCAGAGATTATGATTTATAAAATAGGAAAATCACAAAATGGAAGACAACCACACAATACTGGGACTCATGGCCTAACCAAGTTGACATATATTTTTGGGGACTCAGTTCAATCCATGACAGTATCCATCAGCCAGGTCCTTATCTCCCCAGGGCTGGGGTGGGGAGGCATACTGGGGGACAGAGATGTGCATAGACATGTGTGTGCAACAGGCAAATGAAAACAGCCACAGGTGATATGTACTAAGCACATACTGTGTGCCAGATACTAAGATTTTATATATTCTCTAAAACAACTCTGTGAGGCAGATATGATTCTCCCCATCTTGCAGATGAAGATATTGAGGTGCATCTGTGGACAGATGAAGAAACTGTCCACATTTGCATGGGGTTCAATGGTAGAATTCTTGCCTTCCATGTGGGAGACCCAGGTCTGTTCCTGGCCAATGCACCGCACGCGCAGCCACCACCCTTCTGTCAGTGTTGCTACGATGCTAAACAGGTTTCTGTGGAGCTTCCAGTAAGATGGACTAGGAAGAAAGGCCTGGTGATCTACTTCTGAAAATCAGCCAATGAGAACATGGATCACAACAGTCCAGTTACCAACCAATCAGGAGGATGGTGCAGGACTGGGCAGTGTTTCATTCCACTGTGTATGGGGTTGCCATGAGCCGGGGGCCGGCTCTGATGGCAGCGAATGACAACCACCACATTTGCGCAGATAGGAAGACATGAGATCAGGATATGAATTTGGACAGTTTGGCTCCAAAGGCTGAGCTGTTACCCAGCACTCTGTAATCTTTCTCACAAATGCCCCCTGTGTACATATCACATACATGTATGGGCAAATGTGTATGCAAATTGGCACATGAAATCTCACACTTGCTCATGCACCCATGTGCAGGTACAACCCAAGCACATAGACAGGGATTATGTAGCATGAGAGTCATCACAAGTGGTCGCGTAGGGCAGCAAGCACTCGTCCCCGCTCACTCGTGCACGCTCTGCAAGCATTTGAGCACAGACATGAGGTCCCTGTTAACAAGCCCATAAAAAGCACCTAACTCCCCACCCGCCCATGTTCCCACATTGGAAACTGCGTGCACGTGGTCTTGTAAGCACAGGCATGTATGTGTGCACACTTGCGCTTGAACAGATATTTTATTAAGCACCTCCTGTGTGCCCAGCACGGTGCCAGGTGCTGGGGATACAGCAGTGAAGGAGAAGAGCCCTACCCTCTCCGAGCATGTTCTCAAGTGCGGTGCCCGCATGCACAGACATGCAGCAGAGAGGCCGCTTCCAGCTCGCCAGCGCTTACGCTGCATCCGCTGCTGCGCTGGAGCCTGCATGTGCGTTAGGCTGCCATGTCAGCCCCACACGCCCTCTGCGTACATGTACAGGGTTGAGTACCGACCCTGTCTCTGCACAGGCCACATGCACAGCCTAGCCCTTGGCAGGAGGTGATAGGGTGCAGGACACAGAGATCAGCATCATATTCACACCCCCTGTGGCTCCATCAGCTCCCCAGAGACTGGACCATAATCCAAGGGACAAATGCCACCTGCATTCACAGACATATGTACACCCCATGTGTGCTTGTCTGTGGGCACATGTCTGTGCAAGCCCCTCAGTACCCCTACCAACGAGGGCACCTGCCCCAAAGTCCCTGACCCTTCCTCTTTCCCTTCTTGCACCTCAGGGAGCTGAGGCCCAGAGACACCTGGGCCTTCCCAGATGCCGCACACCCAGGGAGGAAGGGCTGCAATGACTCGGCTTCCAGGCAGCTGTGGTGAGTTTATGCAAAGACTCCCTTCCTCAAAGAGGCTCCTCTTTACTGAAAGCTCAGGCTGCCGTGGTTTCCCCACAATTGCATGGGGAAAGGTCAAACGCTCGCAGAACCACTTGCCAGGAACTGTCCCTCAGTCAATCAACAAGCATTTACTGCCAGCTCACACGCTAGGCTGGGCGCTGAGGAGCAAGGGCTGAAGAAGCCCACGTCTGTGTTGCAAGAGACCCCGGCCCCTGAGGGTGTCCACGAGAGTGCCCATGAGGGCATCCACGAGGGCACTGCAGTTAGCCAGCAGGGAAGGGGCGACCGAGCAGAGGGAGTCCTGGCAGCAGCGGGAAGACTGAAACAGCATTCTTGTGGTCCCCAAAATCACAACTGGTAGTGTACTGGTAAGCCAACTCTCTTAAAAAACAAACACAAAAAAACCCTATATGTAGTGTTTGCTGCTTTCCGTGGTGTAAATACTCCCACCCTGGCAGATTTCAACATGATGTCATGGAGGCAGAGCTGAGAAGAGATGTGCACATCAGCTTCAGTGCGTGGCTGATTCACCACCTCCTCTTCCCGGAAACTCGCAAGGAAGGAACCAGAGCCTTGGGGCCCAGGCTGAGGCTCAGGGACAAGAACAGAACCTTGTGTTCATCCTTTGATGCACATTCTGGTTTGTTCTTCCATTAACTCAGCACACCCTCCCTGCTTGCAAGGCACTGGACACCCAGAGGTCTCAGACTGTGCCTGCCTTGCTGATGGGAGCAAGGCACTGAGGAGCCAGAGGACTTCCTGGAGGAGGTGGCATCTAAGCTAACAGAGCAAGGCAGGTGAATGAAGGGTAGGAAACAGTTTTGTTCCAGACAGAGGAAATAGCACGTGCAATGGCTTAGCAACCTCATGCACCTCGTGGCTAACCTAGCAAAAGTTTCCTGTTTAACAGCCTTCTTAAATGAGCCAGCACTATCCTAAGTGCTTTACAGGTATTCACTCATTCAGTCATCACAATGACTGTATTAGTTTACTAGGGCTGCAGGACCAAAGTAGCATAAACCATGTGGCTTAAAGCAATAGAAATGTCTCAGTTCTGGAGGTTAGAACTCTGAAATCAAGGTGTTGGCAGGACCATGTTCCCTCTGAAGGCTCAAGGGGAAGATCTTCCCTTGTCTCTTCTGGCTTCTCGTGGTCCCTGGCAATCCTTGGGGGCTCCTTGGCTTGTAGATGCACCACTGCAATCTCTGCTTCCACCTTAACATGGCCATCTTCCCTCTGTGTCTCTCTGTCACTTCTTTTTTTATAAGGACGCTAGTCATATTGGATTAGTGCTCACCCTACTCCAGTAGGAGCCCTGGTGGCGCAGTGGTTAAGAGCTCAGCTGCTAACCAAAACGTCTGTAGTTCGAATCCACCAGCTGCTCCTTGGAAACCCCACGGGGCAGTTCTACTCTGTCCTATAGGGTGGCTATGAGTCAGAATTGACTCGATGGCAACAGGGAGCTACTCCAGTGTAACCTCATGTTAACTAGTAACATCTCCAAAAGCCCTGTTTCCAAACAAGGTCACATTCACAGATTCTGGGGGGCTAAGATGTCAACATATCTTTTGAGGGGATACAATTCAACCCTTAACAATGACCTTATGCGGTAGTTACTATTATTAGCCGCATTTTACACATGAGACAATTGAAACGGAAAGAAGTTAAGGCAACGTGCCGGGGATCACTGATCTGCTCTGCCTCCCTACTGTGCTGTCTCTAAGCGTCTAACAGAAGTGGGTGGGGCTTGGGGAATTTTAGGGGTTACCCAGACACAGCAACCAAGTGTCAGTTTAGTTCTGGGTTTAATTAAATGTCAGAGTGTGGGAAATGATGGGTTCAGCTAAAGTACTCTCCCGCCCCCATTCATACACCAAGGAAAGAGTGGTGAGCAGGGTGGAAACGTTTACCAAGGAGGCCGATGGCAGGTCAACAAACATTTGCTGCTGTCTTCATGTCTCGCCAGGTCTCCGGCTGAGATGTTTGCAGTGAACTTTTATTCACTGTTTGTTTTATTTTTTCACCAAACCCCACATCTGGGCCAGGGCTTGGGAGGGACACAAGAAGAAATAAACCACAGCCCCTGCCCTCCAGGATGCCAGTAGGAGAGGCACATGAGTAGTGAGTTTCTCTATTTCACGATTAAAAATAAAAATAGACAGTTACGATAATGATCACAGAGGGATGTGGACAGAGAAGACATCAGTTCTGCTCTGGGTTGAGGGTCACAGGGACGCGCCCACTGCTACAGATCTTAAAGGTGCTATTTCGTTTGTAGTTGTCGGGGTTGGGGGAGGGGGTTGGGATTAACTGCTAAGGGGATAGAGATTTCTTTTTAGGGTGATTGAAATGTTCTGTAGTTAGATAGTGGTGATGATGGTACAATATTGTGAATATTCTAAAACCCACTGAATTGTATATTTTAAGATGGTTGAAATGGTGAATTTTATGTTGTATGAATTTTATCTCAATTAAAAAAAAAAGATAATGTTTCAACCAGGAGCCTTGTGGTTGCAAGTGATAGAAGTGGCCTTTTTAAAATGGATTTATTGGCTCATTGCTAAGAAAAAAATTTGAAAGGCATGGATGGATCAAGGTGCTCAAATGATTTCTTTCTTTAGGTTGAAAGGCTCTGCCTCTGGGCTCTGTTTTCCTCTGTGCTGGTTTCATTCTCAAGCAGACTGAGCCTCAGTGTGGGGGGGAAAAAAAAAAAGACCCTCAGAAGTCTATGCTTATAACCTACCAGTTTAGGAACCACAAAGGAAAAAAAATGTCCCTTTTATAACGGTTCCAACAACTGTATTGGGAAAGACTCTCATTGGTCAGTTTTAATCATGTACCTCTCCCGGAACCAATCACCATATAGACTGGGGAAGAAATGCTCGGATTGGCCACGCGTGAGTCACGTGTCCTATTGGAAAGTTGAGAGTGGGATCGGTTCCGTGGAAACTACATGAACTAGGAGTAGGGAAGGATTGTCCCTGAAGGAGGCCCAGGTGCTGTTATCAGAAGGGGGAGCGGATGCGGGCAGGCCAAACCAGAGTCCCTGTGGCTGAGGATGGAGGTGCCTGATGGAGAAATGGGGAAGGGCAGCCTGGTAGGGGAAGTACATTAGGAAAAGCGTGGGGGTTTGAAATTGCCACGTGTGCGCTGGGGACAGCAGCAGGTCATGGTGTCTAGGGAGCAGGGTAGGAGCTGAAGAGAGAAGAAATGAGGGAGCCAGGGCCCAGGTTGCAAAGAGCCTCCCTGCCAGGCCGCAGGTTTGGATTCTGGCCTGAAGATCCGTTTTCAGCTCTTATCCCCTCACACACCCCTGTCACAAGTTATTTTTACCATATTTACATTTTTTTCTCTATCGCTATTTACTTAAACTTTTTCTTCATATTGACTCCCTTTTTTTTTTTGTTTATTGTTGTAGTTTAAGTGAAAGTTTACATTTCAAGTTAGTCTCTTAGACAAAAATTTATACATACATTGTTATGTGACCCTAATTGCTCTCCCTATACTGCGACAGCACACTCCTCCTTTCCACCCCTGATTTCCCATGTCTGTTCAACCAGTTCCTGACCCTCTCTGCCTTCTCATCTCACCTCCGGACAGAAGCTGCCCGTTTAGTCTCAGGTATCTACTTGAGCTGAGAAGCACACTCTTCACGAGTATCATTTTATATCCCACAGTCCAGTCATATTGACTCACTTTAAATAACTTTTTTTTAAAGAAGAACTATTGCAACCATCATAAATGGAAAACCAGCATCCTTTACCATAACTAACAGGGAACTGTGAAAACAAAAACAACGAAACCAAAACTGGTTTATTAGAGTCACGCTTGCTGCTATAGCCTGTGAAGTTTCATCAAAAGAGAAGAATTGAAAAAGGAATCTCACTCTCAATGTGTAAGTTGATGTCTTTTTACACCGTGCCCGTGTGCCACCTAAAGGCATCTTAAGGGTCCCAAGGTCTGGCCCACACTTGGGTTAACCCCAAGGGTGTGTGTCCCACACTTTTGGCTGATGGGAGCCAGGGGGCACTGTAAGCAGGGACGGCATGTTGAGTGCTGGGTTTTATAAAAAATGGCTCTGGTCAGGTGGGAAGAGTGGATGAGAAGGAAGGCATTGTGTGCATAAGCTCAGGTGATACAAATGGGGAGGCTGACCTGGCCGAAGAGAGGAGCTGTCAAGAAGGGGCCATACAGACAGACTGATACAGCCTGAATATTGGTAGGAGGGAAGGAGGTGGACAGTCCGGGGTGACACCCACTCTCTAACTTCAGCAATCGAGAACAGGAACCCAGAGGAGGGGGTTTGAAGAGGACGATGAAGATCGCTGTGTTGGATACATGAAACCTGAGATGTGGGAACATCAGGTGGAGATCCTTTCATTTGCTCAACAAGTATTTATTGACTACCTTCTACGTACCAGGCACTGTTCTAGGCCCTGGGGATATAGTAGTGAACCAACTGAACAAAAATCCCTGCCCTCATGAAGCCTAACTTTCAGTGGGGGGCTGGGGTGTGGGAGAGCCTGGTAAGAAATAAAGGAGCTATATTATGTCACATTAGATAGTCACATGTGTTTAAAAAAGAACAAACAACCAACAAAACCCTTTGCTGTGGAGTCAATTACAACTCATAGCCACCCTATAGGACAGAGTAGAACTGCCTCATAGGGTTTCCATGGAGCAGCTGGTGGATTCAAACTGCTGACCTTTCAGTTAGCAGCCAAATAGGTATGTGAAATGTCTGGATGAGAGGTGTGAAAAAAAATTTTTTTTTAATTAGGAGATTTTATTGGAAGGTAAGCAGATAATCCAATCAGTTATAAAAGCAAAAGTAGAGAATTCCAGGATTGTAACAGAGATATAGTAAATTAAATAATCCTCTGAAATTCTGAGATGCTAAGTACTTTTGTTTAAATAGTCCTAACATGATCTTGGTTGTCCAGTAACTGAAGTCAGAGTTGGAAAGTCCCCTTATAATTTCAGATGCTAGATTACTGGCGCAATAGTTCAGCAGAAGCTAGAAAATCCACATCCACCATGGCAAGATGGGCAGCAGCAGCTGTGTCCCTGGCCTCCATAGGGGAGGTGTGGAAGTTTAGAAATGCCCAGTAGCGGCTGGATATATGGGTCTGGAGCTCAGGCAAGAGATATGGACTGGAGAGATGTATTGGGGGAACATCATTCATTGATTCAACAAGTGTATACTGAACACACTTTATGTGCCAGGCACCAGGCTGGCTGCTGGGCCACACAGTCCAAACTCCATGAAATTCCAGGCTAGGTTTAGTAAAGCTTGTATTAAATGCCACGCAGTTGGATGAGATTGCCCACGGAGTGTGCGCGTGTGTGTGTGTGTGGAGAGAGAGAGAGACAGAAGGGGGCTAGAGATGAGCCCTAAGGACCCCCAATGTTTAAGGGAGGGACAGAGGAGGCAACCTTTGCAAAAAAGACTGAGCAGGAGCATGCAGGCCAGTGGGAGAACAATGAGGGGCTGAGTTTCAAGAATGAGGGAGAGGCCCCACCAGACTGAGTCCAGCGCTACTAGATAGTGCCCAGCTACCACCACTGACTGCTCTGACCGGGATCACAACAGAGGGTCCCGGACAGAACTAGAGAAAAATACAGAACAAAATTCTAACTCACAAAGAAAAACTGGACTTACTGGCCTGACAGAGACTGGAGAAACCCCGAGAGTATGATCACCAGACACCCTTTTAGCTCAGTAATGAAGTCACTCCGGAGGTTTACCCTTCAGCCAAAGATTAGACAGCCCCGTAAAGCAAAACGAGACTAATGGGGCACAACAGTCCAGGGACAAGGACTTGAAGGCAGGAGGGGACAGGAAAGCTGGTAATAGGGAACCCAAGTTTGAGAAGGGACAGTGTTTAATGCCGTGGGTTTGTTAACCACTGTCATAAAACAATGTGTACTAACTGTTTAATGAGAAATTATTTTTTCTGTAAGCCTTCACCTAAAGTACAATTTAAAAAAAAAAAAAAGAATGAAGGAGAGGCCAATGCTGCAGAAAGATGCAGACTGAAACCAAGACCTTGACTTGGTGGCTGGCTCCAGTGAAAGCAGTTTCATGGCTGAGCTGCAGGCAGATTCTGCAGAGAGAGAGTTGAAGAGTTGATGTGCAGGGAGGAAGTGGAGACAGAGAGAGGAGACAGCACCTGAAAACTACCACTGGGCTGGGAAGGAGAGAGAGAAGCAGAGGGCAGAGTGGAGGGAACGTTGGGTTGTTGAAGGTAGGAGGGATCTGAACAGACCTGATGATGGGAAGCAACCAGCAGGGGAGTGTTGGTGTCTTGGGGTCCAGAGGGAGTGGTGGGCTAAGCCTCAGAGAAAAGGAATGACCCACACCAGGACTGGCTACATAATTTGAGGGGCTCAGTGCAAAATGAAAACACAGGACTTCTTATTCAAAAACTACTAAGAATTTCAAGATGGTGATAATTGATCAGAGGTGTACTGGATGGGGGTGGGCAAGAGGCTTGCCTCTGCTGAGCTGAGTGAGTGCCAATAATGAGGGAGAGGATGGGGGTGTGGGGAAGGGGCTTGAGGAGAAGAAGCTTGGTGATGAGTCCAAAACCCAAAGTCAGATGCACAAACGTAACCGTTTATTAGTTTCTTATTGCTGCTGATCACTGGGTTAAAATCAAGGTGTTGGTAGGGCTACATTCCTTTCTGGAGGCTCTAGGGGAGAGTCCATTTCCTTGCCTTTTCCATCTCCTAGAGGTTTCCTGCATTCCTTGGCTTATGGTCTTTTCCTCCATATTCAAAGCTAGTGACGTAGCATCTTCAAATCTCCCTCTGTCTCTAACTCTCCTACTGCCCACTTTCATTTTCAAGGACGCTTGTAACTATATTGAGCCCATTCAGATAATCCAGGATAATCTCCCCATCTCAGGGTCAACTGATTAGCAACCTTAATTCCATCTACAACCTTAATTCTCCCTTGCCATGTAATATAACAGAGTCACAGGTTCCAGAGATTAGGATGTGGACGTCTTTGGGCAGGCCATTATTCTTCCTACCACAATCTTTAAGGCTGCTTTTTGGCTGTAAAAGGGAGAGATTCTACAGTGTTTGCTTAAACAAAAGCAGAGGCTTAAACAAAAATCCAGAGGTTGGTTTAGTCATTCAATGATGTAATCAAGGATCCAGGCTCTTTTCTTTCCCATTGTGCCATAGTCAGAACACTATCTTTCATCTCCGGGTCTTTCTCCTCATGATCACAGAATAGCTGCCAAAGCACCAGACATCACTTCCACATCCAAAGCAGAAAGGAAGATAGCAAAGGGGCCCTGTCCTCATACTGCTTTCTTTGATCAGGAAGAACTCCCAGCTTTCCTTGAGGTTCCATGGCAGAGAGGAAG
This sequence comes from Trichechus manatus latirostris, assembly GCF_000243295.1. Classification (NCBI taxonomy): domain Eukaryota; kingdom Metazoa; phylum Chordata; class Mammalia; order Sirenia; family Trichechidae; genus Trichechus; species Trichechus manatus. The sequence continues at coordinate 1,112,009 of NW_004444106.1, read as the reverse complement.
GACAAATAGGCCAACCGTGTTGACCAACTAGAACTGGATTTACCAGCTGGAAATCAGGAAGTGCCAGTTCCCAGGTGGGGCTCTGCTAGGGTGGGAAGTCAGTGTCTAAGAGTGAGGGCTCAGGGTGGCCAAAGTCAGAGGACAGTCTATGGCTAAAGTCAAAGATTAGTCTGTGGCCAGGGCCAGAGGTCAGCATGTGGCTGCAGTCAGTCTGCAGCAAAGATCAAGAATAGGTCTATAGCCCGGGTCAGGAATAAGCCTATGGACAGGGACAGGAGTCAGACTGTGGCCAGGATTAGAAGTCAGTCTGTGGCCTGAATTAGCGGTCAGTCTGTAGCTGGAGTTAGAGGCCACCCTGTGGTTAGACTCAGGTATCCAACTGGAGCTGGATCAGGAGCTCAGCATTCCTCTCTCTGTGCATCTCTGTCTCTCTTTGACTTGGTCTCCTTCTCTGGAAAGACCTGCTGGAGGCTCAGAACTTGGGCTTATGGGAAGGAGAGAAGTAGAGTCTGGGTAGTGTCCCGTAAGACCATATATGAAGAACATAAAGGGAAAAAGGAAAAAAAAAAAAAAGACTGTCACTAAATGGGGGGCAGGGAGGGAGGGATATATAAACAAGCAAGCATGTGTGTGTATATGTAATATATATTAAGTGAGCAACACATGATACCAAACTCTGCAAATATGTAAACACTGCCTATGCCTATGCCTATGGACAACGTACAGAAGGTAACAGACACGAGTTGACACGATGATGGCATGGGACAACTTTTGTCTTGGATTTCTGTTTCCTCACTCTGTCCTTTTTTGCAGTAAAGTAACCCTAAATATAAAATGTCAGTATTTCTTTAATTATGTTCTATGCCCTCACCTCCCACAACATCCTCAAGCCCATTCAGTACTATAATAAAAACAATGCTAGCAAATACTTGCATAGCATTAACTATGTGCAGGCACCGTTCTAAGTGCCTTGCAGGCATCCACATATTTAATTCTCACAATAGCTCCACAAGGTTGTGTATTATTCCCATTTTATAGATGAGAAAGCAAGCACGGGGAGGTTGTGACTGGTGCTGCATCACACGGCTGGTCCCTGGGGCACCCTGAGTGCCTAATGTATCCTAGACCCTTTGCCACGTACTGGAAGGGGTGGGGGAAATGCAGAGATGAAAGAGAAGTGGGGTTAGGTGGGGGGGAGGGGTCTCCCAAGCCATTTTTTCTGACCAGGGCACGGCCAGGGCCTGGATTTGGACTTGGAACCGCTGGGGCAGATGTGGGCCACCAGGGGGCAGTAGGGACCAAGGAGCAGGTCTCCCTCTCCTTTCCCTCCTCGCCCTCCAGCCACTGATGCCACCCACTCCCTTCTGCAGGCGGATGTTGTTGGCTTGCCCATAAGTATCGTGGAAACGGATGGGATTTTGTGGAAGAAACGGCATCGCCTTGCTACCGTCAGTTAGGCAAATTAATCTCAAGAGCAACTGGACACCACCTGGTTTTCACTCATCATGTACTCTGCTCAAGACCGGGAGGGAAATTGAGGCCAGAGTGGTCAAGTAACTTGCCCACAGTCACACAGCTCCTAATGAGCAGAGGCAGGTTCAAACAGAGGCAGGGCGAGGCCAGAGCCCTTGTTTCTCTGAGTCTCCGTTCTCTAAACTGTAAAGGGGGGGATACGAATATGCGCAAATGGTATACAGGAGCGGTTAGGAGTCAGCCAGACCCACGTTCAAGTTCCAGAGATGCTGCAGGGGGAACTACACATCCATGGCAAGCCCCGCTGGAGCCTTAGAAGGCTGCTGTGAGGGCCCATGAGGTCATGGTCCCTCGCACTGGGGGCTCAAACAGCTTTTGCTGCTTTTGTAAACTAATAATTTTCGTGGGAAAATCATGTCAGAAAGGTTGTTCAACAGGATGTTAACGGAGATACGAATCCTTCAAAACCATTCATTTTATGACCGCCCACTTGGTGCCAGGCGTGGGGGTGCGGATGGGATTTCTGTTGGTTTTCACTTTCCTCTTTCTCTGAATCGGAGAAGGTCGGCACGTGCCAATTGAGTAATCAGAAAAAAAAGCATTTAAAAAAGAAAAGCAGACTCACAGCCCTCCTCCTCGGAAAAACCTCTGTAAAAGCGGGAGCAGGGGCGTGGCTGTGGGGGCTAGGGGACCGGAGAATCAACACCTCCTTCCTAAGGAGGGGTCCGGCCACGCCCAGCCCCTCCTGCGCTGCTACCAGAGACCCCTCCCGCTCTCAGCGCAGCGGGTCCAGCCCCGCGCGGGACGCTGGGAAACTCCCCTCCGCCAGCATCTCGCTCCGCCCACACCCAACGCCTTCTTCCAGCGAGGCGGGGCCTGAGTTGGGCCCACCTGTTCCACCAGACCTCCACACCACTCTGTGGCTCTTGAGGCAAACATTTGGTGCAGTCCGTTCCTCTTCTCTCTTCTTTCATCGTTCCAAATCATTCTCGCCCTTCTCCACGCCCACGCAGTTGATAAAAGTATGTCAGAATAAAGTTATCTAGCCCTGGATGGTTCAATATGGTAGTGACTCTGCCACATGTAGCTATTTAAATTTAAATATTAATTAACTAAATTAAATAAAAATTTAAAATCAGTTCCTCAGTTGCACTAGCCACATTTCAAGGGCTTAATAGCCACAACTGGCTAGTGGCTATCATATTGGACAGAGGGAAACATTTCCATCACAGCAAAAAGTTCCACTGGGCAGCTCTGTTGTAGGCACTCGTTTGTCTTACTATAAAACCCCTTCCTAAGATTAGTGGTTAAGAGCTATGGCTGCTAACCAAAAGGTCGGCAGTTCGAATCCACTAGCTGCTCCTTGGAAACCCAACGGGGCAGTTAGTTCTACTCTGTCTTATAGGGTCGCTAGGAGTCAGAATCGACTCTATGGCAATGGCTTTGGTACTTTTTTTAGTTTAAGATTGTTCTTTGATCCAAGGTTCTCTCTTCCTTCTTTTTCTTTTTTTTTTTAATTCTCTTTCTGCAAATTTAAAACAAAACTTTGATCCACACTCATAATGCCAAAGGTCACCTCTCTTGGAAGAGTTACTCAATAAATACTGGAATGAAGGAGCTGAGGGCTGAGAGGTCATAAGCCAGAGAGGATGGGGGACTTGGAGAGGGCACAGGCTGGGGAGTTCCCACATCAGGATTAGCCGAAGGTAGCAGGGGAGCATTAGAGGCGAAGCCAGGCAGGTTTCCCGGAAGCCCAGAGCAGTGACCACACTGAGAGTTCTAGATTTCTAAGCTGTTAGTACCGTTTTACTCTCACCACCTGTGCGCCTGCCAGGAGGCCATCCAAGAGAGGATGAGACAAAGATAATAAGGACTATCTTCAGGACAACCCTGCAATGCAAATTTTTATCATTACCCTTCCCATTCTACAAATGATAAAACTGAAGCACCAGGAAGATGGTGGGGACAGAGATCCAGAGAAGCAGTCTGGGGCTTCACACCCCAAAGGAGACCAGTGCATGGGCAGGCGAGGACCAGATTTTAGTGGGATAAAATAGTCCATCAATCAATTCTGTGAACATGCCAAGCTCCTTGTGCCTCAGGACCTTTGCACTTGCTTCTTCCAGTCATTGAGGGCTCAGCTCAAATGTCAGCTCCTCAAAGACCTTCCTGAGTACCTTGTTAGTGCCCCATGTCTCAGACCCCTATTTGCTTTCTTCATATCACCCTTCAGTTGGGAACTTTTCCTATTACTTGCTTAGTGTCTGTCTCCCCCACTGGACTGCACAACCCAGAAGGGCAGGGACTTCACTTGTCTCACTCACAGGCGTTTCCCAGCACCTGGCACAGTGCCTGGCATAGTAGGTGCTCAATAAATAGTGATGGGGTGTGTGACTTCCTTGCTTTCTCTGCTTTTTCTTTCCATGTATTAAGCTGGGGAGGCAGGACGATAGGCCAGTGTTTCAACAGCTTCCCTGAGACTGGAATTAATGTTGGTTTAAATCTGAGCAGAAAGTGGGAAGCATCTCTGTCTAGTTCTCCATTCCTGCTTCCCAGCACTCACACAGCCAATTCTATAGCAGGAGCCTCAGCTGACTGGTTGGGTCTTTCTCAGGAGGTCCTGGAACAAGAATAATGAGCCAGGGCTCAATGCTGTCTCCAGCTCCCGGCTGAGCTGCATCTCCACCACTCACAATAATTTATCTTCCCTCTTTGCTGCCAAATTTTTTAATTGGATTTTCTGGGACATCCTCAGGCAAAGTTAGGGCTAACATCTAAGTAGGCACCATGCTATATACAAGACGGCATACCAGGGTGGCTGGAAGCTCTGCAGTCAGACCTGGGTTGAAATTCTGACGCCATGACTTCCTAGCTACGTGACCTAAGCTAATCCTCAACCTCTCTGGGCTGGTTTCCTCATCTGTACAGCTGGAATATAGCAGCCTCCCCTTATCCACAGGGGATATGTTCCAAGACCCCCAGTGGATGCCTGAAACCACAGATAGTACCAAACCCTACATATACTATGTCTTTTCCTATACATACACACCTGTGATAAAGTATAATTTATAAAGAAGGCACAGTAAGAGATTAACAACAATAACTAATAAAATAGAGGCATTCTATGGCTTCTCTTTGGCATATCCGAATTGCCAACATCACTACTCTTGCACTGTGGGGCTATTATTAAGTAAAATAAGGGTTACCTGAACACAAGCATCACGGACCACAGTTGACCGCAGGTAACTGAAACCTTGGAAAGCAAAACTGTGGATAAGGGCAGGGGGGGACTACTGATAAACGAACCTGCCTCCTAGAGCTGTTGAGAGGCATAAATGTCATAGTGGATTTATAACATTTAGCATGTTGCTTGGCCCTAAATTGTTATATTTGTAATAAATTATTATATTTTTTGTGAAGAGCTCTAACCTCAGAGACAAAAGGTCCAGAGGCCAGTTCAGGCTCTGCCATTCACTATGTGACCTTGGTAAGTCCCTTTCCCTCTCTAGAGCTATGTTTTCCCATCTATAAACTGTGGGGGGTGGGGTGGGGTGGGGTGGTGGCTTGGTCTCTTCTAACACGGACAAGAGTGAGCAGCTAAAGGGACAGATTAGATTTGGGCTGAGCACAAAGGAGGCATTTCCAAGACCCATCAGGCTGCGTGTGAAGTGGTGAGCCCCTCACCACTTCTAGTGTATTATGCAGTACACCAGAACAGGAAGGAGCCTCAAACAGCCACGTGTAGAAGTAGGAGCAGCTACTCAGAGACACAGTGATCACAGGCCTAGGGACTTAAGGTCCCTTGTCCCTACAACCCCCCATCTGAGGCCCATCCCATCTCACTGTCCAATGTCAAGCTCAGGCCAACTACAGACCTACAGAGGGTGTGAGCAATGGGGACACAAAAGGGTTCAGCTACTGGCCTGCCACGAACCAGCTGTGTGACCCTGCCGAAGTGCAGCAGCCGCTGTCGCTGCCCTGTGCAGCTCCCCTGCTCAAATGTCTTCACCTCTCAGTCCAGGGACTTTGCCTGGAGTAGCCAGGGTGCAGGCAAGCTGCAGTGTGGAGCAGCCCTCAACCAGCACCAGCCGGGGAGCTGGGGAACACATGCCCCACCCAGCTCCCTCACCCTTTGCGCTCTGGGCATCGTTTCCCAGAGTTCCTCATTGGGATACAGCATCAGCTGCCACACTGGTAACCTGTCCGTAACACATCCTTTCCTGACTCCTTCCTCTCTGTCTCACTTCCCTGCTCCCCCTCCAGGGCTTCCTGGGATCACCTCCTAAATCAAACTGCACTGGGATCCTAGCTGTGTGACTCTAAGCTAATCCTCAACCTTTCTGAGCCGGGTTCCTCATCTGTGCAACTGGAATAATAAATGAACCTACCTCTTAGAGGGGTTGGGAGGCATACATGACATAGTGGATGTACAGCATTTAGCATGTTGTTTGGCCCTAAATCGATATTTTTATAGTAAATTATATGATATTTTTTATAAAGAGCTCTAACCTTGGAGGCAAAACGTCCAAGTTCAGGCTCTGCCATTCACCGTGTGACCTTGGCAAGTCCCCTTCCTTCCGTAGAGCTACATTTTCCCGTCTGTAAACCACGTGTGTGTGGTGGGGAGGGGGAGCTTGGTCTCGGGGAAATCCAGACAGCAAGTAACTTCATCTCTTGCATCTTCATTCCTCACATGGTTGATGGGGGGATGAAATGAGTCCGTAGATGTAAAGCACTAGGTTTGCTTAATAAACAAAAACAAACAGATCAAGAGCCTTTATTTACTGCAAAGCCCCGTCCCCCTCCCACTCACCCTCCTCAGGTGATAAAACAGTCTTTTAGACTCACTTAAACACTGCTCCACCCAAGGTCCCCGCCATCCCCAGCCCAAGTCTGGGCCAATGTGCAGGCTGAGTGGTGCCTGCCATCTGCGTGGCCTACTGGAGCAGTGTCACGGGCAGGAACCACTCCCTGCTGGTCTCCGTGTGGCTGCTGGCCTCAAGGTCGCAGGGCACATTTATCCGATACCCCGTGTTTAGCAGGAGACCCGGCCTGACAGTCGTGCTTCGGAGCCTGATGCACACCGTGTGACTTTGGTAATCATGATTTTCCGCATACTTCTGCCACCAGTGCAAGGCACAGTGGTTACGAGCCCAGCTGCTAACCAAAAGGTCGGCAGTTCGAATCCACCAGCCGCTCCTTGAAAACCCTATGGGGCACTTCTGCTCTGTCGTGTAGGTTCACTATGAATCGGAATCAACTCGATGGCAACGGGTGTTCTGTCACCTCCACTTGACTAAGTGTGGCTCGAGAGCCCAGATTCTGCCTCCAGCATCGACCCAGTGAAGCTCTGCTGAATGAATGGCCACCTCTGGGCAGTGGCCACTCTCCCTGGACCTCACGTTCCCATCTATTTCCCAACGTCTCCCTGTTTGGCTTTGTTAGTTTCTAGACTCAGCTTCCAATGCAGTGAAATGTGGCAGCAAACCCCAGGACTGCGTGAGACATGGTGACAGAGTGGAGCCGCGTGTGGAGTGTGTCCACTGGGCAGGACAAGGACCCACAGCTGCGGAAGCCATGGAAGAAGGACTCAGTGGTTTGCTCACAAGTCACGGTACCCAGGGACCTCATGAGCGAAGTTAAGTCCTGTAGGTGTCCGCTGTGTGGCCCAGCTGCCCAGTGCCCTGCACTCCAGGGGAAGTGGCTACAGGGCCTTGTGGCAAGCCCAGGCTCACGTTGGGAGGGGGTCTAGTCTCTGTAGTCCCCATGTTGGGACAACTTCACACTAGGGTTCTCTCAGTCTTCCAGAAATCTGCCAGTCTGGCTACCTTCCAGGCAGAGGCCTTTCCCAGGCATGGATAAGCCCCAGCCCTCACGTGGGATCCTCAATGACAGGCGGCACACACCTAGGTCACCCTCATGCACGGGGGTTCTGTGGAGGCCATGGCCACCATCTTGGGTGGCTGGCCTGAGCTCTGAGCATTGCTGAGGGCAGGCTGAATCGACAGTGAGGACTTACTCTCCTCTGAGACATCCAAGGGAGTTGGGGATGCTGAAGAGAGGCTGGCCTCCAGTCGAAGCCCACCTGGCAAGGGGTCCGGAGCCCTCAGGGGGCTCAGCAAAGGTGAGGACCTGTCTCCACAGCAGCAGTCACAGCAGGGGCCGGCCACAGTGTAGGCCTCGCCATGCTCCTCCTGGCTATGACACTGCTTCAGGTGGCCACACAGGTGGCAGGTGAGGGCTGAGTAGACGATGCCACTGCCCAGGTCGTCCCTGAGGGGGTCTGTGGCCTGCTCTGAGGGGAGCGGGGGCTTCTGGCCGTCCTCTCCCTTCAGCACTGGCCCCAGACTGAGGTGCTCTGGGGAAGCGCTTGGGAAGAGTGAGCTCTGCAGGCTGTGAGGGGGCTCCATGTCCAGTCCAAAGGTGAACTGGGGGACCAGGCCTGGGCCAGAGGCCTCAGGGCAGCCTGGAAGGAGGTTCTGGAAGGGCTTGTAGCCCCCCTCCCTACTGCTGGCCTCAACCCTACATATTCCCGGGCAGGTGGCACCGTTGGCAAGCAGGCTTGAGAAGGCCTTATACCCAGCCTCTCCGGGAGGGCTGAAGCCCACTGCCTGGCCATCCTGGGTGCTACCCTGCTTCACAGCACTCACAAATTCCCGATAGCCACTGATGGGGACCGAGGCGGGGGCCAGGGCTGCCCTGCTGGCAGGCGCCAAGGCAGGGGCTGGGGCTGCCCCATGCTGGAGGACACTCTGGCGGAGAATCTGTTCCCAGGTCTCCAGCCCCGGCTGGAGCGAGGTAGGCTGCTCCAAAGGCTGGGGGGCACAGGAGGCCTGGGAGTCCACTTTCCCCAGGTGCTCAGCCAGCTGCAGGTCTGAGTCCAGCTCTCCAGGGCCTGGGGACTGGCTTAGGAAAGTGCCGAGGCTGCGGTACACGGGGTCGTCTGCGATGACAGCAGGCATCTCTGTGAAAGCCTGGCTGGTCAACTCCGGCTCCTTGCCTTGCAGAGTTGCCTCCTTGGGCTCTGTACTTGGGACCTCCACCCAGGGCATCTGAGTATTCCTGCTTCCTGATGGTGGAGACAGCAAAGACTCTCCCAAGCCCTGTGGGCCAAAGACCCCATCCTGCCCCCCGAGGAGGTCCAGGAACAGGCTCTCTGTCAGCCGGGCCGCAATGCCCTCCCTGCCCTCTTGGAAGCTGACCCCACTGCTCTCAGGAGAAGGGCAGAAGCTCCCTTTATCTTCCTCTACTTCCTCCTCCTCGCCCTCCACCTGAGCCTCAAACAGCTCCACACACTGCACCACGTTGGTGCTCTCTGGCCAGAGCACTGTCTTGCTGAGCTCCGCAGAGCACCAGGCTGACTTTCCAGGGCCCTGGAAAGGCCCATGTCCGGCAGCCTTGGGGGAATCCTCGTCCCTTTCCTTCTTATGCTCCAGAAAACAGGGCAGGAGCTTGGTAAGACAAGTCTTCCAGCGTCTGTAAAAGCAAACACAAGTTTGGTCAAAGCTTGGTTTCTCCTCTTGGAAAACTCCTACTCATCCTTCAAAGCCGGGCTTGAAATCACCTGTACTGATGTCTCTCTATTGCAGACATGCCTCCTGATTTTATAATCAATAATCTATTGGTCTACCTTCACTACTAGCCTAGGAACTCCTTGAGGGCAGGGATAATGTCTTACTGTGAGATTTCTAGAGCCCAGCACGTGGCCTGGCACTTACTCCAAACTCAGTCTATTGAGTAAAATAAGTCTTTATCAGGGATGATGATATTTCAAATGCTTGCCGACACCATAACATAAGCAATGACCAGTTAGAACAGACGTGGGGCCTGAGGGCTGGAGCAGGGTTCTGGAGCCCTCTACTGAATCAGGTAGAAGCCCGTTATTTACTGGATTGTGGGCAGATCCAGGACATCCTCAGGGAGGAGCAAGGGAAGCCAAGGTGGTAGTGGGACACTGGAGGTGTTAGGACAGGGGCTATTTGCCAACCAGTATGCAGTTACATCAGTATTTTAACAACTGCACAGCTGCGCTGGTTAACTCTATCAGCCCTGCTCAGGCCAGGCTGGGCACCCCTAAGGACTGACCCTCTCCCCAAGGGGTTCAACACGTGCCAGACCCACAAATGAAACAGGCCTCTGCCAGCAGCCAACCTACCTAGAAGCCCCTCCTCCTCCCACACCTCGCAGCCCAGTGTCCCAGGACAACTGCCAGACACCAGGGATGAGAGGGCAGATGTGGAGGCGTGGTGACCCAGCTCAAGATGGGCCCACTGTTCCACTTCTATCTCAGAATCTACTCAGGCTACAACCTAAGTTCATATACATACGGGCACTTGGCTGGTTTCTGGCCTCGGGACGGCTTCCCCCATAGCGACACCTAAAACAGAGACAGCCAGTGAAACAGCGCTGAGTGACCTCCAGCCTAGCCTGGCACACAGAAGTGCTCAGGAAATGTTTGTGGTGGAGTGTAAGCCTTAGTGTTGACAGGTCTGAGCTCAAACCGTTCACTTTAGCTCTCTGAGCCTCGGTTTCTTGATTGGTAAAGTGGGGCTAACCCAGCCCTCCTGGGGTGGCGGTGGGGAGCTCTGAGAATTAATGCCATTGCCCTACTATTAACAGGTACTGATGTGGCAAAATGGCCACAATACTTGCAGCTCTTCCCACCCCTTGAATCAGGCCTGGCCCTCTGACTTGCTTTAACCAACACACTGAGGTGGAAGTGACGGTGGGCTAGCTCTGGGCCTAGGCCTCAAAAGGCCTCGCAGCTTCCCACCCATGATACCGAGCCTGAGCTAGCCTGTGGAGGATGAGACCCACGGCTTGGTCACCTCCACCTGAGCTAGCCTGCTGGAGGACAAGACCCACGGCTCAGTCACCTCCACATGAGCTAGCCTGCTGGAGCCAAAGACCATGGCTCAGTTACATCTACTGTTCCAGCTGGAAGTCCACCAACTGCCAGACTATGAGTGAGCCACTGGGGACGGGCCAGTTAGGCAAGATCTGCCCAGACCAGCCCAGAAACCCTGTCCCCTCCCCACATCCTGCCCTGCTCCCCCTCTGCCCAGCCCAGATCAGAATCTCCCTGCTGAGCCCACCCAGACTCCCCTTACCCTGAGCCCAGCCCAGAATCCTCCACCCCTGTTAAGCCCAGGCCGAACTGCCCACCTGCAGAAGCAGGAGCTGAATAAATGATTGTTGTTTTAAGCCTCTAAATTTTGGAGTGATTGTTACATGGCAAGACCTAACTGATCGATCAATGGCACCATGTGCAGGGTCCTTTAATATGCACCTTGTGTGGAATCTCTCAATGAATCCCAACACCTGCCCTCACATTTTAATCATGAAGAAAGCGAGCCTCAGAGAAGTTAAGCAACTTGCTCAAGTCCACACTGCAGGTAAGTGGCAGAGGCAGGATTCTAAGTTAGCCCCACTGGACTCCAGAACCTCTAGAGTTCCTAGAGAATAGAAGACACACGGCCCTTCTGTTCTCGGCTGTGCTTGTATTTCCCCCCTTCTTCCTACAGAACCTTGACATTACTCAGGTAAACCCCATCCACACACACAGCCAGTGCCCTGGAGAAGCTGACCCCACCCCCAGCTCAGGGGAGGCCACCTGCAGGTCTCAAGGTATTCCCGCCGCCTTGCTGGCTGGTTTAGGAAAGAGCATGTGATAAATTCAGGCCAGTGAGAACTCAGGAGATCTGTTGGTGCTTTGGAGCCCTGGTGGTGCAGTGGTTAAGTGGCCGGCTGCTAACCAAAAGGTCAGCGGTTCAAAGCCACCAGCCACTCCATTGGAGAAAGATGTAGCGGTCTGCTTCCATAAAGACTGCAGCCTTAGAAACCCTATGGGGCAGTTCTACTCTGTCCTACAGAGTTGCTAGGAGTTGGAATCGACTCAGTGGCAATGAGTTTGGGTTTGGTTAGGTTTGAAGGGAGGCCCTGATGCTTTAGAGAAGCTGGCACCTCTCAAAGATTCTAGGGACCTGCTTTCCTCTCTTCCATCTTCTCTTGAGTTGGCCTCCTGTTCTGGGATGGCCCCACTCACCACCCACCAGGCTCCAGCCTGCTGCAGTCTGTTGATCCTAATCCTGAGTCGTACCCTGTTACTTTCTTAATAAACCACTTAACTGTGCGTATGGTCTGTGAGTTCTGTGTGGCCAATGCAATGGATTACTGAACCCAGAAGAGGAGTTGAGGGTGCCACCGGAGGGATAACTGGTGTCGGAATTTGTAAAAAAGTTAGAGCATGGAGGTATGTCTGACCTCCGCCTCATGGGAATCAGCTTTGTGCTGATCCTGGTCACTGATGCTCCTGAAGTTAGACAGGTTCTGATGCTACTACTACTATCCTTTCACCAGAGGGAAAAGCCAGGAGATCAACCTAGACGAATCTACCGCAGACTGGAACTGTAGCCAGGGAAGCAGAGTGGAGGGGAGTGAAAGACTGCGGGCACTTAACAATCACATTAAGCTGCTGAATCAGCCTACCCAGAGACCGTCCTAACTTCTCATTGCTAATTTCAAAAGCCAATGAATTTCCTTAACATCCCAGCTATTTTAAATCACATTTCCTGATACACACAGTCAAAAGCATCCTCACCAACATACTCTCCTACCTGTGAGTCCTGGATGATGATAGCTATGAGGGGACTGTGGGCTGGGTTGGGAATCTGGTCCCACCATTCTTTCTTAATCCTGAAAAACAAGAAGAAATGGTGTTGGTCTCCAAACCACTGACAGGTTGACACTCTTCCCACAAAAATTATCATAGTTGCTAAGACTTGGTCAGCACTAGATACTATGCTGATTGGTGGTGGGATGTAAATCCACTGAACCCTCACAATAACCCTATCAAATGGATTCTATTGTTAACCCCATCCTACAGAAGAGGAGACTGAGGCACAGGGAGGTGAAGTGACAGCTGGTAGGTAGCAGAGCTGGGAACATGCCCCAGCGTTCTGCTACCCAGAATGGCGTTCCTGACATGGCCGCTTCTGTCCCCAGTGGGAATGAGGCCTCAAACCCTACAGTCAGCCCAAAGAAATTAGGAGTGACTCAAGCTGCAGAGACAGAATTCTAGGTTTCTCCATCACCAACGCCCTCTCTGGAGTAGAGGGCAAGGTGCCAGAGAGAGGGCTGGAATGCCCTGGGAAGCTGAGGGGGACCCTTAGAGAAACAGCCCTGGGCCTGCCTGGAGCCACCAAGCATCATGCTGGGAGGGAAGATCCGCCTCTGGGTTAGCCTCCATCCACTATATCCAGTCTTTCAATACGTGTTTATGAGCACCTACTATGTTTCACTCACTGTGCCAGCCCCTGGGAACACAACAGAGAGCAGGGAAAACCCCCGCCCTCACGGAGCTGACATTCTAGAGGGGGAAACAGACTACAAACAGACACAGAAAGAATGATGTGACAGCGTTCATTCCTGGCAATAAGGGCCATGAATAAAAATAAAGATAAAAATAAAGATAAGGGACAGTGAGTTTATGTCAACGGGAAAAGAATAATTCAGAAAAGGAGGGTGAAAATGGCTGCACAGCTTGAAGAACGTGACCAATGTCATTGAACTGAACATGTAGAAATTGGGCAATCGGTGTGCATTCTGCTGTGTGTGTTCTCAACAGCAACAGATAAAAGAAAGTACTTTAAAAAATAAACTAAAGATAGGGGGTAGAGAGGAATGAGGAGTATGGTCGGGGAAGGCCTCCCTGACCCTGAGGAGGTGACCTCTGAGCAGCCACTGAATGCGGTGAAGAAGTGAGCCACAGCCATACCTGGGGAAAAAGCTTTCCAGGCAGGGACACAGAAGTGCAAAGGCCCTGAAGTGAGAATTTGTTAGATGTGTGCAAAGAACAGCAAGGAGGCTGGAGTGCTGGAACGCAGTGAGTGCGGATGGGAAGTGACAGGTGGTGGAGAGTCAGCCCCTTATGACTGATGAAATATGTTCTCCCCGCTGCTCTCAGCCTGCAGGGCAAACGCTGGGACATTGCCGTTCCGATTTCGGAGGAGGATCCCAAGGCTCAGGGAGGCTCGGTGGCTTGGCAGGCACACAGCTGCCAGGGATCAAGGCCAGGATTCAGACACAGGTCCCCTGACTCCATCAGGACAATTGTCAAGGACTCCTGTCTCCTGCCACGTGCCCCAAGTCCTGGCTTCTCCCTGGACCACCCCTGGGTACCCTGGGGGATAAGGGGACACAGGAAAACTCCAGTTCCCTTGTGCCAAAGGCAGGTCCTTCCCAGGTCTCCCCCAGCCGCTACTACTCCCCAGTCAGGCCTCTGCTCAAATATCCCTCTTCAGAGACACCCACCCTGGCTCCCCATCCAAAATAAAACAAAAAACCAAATGTGTTGCCGAAGGGTAGATTCCAACTGCTAGTGACCCTATAGGGCAGAGGAAAACTGCCCCACAGGGTTTCCATGGCTGTAAATCTTTACAGAAGCAGACTGCCACATCTTTCTCCCACAGAGCAGCTGGTGGGTTCCAACCATCGACCTTTTGGTTAGCAGACGAGTGCTTAACCCCTGTGCCACTAGGGCTCCTCCCATCCAAAATAGTGCCCCCAAAACATCTCTCCCCCTCCTCCTGGTATACCTCCTTCGAAGCATGGATCATTACAGAAAATCATCTTAGTCACTTGTTGACTTGGCACCTTCTGTCTCCTCCCTAGGAGGCAGGGTCTTGTTCTCAGCTCTAGCTCCAATGCCTTGCACATAGTAGGTGCTCAATAAATCTTTACTGCTGAATGAAAGGACCACGAGCTGACAGATTAGAAAAGGAATTCCTTCTTGGAGCCAGTGGGGAGAACAGCCCTTCCTTCCCACTCCCCCACTCCCCACTCTAGAGAGGCAGCTTGGCGGCCCCCATGCTGAAGCCCACCAGGACTCACCTGATGATGATGAAGTAGCAGGACAGACAGATGGCCAGGATGACGATGCAGGAGATGCTGACACTAAGCGGGAGGCCCTGCACCAGTGGCTTCTTGTAGTCTGGAAGCGAGAGGGGAACTATGAGGGCTGTGCCCCACAACAGCCCGGCCTCAGCTTCATGGGCTGGAGACCCTCAGTGATCCCACCAACCAGCCCTCCCACCACATCTCCTTTTCCCGCCCTCCTGCTCACACTGGTCTCCTGGCTGTGCCCCGACCCTCCAGCTCAGCGCCATCTCAGGACCTTGGACTTGCTGGGCTCTCCTGCCTAAACCATGGATGGAGGTTAAGCTCACAGACCTGGAGCCCGACTTTCTGAGTTCAAAGCCTGATTCTGTCATATCCTTGCTGCGTGACCTACAAGTCCTATTATGGACTGAACTGTGTCCTCCCAAAACATGTGCTGGAATCCTAACCAACCTCCCTAAACCTGCGCATGTAATCCCATTGGGGAATAGGCTTTCCTTTATGTTAATGAGACCACATCCTTGTAGGGTGTGTCCTACACTAATCACTTGTGAGTTTAAAAAGAGCAGATGAGATACAGAAAGAAACCCAAACCAATCCCGTTGCAGTTCAGTCGAGTCTGACTCATAGTGACCTTATAGGACAGAGTAGAACTGCCCCACAGGGTTTCCAAGGAGCGGCTGGCGAATTCGAACTGCTGACCTTTTGGTTAGCAGCTGTAGCTCTTAACCACTATGCCACCAGGGTTTCCATTAGACACAGAAGGGGACAACACAAAAAAGGGTAAGAGGGATAACTGCCACATGAAGATCACCACGGAACCAAGGAACACCAGGGCTACAGAAGGTAAAAGAGGCAAGGATCTTCCCTCAGAGCCAACAGAGAGAGAGGCTTCCCCTATAGCCGGTGCCTTGAATTTGGACTTCTAGCCTCCCAAACTGTGAGAATTCCCTTAACCTCTCTGTGCCTCAGTTTCTCATCTGTACAGTGGGTTAATAATACTGCTTCTCTCATAAGGTTGGTGTGAGGATTACATGATTTAATATGCAATGCACTCAGAACAGTGCCCGCACATTCCCTAAGCATCGCTGTTATCATCTTAACGTGGCTGGTTCCTTCTCCAAGTTCACTTCATTGTCACCTGCTCCAAGAAGTTGCCCCTGACACCCTCTTACTGTTGCCCACTTCCATCACTCCCTCTCCTTACCCTGACTGATTTTCTTCCCAGAGCTTACTGTCTTCTAGGTCTGACTGACTTCTTTACTTGTTTCTTTTCTATCTCCCCCCTCCAAAATGGCAGCTCCACAAGGGTGGGGAGTTTTGTCTGTTTTCTTCTCTGTTGGCTCCCCAGTGTCTACTGCAGGGCCAGGCACATAGTAGGAACTCGATAAACAGTTGTTAGAATAAATAATGAGCGTCCAGCACATTGTACCTGTTCACGGTATCACCATCCCTTTCTCCAGGTCAATGGCAGAATTCAATCCGTTTGACAAACTTCCCCAAGCACCTACTGTGTGCCTGACCCTGTGCTGGGCACTGGAGCTATCGACACAGAGAAGATACTGCCCTAAGGAGCTTGAAGCCCAGAGTGGGAGAAAGACAGGTCAACAGATAACCACAGTACAAGATAAGCAATGCTGAGAGGGTCATGTAAGAGGGTCAGGGTAACTGCCAACCCTGCTGTGTCCAGCACTTTAAAGATTCCTTCTTTCGACCAGACTTAATGGTCTGACTGAGACTGGAGGAACCCCAGAAAGCATGGCCCCCGGATTCTCTATCAGCCCAGAACTAAAACAATTTCTGAGGCCAACTCTTCAGACAGGGATTGGACTGGATTGTGGGTCACTTTGTGACTCACACTCGTGAGGAGTGTGCCTCTTAGCTCAATTAGATAGAAGACACTAAATGGGCAGCTTCTGTCCGGAGATGAAATGGGAAGGCAGAGAGGGTTAGGGGCTGGTTGAATGGACACGGGGAATCAGGGATGGAAAGGAGGACTGTGCTGTCACAGCACGGGGAGAGCAATTAGAGTCACATTACAATGTATGTATAAATTTTTGTATGGGAAAAAATAAAAATAAAATAAATTAATTAAAAAAAAAAGATTCCTTCTTTCATTGAATTTTCATAACAGCCTTAGTCCTCCCCATTGTACAGATGATGACTGACGCAGCCTGCCCTACCCAACAGCCATTTCCCCTTCTTTTTTCCTAGGCAGCAATGTGCCCACTCTGAGGCTTGGGCCAGTCATGATTCTCATTTCTTTTCTAGACATTTGAGTTCCCAGCCTCTCTTGCAGTTAGGACAGGTCATGTGAAGAGTACCTGCCAATGAGGTGTAAGGGAAAGTCTGCTAGGGAAGCTTCCAGAAAGACTTTTACTTCCAGATAGAAGAGAGAGATGCACGAGGTGCACTCCTGCATGGCAGCTGTCTTAGGCATCTAGTGCTGCTGTAACAGAAATACCACAAGTGGACAGCTTTAACAAACAGAAGTTTATTCTCTCACAGTCTAGTAGGCTAGACGTCTGAATTCAGGGTACCAGCTCCAGGGGAAGGCTTTCTCTCTCTGTTGGCTCCAGGGGAAGGTCCTTGTCATCAATCTTCCCCTGGTCTAGGAGCTTCTCTGTGTAGGAACGCCTGGTCCAAAGGACATGTTCTAGTCCCAGCACTGCTTTCTTGGTATGAGGCCCCCGTCTCTCTGCTGGCTTCTCTTATATCCCAAAAGAGATTGGCTTAAGTTGTAGATTAACCTTGTAGATTGAGTCTACATAACTGCCATGAATAACATCTCATTAACATCATAGAGATAGGATTTACAACACATAGGAAAATCTCATCAGAAGACAAAATGGTGGACAATCACACAGTACTGGAAATCATGACCCAGCCAAGTTGACAGATATTTTGGGGGACACAATTCAATCTATGACAGCAGCCTTTCCTTTCCTTCCTAATCTGGGTCCTGGTACGTGAGGGTGTGTGTATCAGGAGACTCGGGGCCATGCCAAGGACAGCAGAAGGGAAGAAGGGAAGACTCTGGGGTGACACCACTGAGTTGGGATGGGCCCCAGGAAGGTCCACTTGTAAGACTTCATGTTATGTGAGATAATTCAATATTTCTATTATAAATGCCATGTGTGGCAGAGTTGTAAAGAGTTCTTTCTGGGACGCAGCTGCCAAGTTAAGGACTACATTTCCCATCACCCCTTGTAGCTATGTGTGGCCATGTGACCAGTCTTCACCCACAGAACTTGTATCACTTCTGGGCTAAGGCTTTAAAAAGCAGGTGTGGTCTCCAGGCTTTCTTTCCCTTTTGGCTGGCTGGATGCAGATAACGGGAGGCCCTAGAGCAGGGATTCTTAACTTGGGGTCCACAAACCTCCAACAAGGTCGTAGATAGAATTCAGGGGCCTGGGAACTTGGATGGGAAAGAAATTACATCATTATTTCCACTAACCTCTAACTGACATCTAGCATTTCCTTCCATTAGGAATGAGGGGGCAAACCACACTAATGGCAGCATCAGTGACTCTGTCACCAATAGAAATCACAGCTATCTTCACATCACATCAGTCGCAGACGTCATTTATGCTTATCTACTTTGAAATTAAGTATTGATGAGATCTCCCACTAGATCTTGTTATGTAATGTGTTAACAATGAAGCACATCTATTTCTAGATAACAAATTGTGTTTAAAAATATTTTATAACTGCATTTCAATACAATTAGTTTCCTTTATAATCCTATGTATTTTATTTTATGCATTTAAAAACATTATTCTGAGATGGGGTTCATAGGCTTCACCAGACTGTCAAAGGAGTCCATAACACAAAAAAGGTTAAAAAATTTTTGCCCTGGTGAATGATGGAGCCTCGAAGATGGATGGAACTCCAGTCACCAAGTCACCACAGGGGGGAAAGCCACCCACAAACTAGTAACATTCACACTGGACTGTTAACTTGAGCAAGAAATACAACTTCTATTGTGTTAAGCCACTGAAATTGTGGGCTTGTTTGTTACTGCTGCCTAGTCTACCTACTCTAACTGATACACCACATCAGTCAGTAAGTAATTCTGTTATTTGAAGTTAGAGGCATCCTATGAAATGGAAATCAGAGGCTCTGCCAGGGGAAGGGTCTGGCCATAGACTGAAAAGGCAGGGCTGCAATCCTATGCTCAGGACTCCTGATACTCACAGTTGTACCATGCGTTGCTGTGGCTCCACTCACTCCAGGTACTGTTATACCCCTGAGCCAGGGCCTTCACTGACGCTCTGTAGAAGGCTCCAGACTTTAGGGACCTGGCTGGCAGGTGAAGGAAGGGTTCCTTATAGGTCACCTCTTGGACTTTGAACTGGTAGAGGAAAGGGAGACGTTAGTGCACCAGCTAGGGGAGGGGACATCAGCTTCCACCCTGGCTGCTGTCCTTGGCTGACCCCACAATGTTTAAGAGCCATATGGTTGTTCCCCTGACTTGGGTCTTTGCTTGCCACCTCCATAATAGTGACCAGAGTAGAGCAAGGTAGTGAGGGCATCAGCCCTCACCCTGGCTCCCCCACTGATTAGCTGTATTATGTCACTCTGGCAAGTTGATTAACCTTTCTGAATTTTAATTTCTTCATCTGTAAAATGAGAATAAGAAGAGTCCCTACTGCTGCTTTCTGGGTGTGTGACCTTAGGCAAGTGCCACAACCTCTCTGGGCCTTCATGTCCTCTTCTGCAAAATGGGAATAATAAAGGTGGCTACCTCTCATTAACCCATTAAATAAATAAACAAACCCATTTAATAAAGCCAC
The DNA here is from genome assembly GCF_000243295.1 of Trichechus manatus latirostris. Lineage (NCBI taxonomy): Eukaryota > Metazoa > Chordata > Mammalia > Sirenia > Trichechidae > Trichechus > Trichechus manatus. The sequence continues at coordinate 1,092,843 of NW_004444106.1, read as the reverse complement.
TTTTATTAAATGGGTTAATGCAGGGAAGCCCTTTAGAATAGGACCTGGCACACAGGAAGTACCAGTATGATCTTTCTGAAGTGCAGAGAGAGCCAGCACGTCCCTCTCGATCCTTCATGGGCTCTCCAGCACCAACGCCAGGCCCAAAGTCACTGACCTGGACTCGAAGGCCCTGCCCAACTAGCCTCACCTGGGATGCGACTGCCAAGATCTAGTGTTAAGTGAAAGGGTAAGATTCAGAATAGCATGTGTTGTCTGCTACCTTTTATGTTGAAAAGAAGAAAAGGAGGAGGCATAGTGATTGAGGCTGATGGATTCTAAGATGGTCCCATGATCCCCGCCTTGTATCACGCCCTCCTAGGTGTAGACAGGACCTGTGGCTTGCTTCTAACCAGGAGAATACAGCAAAGGCGATGGGTGTATGGATTACGAGTGTGTGATTGCATCACATCAGACTACAATGTCCACCTTGCTAGCAGACTCCCTCCCTGGCTGGCCTTGAAAAGGCCACATGGCAAGGTACTGAGGACAGCCTCTGGCCAATGGCCAGCAAGAAACAGAGCCTCCCTGTCCAATGAGCCACCAGGAACTGGATCCTGCCAACAACTACGTGAGCTTCGAAGTGAGTCCTTCCCCAGGAGAGCCTCAGATGAGACTGCAGCCCCAGGTGACACCTTGATCACTGCCCTCAAGGCCCTAAAGCAGAGAGCCCATTGAAGCCAGGCCAGGCTCCTGGCCCACAGACACCATGAGATAATAAATGTGTGTTGTTTAAAGCTGCTAAGCTTGTGCTAGTATTATTATGCAGCAACAGAACAGTGATGAACACAGCGATGAACCCACAGTGATGAACACACACACACACTCGCTAGTAGAGGCACAAACTCTCTGGAAAGACACCCATGCTCCCACGCCCTCTGCTTGCTCCATCCCTGCCTTCTTTTCCCTCCTGGCCAGAGAAGGCAGCAGAGGTCAACCTCTAGGAAAGGGAACTGGAGGATGGGGCTAAGAGGGGAACATATTTTCATTCTATACCCTTTTGTACCATGTAAATTTTTACTTCGTGTAAATACTACCTTTACCAAAAAAAAAAATTTTTTTGTAAGTGAAAAATGAAATAAATGCCATGTTCACTATTGATCCTGAGAGCAAGTCAGTGGCCTGAAGCCTCTGCCTGTAAGGCCTCTCCCTGAGAGATCCAGTCCTTTGCAGGCTCGTTCTCCCGTAGGCCTGGCAGCCCCTTCCCAGCTCCTGGCTGGGGGATTGGAAGGGTGTTTCAGGAAACAGTCTGGTGCAAAGTGAGCCAAAACCAAAAAACCAAACCCGTTGCTGTCAAGTTGATTCCGACTCATAGCGACCCTATAGGACAGAGTAGGACTGCCCCATAGGGTTTCCAAGGAGCAGCTGGTGGATTTGAACTGCCAATCTTTTGGTCAGCAGCCCCGTAGCTCTTAACCACTGCGCCACCAAGGCTCCAATAAACTGAGGCGGTGGGGGGGGGGCAGTTTTTCCCAACAAAGAAGCAAAGCCCCCAACAGGTTGCTAGAGAAAGTGGGGTGGGGCTGAGAGCTTTCCCATTACAGAGGAGCGGAGGTTGTGTGGGAGGGACCTGGGGGAGGGGAGGGAGAGGAGGACATTCCCCTCCCCTTCAGTCTTTCTAAACACAAGTAAGCAAGAAGCAACCGCTGGGTTTATTTCACCAAAGGAATCCTACACCCTGGAAAGGAGCAAGGAATTGGGAAACGTTTTACTAAGAAACAAAAGAGAAATGGGAGCTTCCAAGGAACTATTTGTGGGTTTGAAACAAGGAGGCCGGTGCCTGGGGAGAAGAGACAGCACAGGATCCGGAGCCAACAATCCCAGCGTGGCCACTTGGAGCTGTGCAATCTTGGACAAGCCTGTTTCCTCATCTCTAAAATGGAGAGACAAATACCCTCCCACCTACAGGTTTTCATGATAATTGGTGACGGTATACATTGTGCTGGGTACATAGTAGGCACACAAGAAATGGTAACATTACTATCATAAGCATGCGTGGCATCCACAGCCCTAAACAAACTTGTCGCCTCGTTTTCTGCGTTTTCACTGTGTGCACCACCACATCCCACAGTCCTCAGATACTCCGCAAATGTCCACACATTTGCTCATGCAGTTCCCTCTGCCTGGCCTACCGTTTCTGCCCTTCCCTGTCCAGGAAACTCCTATGGGTTAGAGCGCCCATTCATCTCCCAGGCCCAAACTCCACTTCCTGTATGACGCCTTGCTCAGAAACCATACAGGGAAACGAGTAGCTCTGCCCCCTAAAGTCACAGGAAGTTCCTAATATCTCTTCTTAGAATGTACTTGTCTGAGCCATGGCTGTGCCCACAATGCTGTAACAGACATGGGTGGACACCCGCGAGCATCACGCAGTCAGGGTGCCTCTGTCTCCAGCTCCTGGGTTAATCCTGCTGCTCTTAAACCAATTGCGGTGATCCCATCCCCTGCTTGTGACTGGTTAGAAAGACCATGTGACCTGTTCTGGCCAATGACTAGTGAGAGGAAGTCTTCAGGCTCAGCTGTCTTTGGGGACATGGGGGTGGAAGTCTCAGCAGCCTCTGCCCCACCAACAGGAGGAGCTGGACTTCATCTCGCTGCCTCAGACCTGGTACTCTGTGTCCCGAGGGCAGCCTTCCATGCCCACTAAGCCATAGCCCAGGTACGCTGACCAGTTCTATCCCATGGTTACAGTGGGGCCCCAAGTCCTAAACCCAGCTGGTGTTTCAGCCAGCCCAGTACTGTTTCCCCTTCCCCAGAGTTTCCTCATTCTCAGTGATCCCATCTCCAGCTCCAGAGGTGGGCATGTGACTCGTCCCTGGCCAATCAGAGCCTCCACCAGCACCGTCTCCTCCCCACAGCCAGTGACTGGCTCAGAGATTGGCACGTGATCCAAGCCAGTCTCATGGAGCATCAGCCCCAGGACTTCTATTGGGACTGTCAGGAAAGACAGGCTTGCTGCTGCTAGTGGGCATATTTGCCACTATGTGAGGGAAAAGCCTGCCTAAAAATGGTGCTAAGACAGAATAAAGCAGGGCCAAGAGATGAACAGATTCCTTAAACCTTATTTGTGCAACTGGATCCAGCCATGCCTGAAGGTAATTCAAGAAATAAGGTCTCACCCCTCTCTCCCCTCCAGCCCATGCCCCTGAGTTCTCAGCAGGCCTGGCACAGACCCAGGACCTGGGAAGGAGATTTGCTGACAACACGGAACCTGCCCCATTCTCTGACTCCTGTGCATCCCGACTGCTCTGTGAGCCTTCGCTATGGCACACATTTCATGCTCTCAACAGTCACATGGGGTGGGTACTCTTGTGATTCCCATGTTCCAGATGAGGAAACTGAGGCACAAAGAGATTACATGACATGCCTAAGATCATGCAGCTGGCAGAGCAGGTATAGGAGCCCAGCTCTGTGGAACTCTGGGGGCCAAGGTGTTCTGATACTGTTCCTCCATGGGAATGCAAGGAAGGTGGGTTTGGGACTTGGGGGCAAAACCTGGGTGGCAGGAAGTGACCTCCTTTCTCCTCCCTCAACTGCAACTAAAAGAGGTGGGGCCAAGCCATCCATTTACTTAAGAACCACCCCCTCACTTAAAGCACAACAATAAAAATTTTTTTAAAAAAGAGCACAGAAAAAGACCCCCCTCAAAAAAAAAATCCAAACCCAATGCCGTTGAGTCGATTCTGACTCATAGTGACCCTGTAGGACAGGGTAGAACCACCCCATAGGGTTTCCGAGGAGTGGCTGCTGGATTCATACTGCTGACCTTTTGATTAGCAGCTGTGCTCTTAATCACTGTGCCACCAGGGCTCCCTTTAATCAATTCCCCCGTTTTAAAAAAACTTCAATACATTTATTTTAAAAGGAACCATACTATCACTACTGTGAATGGAAAACAAGTATCACAGGCCACAGGTATCACATAAAAGTAAACGCAATGAAAAGCAAGCAATATCACTGAAATATGGCTGGAACTGCTTTATCAAGGAAGGTTCTGTACCTGAGGCCCCCCTCTCTCTTTTTTAAAAAGAGGGATTAGAAAACCTTTCAGCTCAATGAGACTGCCTCCTTGACCACCCAGGATCAAGAGGGAATCGATGTAGAATACCGTCTCGCTTTGTGGATCGGGTTATTTAGGTATGTAGTCCCACGTGTCCTAGTCTCTGGGAAGCACAGACATGGTCCAAAGCCCTTCCTTTAAAGATGAGGAACAGTGAGCAGAAATATGCTCACTTCATGTCACACTGGGAATTGGGGGCCCAGAGAGGTTGAGGGACTTGACTCAGGTCATAAAGCATAGCCAGGCTAGCAGCCAGGTCTCTGGTGACCACAGCCCTGCAGTGGTCCAGGTGTCCTATGAAGCACCAGGGCCTGTCCCCCACAAGCTCCTGTTCCAGAGCCTGACTTTCCACCTCCCTTCGAGGATTACCAAGACGGCGCAGAGAAACTCCCCGACGCGTCCACTTACATCCGAGGGGTCGTTTTCATTTGAGATGTTGACCAGGTATGTGAGCTCAGAGTACAGCAGATCCCCAGGAGCGTACGGGTGGGTCCACGTCAGCAGCAACATATCAGAGGCATTCTTGTGAACCATGAGGTTTCCTGGGGCTCTGGGTTTGACTGTGGGAGAAGCAGTGTCTGTGTGAGAGGCTTGGCCAGGTGATGGGAGGAGGCACAGCCCCTGTCCAGGACCTGGCCTCACAGAACCATGGGTCATTTACCTGTTTAGTCAACTAGCACCCAGATTTAGGGCCAACACAGAGAGTTACAACTGTAACACAGATTAAAATACTGCTAAAACTGTTCATAGTACTTCAGTCAGTGTTTATTATAAACTATCTTACTACAGTAAATGCAAAAAGTACAAGCCAAAGTCACCCAAACATCAGCTTATTCACTTTCATCCTTCACATCTTTGGCCACATCTGGGTACTGCGTGATTATGCACTAAGTTTTTTGTTTGTTTGTTTTACTTTGATAGATTCACCTTTTAAAACATTTAGTTTCTTTTTAAGTAATCGTATCTTTGAGGACATAAGTATATAATATGCATTAAAATCAATATACAAGTATAAAAGTTATTTTAAAGTTCATTCATGGGTCAATTTAAATAATCTTTCAACCATCAGCAGGTATACATAGAACCTTCAGGAAATGCTGATGGAGTGGTTAAGAGTGTGAGCTCTGTAGAGAGGCCTGGCTTTGAATATTGCTTCTGCTGCTTTGTAGCTGTGTGACCTTAGGCAGGTTACATGCCTTCTCTGAACTACAGTTTATTCAACTGTAAAATGGGAATACTAACTCTCTTCTGGAAGCTGAGGCTCCGAGAGGTAATGTGACAGCAATGAGTGGTGTTTTAAACTCTTGTCACTACACCCCAACCAACTTATGGGGAATTCCAACAGGCTCCAAGTACCAGGATAAGATCAGAATTCCATGGTCCAGACCATCCAAAGCAGCAGCAGCTGACCAGTCAACAGAGGGTGGAAGGAATGTCCCCAGCTCACTGTCTGATCTGCAGCAAGTGTGCCTTCAATCAAACATGCCTCATCTCAGTACCCCTCCCTGGGCACTTAATTCAGCAGGGTGAAGCATCTGAGCTGAAGGAAGCCTGATATATTGCTCAGCCCAACCCCACTTGGCAGATGGAAGGACTGAGGCCCAGAAAGGGGTAGGAAGCCCATCACATCTGGGAAAATGTAGTTCCTGCTGCTTGAAGCCCCTTCCCCATCTGCTGCCTGCTCGCCTTGTCCCAGAGCCCAGCCAGCTGTAAGAATACCTGCAGCCCCTGCCCCCAGCCCACCACCACTCACTATGATTGCTGGGCCGGAAGTGATCTTCCCATAGCAGCTGCTGCCCAGCCCACAGTCTCAGGGCATAGACGTCCACAGCGTATAAGAGCTCCGTTTGCATACTGCACACACACACCATGACTTCCTTGTTCTCGGGGACACATGTCCGGTTTCTGCATACACAAGATGCCTGTGTTAGGCTGGCCGCAACCCACAGTTGTCCGCAGGACATGCCTCAAGGACCCACTCGCTCTCCCAGCTTCCTGATCACCCTGATCTGGAGACTTAGGGGTGGTCAGGGTTTGGTGAACATCAAACTATGATTGCCTTCCTTACTGGTTACAGCCCTCACCACACTCACCAAGGATGCTCCTATGCCCCTTGCCACAGGCCCTGGTCCCTGGACTGAGCTTATCCCTGAAATCCAGTAAAAGAGAAGAACCCATGGCATGGTTCTCTACTGAAACTATTTATAACAACATATGTGTCTGTCCCAGGGCACCTGTGTAGCAGTTTCTCCCAGTGTACAGTGGACCATGGTGTATCTTGGCATCTGCCGATAAACACCTGCCCTGTGCACCACAGTATGATCCTAATAGACCACCTACAATAGCCAACCCCACATCTAGCCTAGGGGCTAGGCCAGGAGTCTGCAAACTTTTTCTATAAAGAGCCAGATAGTGAATATTTCAGGCTTTGCAAGACATACAGTCTCTGTCGCAACTACGCAACTCTGCCACTGTAGCACGAAGCAGCCATAGGCAATATGTAAGCAAATGAGCATGGGCTGTGTTCCAATAAAACTTTACTTACAAAAACAGGTGGTGGGCCAAATTTGGCCCATGGGCCATGGTTTGCTGTCCCCTGGTCTAGGCCAATGTAGCACACACAACAGCACAGCCCACCTACCTTAGTAGATCATGGAATAACACCTCTATCAGTGTACCCTGTCTACAGATGTGCTGTATACCCCAGTGTGCCCTATAACCTTGTGCCTTGTGTACCCAATTATGTCATGGGCACTATCTGCAACACAGTACCCCATGTACCATAGAATATCCCAGTGAAACACCTGGAACAATGTACCCCATGTTCCATGATCCATCAACTGTCACAGTGAACGCCACCTCTGTTCCCCCAGAACAACGGTCTCACTCCGTGGTCCTCAAAGTGAAGTCCAGGGGTCCACTATGTCAAACTTTTTTTCATAATAATACTAAGATGTTATTTGCGTTTTTCACCCTCTTTGTCTCATGAGTGTACAATGGAATTTTCCAGAAGCTCCATGATGTGGAACGATGTCATTGTTCTGATGGCTCATGGAATATGGGTTTGTGTGTTCTTGTGATTTAAAACTCCCCAGTTTTAATTTCTTTGTTTTTCTTTTTTTGTTATTTATTGTTGTAGTTTAAATGAAGTTTACATTTCAAGTTAGTCTCTCATACAAAAATTTATATATACATTGTTGTGTGACCCTAATTGCTCTCCCCATACTGTGACAGCACACTCCTCCTTTCCACCCTGATTCCCCATGTCCATTCAACCAGCTCCTAACCCTCTATTGCTTCCCATCTTACCTCTGGACAGAAGCTGCCCATTTAGTCTCTTGTATCTACTTGAGCTAAGAGGCACACTCCTCATGAGTATCACTTTATGTCCCACAGTCCAGTACAATCCCTGTCTGAAGAGTTGGCCTCAGAAACTGTTTTAGTTCTGGGCTAATAGAGAATCCGGGGGCCATGCTTTCCGGGGTTCCTCCAGTCTCATTCAGACCATTAAGCCCAGTTTTAATTTCTAATAGAGTAAACATCAATAGGTATAATTTACCTAAACAAAAGCTTTCCGGGTCCTCACTAATTTTAAGCGTGCAGAAGGGTCCTGAGACAAAACCACTTGAGAACTGCTGGTCTAGTCCAATGTTCTACCTGCATCCACGTCCACCCACAGTGGGTTCTGTGTCCTACCATATGTCCACCCCATGATGCCCCACCTCTAACCCCCTATCCAACAAGCTGCGGTGAACTGCATTCAGCATCACATCCTCCAGGGCACCACCTGGACCGGTCCTGTGGGGACCACCACCCAAACTCCCAGCTCCAGCACAGCTTACTCAGAGGGGTCAAGATTCTGCTGGTAAGACAGGAGCTCATAGGACAGGAGGAGCTCAGCGCTGCAGTTGGTGGGATCCGCCATCTTCCACTCACAGATGGAGGTGGTGGTATAGTCGGAGAAGCAGGTGGGCTTAGGCAGGACCTTAATGCTACCTGGGGAGACATAAGAGAGCTCTGGGCAGCTGTGAACCAACAAGCAAGGGGGACATGCCACCGAGGTAAGTCAGAAACCAGCCCAAACTGGACCAAGGGGACAGTCAAAAAAACAGCAAGACCACAGGCCCAGGCAATGTTGCATGCTAATTCCCACTGAGCTGGGGCAAGGACCAGGGCTCCCAGAGTTTGGAAGCCAGCTAGCACTGGGGGTATTCCTGAAGCTAAAGAAATACTCCTGGAGTGCAGAAGCCATTCAAGTGGAATGGAACCAAATGCACCTTTATCTTATGCAAACTCAACTACTTGCCCTCAGCCAAATTAAAGAAAAAATATATAACTGTTTAAGGAGTGCTCTTCTGTTACAGTTGGAGCCCTGGTGGTACAGTGGTTAAGGGCTCAGCTGCTAACCAAAAGACTGGCAGTTCGAATCCACCAACCACTCCTTGGAAACCCTATGGGGCAGTTCTACTCTGTCCTATAGGGTCGCTATGAGTCAGAATTGACTGGAGGGCTAAGGGTTTTGGTTATCCACTACAGCAAGAACCCAAGCACCTGCTCTGCAGCAGTGTGGGTGGGGGAGGGCTGTTACCAATGTCAGCTTCTGCGTCTGCTGGTTATTCTCCATTTGTCCCCCCCTCCCAATCTGTTCTCCACCCTTCCCTGCCCTCTCTGTGCCCAGGAGGCTGACCCACGGTCTCTGTCACCCAACTCCCTTGTCTTCTGGCTTCTGGTAAGAGAGGGAGATGGAAGGGCAGGAGGAGAGATTGGGGTATTTCTTCTTTCACCTCCCTCCCAGATAGTCAGGGGCAGAGCAGGGACTCGAACCAGCAGTCTATATATTGGGTTTGTGTCGAGCCAAGAGCATCTGAAAGTCGTGGCCCTCACTCTGGCCCAGTAGGAGCTTCTTGCTCCTGCGGAGCACACACTCATCACAAAAACCAAAGCCAAAACCAAACCCACTGCCGTCAAGTGGATTCTGACTCATAGCGACCCTACAGGACAGGGTATAACTGCCCCATAGGGTTTCCAAAGCTGTAATCTTCTTTTTGTGTGTGTGTGATTTAGGTGTGAAAGTTTACAGAGTAAATTAGTTTCTCATTCAAAAATTTATACACAAATTGTTTCGCGGCATTGGCTGCAATCCCTCATTGTGTCAGCACTCCTTCCCCTTCCCTTTCCACCCAGGTTCACCGTGTCCATTCGTCCAGTTTCCCTGTCCCCTCCCACCTTCTTGTCTTTGCTTCTGGGCAAGTGTTGCTCATTTTATCTCATATACTTGACTAATCTAAGAAGCACTGTTTGTCTTATAAACCAAACCCATTGCCGTTGAGTCGACTCCGACTCATAGCAACCCTATAGGACAGAGTAGGACTGCCTCATAGGGTTTCCAAGGAGCAGCTGGGGGATTTGAACTGCCAACCTTTTGCTTAGCAGCTGAGTTCTTAACCACTGTGCCACCAGTGCTCCTGTGTGTCGTATAGGCCTGCCTAATCTTTGGCTGAAAGGTGAACTTCAGGACTGGCTTCATTCCTGAGTTAGAAGGGTATGGGCGGGTGGGCGGGGGAAGGCTGTAATCCTTACGGAAGCAGACTTCCACATCTTTCTCCCGCAGAGTGGCTGGTGGTCTTGAACTGCCGACTTTTTGGTTGGCAGCCGAGCACTTAAGCACTGCACCACCAGGCTCCTTCCTGCCCATCACAGCTTATATTAATTTGCATTGGTTCAATGGCTAAAGGGCTCATTGTGGCAAGGTGACCTCTTAGGTGTCTAATAAACATCTCAAACTTATCTCAGATCCAAAACAAACTCCTGCTTTCCCTCCCCACCCAAACGCCTGCTCCACCCACAGCCTTCTGCATCTGCATTCTTCTCACTCAGATCAGAAATCTTGGGGTCACCTTTGACACTTCTCTCTCGCTCACCCCAATTCCAACTGGTCTTCAAATCTCCCTTCCAAATGGGCCCAGAAGTCAATCCCCTCTCACCTCCTCCATGGTCTGAGCCACAATGTCCCCCAGCCTGGCTTACCACAGTGCCACCTCCCTGGCCTCCCACCTCCACCCTGTTCTGTTCTCCACACAGCAGCTGAGGGATCTTTTCCCCTCCTGCACTCACCCTCCCCCACCACACTGGCCTCCCTGCTATTCCTGGAACACTCCAGATGTGCCTTTGCCGCAAAGCCTCTGCCTAGAATGCTCCTCCCACAGGAACCACCTGGAACTGCCCTGGCTCCCTCAGTATCTGCAGCGCTCCTCCCCTCAAGCCTTTGCTCAAATGTCACCTCAAGGAGGCCTTTCCCGACAATCCTGTTTTAAAGCATAATGCCCCCCAACCAACCCTACGTTCCCAATAGTCCCAGCTGCCGTTCCCAATCGTCCCAGCTGCCGTGGAGTCGACTCTGACTGAAGGTGACCCCATGTGTGTCAGAGTAGAACTGTGCTCTACAGGGTTTTCAATGGGTGATTTTTCAGAAGTAGATCACCACGCCTTTCTTCGGAGGTGCCTCTGGGTGGGCTCAAACCTCCAACCTTTCCGTTAGCAGCTGAGCACTTAACCATCTGCACCACCCGGGACTCCAGCAATACTCCCTAAATCTGTTCTAAATAGTCTTTTTTCCATAGCACCCTTCACCTTCTAACGGCCCTTAGAATTTGCTTCTATTAGGGCCCTCTGTCATTGTCTGCGGAGCCCTGGTGGTGCAGTGGTTAAGAGCTCAGCTGCTAACTAGAAGGTTGGCAGTTCAAATCCACCAGCCGCTCCTTGGAAACCCTATCGGGCTGTTCTACTCTGTCCTCTAGTGTCGCTATGAGCCGGAATCGACTCAGCGGCAGTGGGTTTGGCTTTGGTTTGGTCATTGTCTGTCTCCTCCCACTGCAGTGTAATCTCCTCAAAGGTAGCCATCTTCATTTTGTTCAGCGACCTATCCCAAGTGCCTGGCCCATAGTTGGCAGCCAACAAACATTTGCTGAATGAATGAGTGAAAGGTGGTGACTTACCAGAGCCTGCTGCCCACACCAGGATCAGGCAGCTCATGGGGAACATGAGTCCAGAGCAAAGCCACCCCATTGGGAGATCCTAAGACACCTGCTGTGAGAAAGAAAGCCCGGTTAGTGCCAGACCGGTTCCCACCATGTCCGCCATCCTCTGTGGAGCTCTCAGAGCTGACCTCACCACCCAGGCCATCTACGTCTGTACCAACAATGAGCCCCTCCCTCTTCACTGGAGCGCTGTTTATAATCATGAAACATAACCCAGATCCCAGAATGTGGAACATGGAATACCTGTCCTCAGAGATGCTTCCTGAAGAAAATCCCACGGACTACTTATGTTTGAGAAATTCCCCAGACTTCTGGAAGTTCATAACGCACATTTGCATGTAAAGGTTCTGATAAGTCCTGCAGTAAAGAAATTTATTTTTTTTATTTAACCTAATGATTACCAAATTTACTCATACCCTCCCTTCATTTTTTTTTCCCCTGGGAAAAAAACCAATTAATTCTCTGCAGGGTTTACAATTTTTTGAAATATATTTTGGAAATTCTGACCTAACTGTTCAGCCTTACCAGTTACCAATTGCTGGATTCTGACTCATGGTGAACCCATGTGTGTCAGAGTAGAACTGTGCTCCACAGGGTTTTCAATGGCTGATTTTTCGGAAGCAGATCGCCAGGTCTTTCTTCTGAGGTACCTCTGGGTAGACTCGAACCTCCAACCTTTCGGTTAGCAGCTAAGCACATTAACCGTTTGCACCACCCAGGGACTCCATTCAGCCTTACAGAGCTGGTTATACAAATTATGGGCGCAGTGGTTAAGAGCTCAGCTGCTAATGAAAAGGTCAGCAGTTCGAATCCACTAGCTGCTCCTTGGAAATCCTGTGGGGCAGTTCTACTCTGTCCTGTAAGGTTGCTATGAGTCAGAATTAACTCGACCATGACGAGTTTGGTTTTTTAATTTGGATCCACACGATGAAGTATTAGACAATCACTAAAAATGCTGCTGAGGGTCTAAGACTAATCACATCAACGGCCCCAGTTCCTCACCCCTTCCTGTATCTATGTAACTGCAGTGCCCCCACCACCACCCCTGCCCTTGGACTCTGGACTCAACCATGTGACTTGCTTTGGCCAACAAAATATTAGCAACAATAAAGCAAGCAGAGGCTTGAGAAAGTATTTTTTAGTTTTTGCTTGAGCTTTTGCACCTTGACCATCACCTTTGAGAACATGGCGAAGCTAGCCTGTTGGAGAAGGATGATTTGTGGAGTAGAGCCAAGGCAACACCATAATCTCAGTCAAGGCACCAGGCAGCCAACACCCGGTCATGTGAGTGAGCTCAAGCAAGATCAGCAGAGCTGCTTAGCCGACCTGCAGCTGAGTGCAGATGCATGCATGAGCCCAGCCAAGATCAGCCAACCCCAGGTAAGCTGGGGCCTGCAAACTCAGGAGCTACATCAATATCTGTTGTCACATGCCAGGGAGGTTTTGGGGTTGTTTGTTACACAGTGTTACTGTTTTCTTCTCCGGTCATTACCCCAGCCACCAGCACCCTGACTCTTAACCCCCTAATTGCCTGTGCTGTTTTGTAGTTTATATAAACGGAATTGTATATCACCCTATTGTGTTAATGACACCCAATAATATATAATTAAGGAATAAAAATTAGAGGGGACAGCCACACAAAAAGAAAACACAATTTAAATTCCCCCCAAATTCACAAGGCCCAGCAATAACTTCATTTAATATCTCTTTTCATATTTGTATATAAAAATAGTAAGATAAATATGTATTTTATTTACCTAAAGAACAGCACCCTTTACATACTGAAATTTAAATTTTAAACTTAATATATCATTAATATCTTTCCATGCCACTAAATTCAAATCCAAAGCATCAAAATTTAATAGCATTCCACTGTAGGTTGACCGCTGGATATTTAAGTTTTGTTATTGTTATTATCATTATTATTTTGCTAGCGCTCTTTCCAAGGGCTCTCCCTTGGAAAACCATCTCTACATATTTCTGTGATTACTTCCTGAAGTTTAAACACCTGCTCTATCACTTACTAGCAGTGACCTTGAGCAAGCTACTTCACTCCTCTGTGCCTCAGTTTCCTCATCTGTCAAGTAAGGATAGTAAAAGTGGGGTTTTGTGAGGATTAAATAAACTAACCCATGTGGAGCCCTGGAAACAATGAAAAGAGAAAAGACTCAAGCAATGTTTCCGGTTACCATCATTAAGAAAAATCCTCAGAAGCTGAATCCGATGGTGTCAACAAGTGTGCACGTTTTCCCCCGAACTCCTGATACCCAAACCAAACCCGTAGCTGTCGAGTCGACTCCGACTCATAGTGACCCCATAGTACAGAGTAGAACTGCCTCATAGAGTTTCCAAGGAGTGCCTGGTGGATTCGAACTGCCGACTTTTGGTTAGCAGCTGTAGCACTTAACCACTACGCCACCAGGGCTTCCACACTCCTGATACACAATGCCAAATTCCCTCCAAAAAACAATGTACCAGGTTATATCTCCCAGCAATGCTGAGAGGGTCCGCCCACCGCCCCCCTGGGTCTCTACCCGGGGGCTCATTCAGAAAAGCGATCCAGCCTGGTGGCAAGAGCACAGACTCAACCTCAGACACCCAGGCCTCCTTCTGCCACTTGGGAGCTGGGTGACATTACAAGAGTTACTCTGTCTTTCTGAGCTTTGCTTCTTTTTCTGTAACATGGGAATGATATCAGAATTAACCTCAGAGATTCACCGGGAAGATTAAATGAGGTACTAGAAGAAAAGCACTTTCTCAGTGCCCAGAACACAGTAAGGGCTGAACACCTCGTCAAGGCCCCCAGCCCCTGTTGAGAGTGACTTCGTCCCACCTGCACCAACATCCAAAAGGTCCTACCCAGCAAGGCCTGCCTCCCTCTCTGGCCTCGGGCCCACCACCTGCTGCCCTGAAAACATACCCAACTCATTTCCACCTGGGGCCTTCCTCTCCCTGCTCTTCTTCCCAAGTAGCCTTCCTCCTTTTCCTTCTCTTTCCCCTTCCCTTCCCTTCATTCTCTCTCTATTTTTTCCTGAACCTTGAAGATTTAGGAATAAACTATCCCTCAATACTTCAGTGTACATTTTATAAAAATAAGGACATTCACCTACATAATCACAATTAAAAAAACAAACGAACAAAACAACCAAACCTGTTGCCATCGAGTCAATTCTGACTCATAGAGACCCTATAGGACAGAGCAGAACTGCCCCATAGGGTTTCCAAGGAGCGGCTGGTGGAGTCAAACTGCCGACCTTTTGGTTAGCAGCTAGGCTCTTAACCACTGCATCGCCAGGGCTCCATCTAACCACAATACAACCATCAAAATCAGGAAGATAACGTAAATGCACCACTGCCATCTACTCCGCAGACCCTGCTTAAAGTTTGGTAACTGCCTCAGTTATGCCCTTTATAAGCTCTGGAGCCAATCCAGAAGCATGCGCTGCACCTGATTATCATGTTGTCCTGGCACCAGGTCTTGGCTTCTATATGCCGTTCTGCACTGAAAGGAAAGACAGCTCCTTGCAGAAATGGCTGATTCCTGGAGCAAGGGAAGTACAAGAAAAGCCTGCTGGTGTTCTGGTGCCAGAAAGCAGGGGAGTACTCAAAGAATGATGGGGACATGTGAAAAAGGCAGGAGCTAGCTTGAGGTGCGCACTGGCTAACATGGGGACAATCTGAGCATCAAAGTAAATATCAGAGTAACCAACTGTAACCCTTGGAGTAAAATAGGAACCCAGAGTCTGTACGGATGTTCTTGGGTGCCATCGAGTTGATTCTGACTCATATCGACCCATGTGACAGAGTAGAACCGCCCCACAGGGTTTCCTAGGCAGTAATCTTTTTTTTTTTAATTGTACTCTAGATGAAGGTTTACAGAACAAACTAGCTTCTCATTAAACAGTTAGTAGACATATTGTTTTGTGACAATGGTTAACAACCCCATGGCATGTCAACGCTCTCGACCGTGGGTTCCCTATTACCAGCTTTCCTGTTCCCTCCTGCCTTCTAGTCCTTGCCCCTGGGCTGCTGTGCCCATTTAGTCTCATTTTGTTTTATGGGCCTGTCTAATCTTTGGCTGAAGGGTGAATCTCAGGAGTGGCTTCAGTACTGAGCTAAAAGGGTGTCTGGGGGCCATACTCTCGGAGTTTCTCCAGTCTCTGTTAGACCAGTAAGTCTGGTCTTTTTTGTGTGTGTTAGAATTTTGTTCTACATTTTTCTCCAGCTCTGTCCAGGACCCTATGTTGTGATCCCCTTCAGAGCAGTCGGTGGTGGTAGCCGGGCACCATCTAGTTGGGCTGGACTCAGTCTGGTGGAGGCCATGGTAGTTGTAGTCCATTAGTCCTTTGGACTAATCTTTCCCTTGTATCTTTAATTTTCTTCATTCTCCCTTGCTCCCGAAGAGGTGAGACCAGTGGAGGATCTTAGATGGCTGCTCACAGGTTTTAAGACCCCAGACACTACTCCCCAAAGCAGAACGTAGAACATTTTCTTTATAAACTATGTTATGCCAATTAAGCTAGATGTTTCCTGACATCATGGTCCCCACAGCCCTCAGCCCAGTAATTCGGTCCCTCAGGGAGTTTGGATGTGTCTATGGAGCTTCCATGACCTTGCTTAGGCAGTAATCTTTACAGGAGCAGATTGCCAGGTCTTTCTTCCCAGAGCCACTGGTGGGTTCGAAACGCCAACCTTTTGGTTAGCAGCCAAGCACTTAACCACTGTGCCATGAGGGTTCCTTTCTGTGCTGATAGAGAATAGTAAATGGGGGAGAAGGGAAAGCTTCACACCACAGCAGCTTCAAAGTATCTCCCTGCAAAACTCATATCAACTATTTATTAATTAATGAGTCAAAAAGCCAGAAAACCAAACCAAAGCCATTGCCGTCCAGTCGATTCTGACTCATGGCAACTCAATGTGTAACAGAGTAGAACTGCTCCATAGGGTTTTCTGGGCTGTAATGTTTATGGAAGCAGATCGCCAGGCCTTTCCTCTGTGGTGCTGCTGGGCAGGTTTGAACCACCAACCTGTAGGCTAGTAGACGCGCACAAATTGTTTGTGCCAACCATTAACTTCATAATAGGGAAACACAGCAGACACCACCCTAACCAAGTCATCAAAGTTAACATTGCCAGGAACGAGACAAATGAATACCATGAGCTCTCTGCAATGATGCTCTGAGAAGAACACAGCCTCACTTCTCTGGGGTTCCTGCCCAAAACACACAAATCGTGTGGAAACGTCAGACCAGCCTAAGAGGGCACGCTGTGAAGGAACTGGCCTATACTTTTCAAAATGCCCCGGGTGCAAAAGACAGAAAAATGTGGGGGACTGCTTCTTTTTAATTGTCATCCCAAGAGCCAGGGGCTTTGTCTTGTTCATTGCTGAGTCCCTAGTACCTACAGTGGTGTCTGGCACATAGGTGCTCAGTAAGTGTTTGTTGAACAAACACATTTTAGACACGATGTGGGGTCTGTAATGGGCCTGACACAGGGCTCAGCCCGGGCTAGAGACTTCTTCCTGGGGGGACCTCCCTATCCATCTCGCCCTCCATGGCTGAAAGTCAAAGTGAAGATCAAGGACGGAAGGATGGCAGTGAGGCAGCAGATCCAAGATGCCAGTTTCCTCTGCAAAGTTCTGGTAGCTTTCACTCCCACAAGTTCAAAGATGCCCACAGCATCCTGTGGTAAAGAGGCAAAGGTGTCACCTTAGCCCCAATTTTGAAAAAAGATAAACAGAGAGGCCAAGCTACCTGCCCAAGGTCACACAGCAAAAGGACTTTCGTGGTAAAGTCCGCCAGTGGGGGGGATGTCAAGCACCCTAGTCAGGGTGGACTAAAATATCAGGTCTACTGCCAATCAAGGTTATTATCTTTCATCTGTTGTGCAGGGCGAGCACATGTCATGCCAACACACACACACACACACACACACACACACACACACACACACACACACACAGAGCAGCCAGCTTCACAGGGAGGTACAGAGTCTGCATTTCAGAGGGAAGGATGGCACAGACACAGTGAAAGAAAAGGCCTCCCTGAGTATCACAGGAGAAAAAGGACAAAAGTGCAGATGACTCAGGAATTAAGAAGAATAACTGCCAAATACATGATCAGGGTCAAGCGCGTAGCAAGAGGATGTAATTTCACCTTCGCATACTGAATCAAGGCATTCCACAGGGGCCTCAGGAGTCGCCTGCCTTGTTCAACTGCCAACCTGGATAGGAATGCCTTGCAAATAAATACCCCATCTCTGACATGCTGCTGTCCAGTTTCTGCTTGGATTCCTCCTCAGACTGGGGGCTCACTGCCAGGTCACGATTGAGCACAGCCCCACTACTGGAAACAGTTTCCTTAAGCTGAGCCAAGATCTGTGTAAACAAAACCCTGCTTGTTAAACACTTAAGTTGTGCCTGGCACCTGGCCAAGTGCTTTAGAAACATTACCTTATGGAATCTGCCCAAGAACCCTGAGACCTAAGTACTGTTATTATACCCGCTTTCCAGCTGAGGAAACAGAGGTCCAGGGAGGTCAAGTAACTTGCCCAAGACCCCACACTAGAGAGAAGGTAGAGTTAGAATCAGAACCTACGTCTACTTGCTTCCAAGCCCACGGTGCATTCCAATATAACAATTCCTTCAACTTCTCCTAGAATCACAGGCTGAACCCAACAAGATGAAATGAACTGGGAAAAGCCAGCCACTCTGCTTATCAATATGAAACACTAGTTGCCCAAGCATAGAACTAGAAAGCCTGGCTGAGCAGCAGAAAAGCCTGGGGATTTCACTGTCTGCAAGAGCCAACGGTGAAGCAGCAGCTTTAAAAAACAAACAAACAAACAAAAAACTGAGGCCATATTAACAGAGGTATGAAAGGCAGGACAAGGGAGGTGACAGTGCCCACTTTGGAAGGCATATTGTTGTTGAAGCTTGTTGAGAGGATCACAACTGACAATTTGAGGACCTGAAAATCCCAGAGGGCGTAGAAAGTCTTTACCTAAAAGGTTAACAAACATAAAAGTATTTACCACGTGCCAGGTTTTCTTCTAAGCATTTTACCTATATTAATTCATTTCATACTCAGAACAGCCCTATGAAATAGGTACTGTTATTTTTCCCATTTTCAGGTGAGAAAACCAAGGCACAGAAAGCCTAGGTGATTTGCCTGAGGTTGCAGAGCTGAGACAGTGCTGGAATCTGAACCTTGGCTTCGGGCTCCAGAGCTTCAGCTTTTAATCACTATCTCTATCAAGAAGCCAGAGTCGATATTTTGAGGAGGTCGTTGACCTTTCTGAACATGTGATGCAAACTCCAAACCGTCTTTCTAGAAAAGTGCACCCATTTAATTTTGCATTCCATGTTGGGAGCTCACAGATCGCCTGAAGCCCACCCTAGGACTCCAGGTCAAGTGCCTTTCCTTAGGTAATTAGCAGCTTTTGAGGGTCTGTGAGCAGGGCAGTGGCAACATTTTTCAAAAACCCATTCTGGGGCTGAGAAGAGGGTGGGATGGTAAGAAGCTGGGGGAGGGCAGTTGGCAGTTGCTGCAAACATGGGTTGCCCTACTGTTTCTTCTCCTTGCTGCAGCCAGAGTCATTTTTAAATTGGAAACCAGGCCAGGAACTGCCTGCTCATAGCCTAAGAGGTCTCCAGCTCCAGAAGGCTTTCTTCACTGGGGGTCCATGACCCATAAAGGTGGTACATCTCTGACTCAGAATACAGTCTAAGCACTGCCTGCTGCCCTCTGCCTCTCCGCAAACCATTGTGTGATCCCATTTATACAGCATTCTTGAAATGACAGAATTATGGAAACAGGAACAGATTAGTGGTTGCCAGAGGTTAAGAATGGCAGGAGGGAAGTAGGTGCGGCTATAAAAGGGCAACAAGGGGGATTTGCGTAATGATGGAGCTGTTTTGTGTCTAGACTGGGTGGTGGATACATAAACCTCCCAGGCATGTGACAAAATGGCACAGAACCAAATATACACATACACAAATGAGTGTAAACAGGACAGAGAAAATCTGAACAAGATCAGTAGATTATACCACCGTCAATCTCTTGGTTGTGATACTGTACTATAATCTTGAAAAATGATACCATTTGGGGAAGCTCAAGGGTATGGGGAATCACTCTATTATTTCTTACAACTACATATGAATCTACAATTATCTCAAAATAAAAAGTTTAATTTAAAAGAATGCAAAAAAAAAAAAAAAAAATCGCAAGCTCTCTAATGATCAGGCCCCAGCTAAGCCTCTGGCATCCTCTCTGTCTTCTCCCTGTCCCCCACAAGCCTCCAGGCCCACTAGCCTCCTTACCACTCTGATGCACTGCCAGCCTGTCCTCCCTCACAGCCTTTACATCCAGAAACACTTCAGAGGCCTTTTCTGGCCCCTCATCTAATGGGGGCTCCCTCCTGTTACTTCTTGTCACCACACCCTGTTTATCTGTTCCAGTACTTGTCACCATCCCTAATCATTTCAATGAGGTTACATGTGTAAATGTTTATTTTACTTCAGGATGTGGAGGGCAAAGATAGATCTGACTACAAATTTTTCAACATCTGTCATGGTTTGAATTATGTCCCCCCAAAAATGTGTATATCAGTTTGGCTGGGCCATGATTCCTGGTACTGTGTGATTTTCCTGTATGTTGTAAATCCTGCCTCTATGATGTTAACGAGGGAGGATGGGTGGCAGTTGTGTTAGTAAGGCAGGACTGGATCTACAAGACTGGATTGTGTCCTGAGGCAATCTCTTGAGATATAAAAGACAGAAGTGAGCAGTGAGACAGGGGGACCTCATACCATCAAGAAAGCAGTGCCAGGAGCAGAGCGCACCCTTTGGACCGGGGTCCCTGTGCAGAGAAGCTCCTAGTCAGGGGGGACACCAAAGAGAAGAAGGCCTATATAGAGAAAAAGCCTTCCCCTGGAGCTGATGCCCTGAATTTGGACTTTAAGCCTACTTTGACTGTGAGGAAATAAACTTCTCTTCGTTAAAACCATCCACTTGTAGTATTTCTGTTATGGCAGCACTAGATGACTAAGACAACATCCCTAGATCAAAATATGCCATAAACAAAATAGAAATCAAGCAAAAGACTAGAACAAGGTAGCAATCTACATTACAAAGGGTTAATGGCCTTAATATATAAAGATACCTTACAAATCAATAAGACAAACATCTCTTTAAGAAAAATAGGCAAAGGACATAAACGGTTCGGAAAAGACCTCCGTGTTGGCAAGATGTGAAATAGCCTCTTCCAGTAGGCTGCTAGTTGGGAGTGTAAAAGATAACCTGTATTTGATTCCCCCCTACAAGAACGCAAGCCCCATGAAGGCAGAGTTTTATGTTTGCCATGTCACTCCTGTGTCCCTAGTTCCTAAAACAGTGCCTGACACAGACATAGCATGTGCTCAACAAACATCTGTTGAATTAATAAATGTCTACAATTCAACAATAATGAATTCAATAATTTAAACATGTACTATGTACCGGGTCTTTGCCCATAATAATTGCTATGTATAAACGTATATATTAAAAAAAAAACCAAACCTGTTGCCCTTAAGTCGATTCGACTCATGGTGACCCCACGTGTTACAGAGTAGAAATGCTCCATAGAGTTTTCTTGGCTGTGATCTTTATGGAAGTAGATCACCAGGCCTTTCTTCTGTGGTGCCACTGGGTGGGTTCGAACCACCGACCTTTAGGCTAGTAGTTCAGCGCAAACCGCTTGCGCAGTGCTTATTAGGTGCCAGGCACTGTTCTTGATCAATTATGTCAATTGAGTTCTTACAACAACCCTGAGGTAGGTGTCATTAAAATCCACATTTACCCATGAGAGTGAGGCAAAGAGAGGGCAGAGCTAGGATTTGAACCTCAGCAATTTTGCTCCAGATTCCACGCTTAAACCACTGTGCTCTGCTGCAATGCAGCCTTCTAACCCCTGCAGCCCTGGGAGGTGGTATTATTAGACCCCAAAGAGGAAAATCGAGGCCAAGAGAGGGCAAGTGACAAAGTCAAAGACACACAGAGTTCAAAAGCGGCAGAGTCAGCGGAAGCCTGAGCCAGGAAGAGAGCAGAAGGGCCCAGAAAGGGAAACAACCTCGCCCTGATGGTGGGAAACACAGGCACTCACTCGTATCGGAGGTGTGTGGTGAGCCCTGAGAAGTCAGAAGCCTGCGGCAGCCAGGACGGGACCCCAGGACGGGACCCCGCGGGCTCTGGGACCCCGCGGGCTCTTCTCAAGCCCAGTGAGGTAAACAGGCCTCCTGCTCTCTCCTCCCCGCTCTTGGCAGCAAACCCAGCTCGAAGGAGAGGGACTGGATCTGCAGGCAGGATGCAGTCAACCCCGTGACAAGTTGCACTGTGGAGAGGGGGCCAGCGACAGAGGGGCTGGGCGGCTCGGAACAGCTGACTCCTGGAACTCCAGGTGTAAGCTGGCCTGGAGCTTCCTGGGGACAGCCTCCTCAGGGCAGCCAGGGGGTCTGGTGGGGGGGCCAGGTCCGCACTTCTCCTGCGGCAGCAGCCTTCCCAGAACTGCTGTCTGGCCAGGGTTCCCAGAATCCACAGCCACGTCAGCAGCCCCACCCAGGCCTGTTAGGCAGCCACGCCCCAGCTGGTGTAGGAGGGGTGGGGGTGACAGCTGGTTCTACTGCCACAGGAGCATCAGAGCCTCAGTCCCCTCAAGGCTCCAGGCTCCCTGCACACCTACTGTGTGCTCCCGGGTCTACATCCCTTGTTTATTCTTATTGCAGGTGTTTTCTGAGCACATAGTTTGTGCTGGCTACTTTGGAAGCAAACAAGGCCATTTAGTCACTCACTCATACCTCTCCTCCTTCCTTTGATAAGTATTCGAGTGAGACAGGAAGTTACTGGAGGGTTCCGAGCAGAGAAGTGACATAACAAGACTTTTCTAAAGATCCCTCTGGCTGTGGGGTGGTGGATGGCCTATGGGGTGGTGGATGGCCTGCGGGGTCAAGGACAGAAGCAGGAAGCAGCAAGGAGGCCACGCACAGGTCCAGGCACATGCCAGGTCCAGACCAGGGTTGGAGGGGGCTGGATTCTGGATCCGTTTTGAAGGAGCTACTGACAGATGGATGTTGGGGAGTGGATGAGAGAAAAAGAGGAGGAATGGGAGTCAAGGAAGACTCCAGGGCTTCGCCGGAGTCACTGGGAGGTTGGAGTAAATGAATAACCAGCGAGGGTAGAGGGGATGGCCCATTTCCAGCCCACAATATGGGCCCTTTGGCTGGAGCAACCCATAGAGCACGGGGAATGAGGGCAGAGAGGTCGGAAGGGGCCAGATGGCAAAGCTATCTACCAGGTGTGGTAACAGATTCAGGCTCCATCCCAAGGGCAGTGGGGAGCCATTGAAGGCTACTAAGGACCAGGCTCAGATGTGATTCCCGAAAGACCACTCAACTTCTGAGTGGAGAACAGATTGCAGGGGGCGAATGTGGAAGCAAGCAGATGGGTTCGGAGGCTACCCAGGCTGTCGGGAGAGAGATGAAGGCAGTGCTGCTGGAGCTGGAGAAGAGGGGTTGGAGGGGGAACAGCCGCCCTGGCTGGGGCGGGGGCGGGTGGTGGTGGCTCTCCTCTGATGGAGTCAGGAAGAGGAGCAAGCTTGCTGAGGAAGCCCAGGAGCTCTGCCACGCTATGTTGAGTCCAACTGGCCAGTGGGGCCCCAGGAGGCAGTGCACTCTAGTGGTCTGGAGCTCAGAAGAAAAGTTCGGGTTGGGGATAGATTTGAGGGTCATCAGCTGATACCATGGCTGAAACTTAGGGGGGTTGTGCAGAGTGAGCCAAGAGTCTTGTCCAAGAGGGACAGGGGAGGGTTGGAGACCGTAGACTGGCTTCCAAGGTTCACTGTCTTGGGGACAGGCCATCATCACAAGCCAATGGCCACTTTACAGCAATGTGGACATGTGTGTTGGTTGCCCCAGCAACCCCATCGAGGATCCAGGAAGCCAAGCCCAGCTGCATAAAGTCCCTGACACCCCAGGGAAGAGGCCGAGCCCAAGGAGCCCCTGTCCAGATGCCCCGTTCTCAGAAGCAGCGCCGATCACCATCACCCCACACTCCCTTGTTGCTTCAGTTCTCAGCATCTCACTCGCTCCTGGTAGCATTTTCTACCCTCAGGAGTTAGCTGTTTATTGTCCAAATCCCCAGTGGAGCGTTGGCTTCCACAAGGGCAGGGGCTATGTCTGTTGTGTTCTAGGCTGTGTTCCCAGGACCTAGCACAGTGCCTGGCACACAGCAGGCACTCCGTAATATTTGTTGAATGGATGAATGAATGAACAGATTCCCCTGGCTGTGTGCAGGGCGACCCAGTCAGCCATCCCTGATAGCGGCAGGGTAACAGCTCCAAGAGCTGGAATTTTCCGCCTCACCTCTCTGGATAAACACTGACCAGTTCTAGCTAGGACTCCCGTTTAAATACCTGGATGCAGGCACAGTGCCTGGCCACCCCCAGCCGGTCTCCAGAGAGCTGGTAATTGGGGCATTACATAGTAATTACTCATTGCCCCAGGGGAGACTGTTAAGACTGAGTCATCAACATCTTCCTCAGAATGATGAAGTCTGGCCCTGGGACTCTGATTAGATTTTAGCTGTCTTCTTGACAATCACGAGTCCCTAGGTGGCCCAAATGGTTAAAGGCTCTGCTACTAGACAAAAAGTTAGAGGTTCAAACCACCCAGAGGCACCTTGGAAGACAGGCCTGGTGACCTGCTTCCGAAAGGTCACAGCCTTGAAGACCCTATGGAATGGCTCTACTCTGCACACATGGGGAAGCCATGAGTTGGAATCCACTGGACGACAACAGCAACAGTCACAGCTGCCCGTGGGCCTCCTTCCCAAGGTCCAGAGAAGTCATGGCAGTTGCCCCTGCAAGTCCCCAGTTCCTCGAGCCATTAGAGGGCACGCCCTTGGCCCTTCTGCCCGTGGACGCTGCTTCACTCACCAGCCATACTCACTGCCCACACTCGCTGCCATCAGACCTCGCTGTGCTCACACAGCAGCATTGCGTCAGGGCCCCTGACAACCCTAAGAGCTGAGCATGTGCAGTTATCATCATCGCCACTGTAGAGATGGGGAGACGGAGGCCCAGAGATGTGCCAGAACCTGCCTAAGGATACACGACTAGTAAGTGGTGGGACCGGGATTGAACCGGGCCTCCTGGCTGTGGAGTCCACAGTGCAGTGCCATAAACCCACTCCTTTTATACACCTCTCTGTTTACTCTTCCCGGCAAGCCCAGTGTGGAAGATGTGGTCAAGCATGCCACCTGCACAGAGAGGGACACTGAGGCTCAGAAATCGCCCAAGGTGACTGTTATGGATTGAATTGTGTCCCCTAAAAATATGTATCAAGTTGGCTAAACCATGATTCCCAGTATTGTGTGGTTGTCCTCCATTTTGTGATCTGATAATCCTATATACTGTAAATCCTAACCTCTATGATGTTAATGAGGCAGGATTAGAGGCAGTTATGTGAATGAGGCGGGATACAATCTACAGGATTAGGTTGTATCTTGAGTCAATCTCTTTTGAGACACAAAACAGAGAAGAAGCAGAGAGGAGAGGAACCTCCTACCACCAAGAAAGAAGAGCCAGGAGTGGAGTGCATCCTTTGGACCCCAGGTTGCTGCACTGAGAAGCTCCTAGACCAAGGGAAGACTGATGACAAGGACCTTCCCCCAGAGCTGACAGAGAGAGAAAGCCTTCCCCTGGAGC
The DNA here is from genome assembly GCF_000243295.1 of Trichechus manatus latirostris. Lineage (NCBI taxonomy): Eukaryota > Metazoa > Chordata > Mammalia > Sirenia > Trichechidae > Trichechus > Trichechus manatus. The sequence goes on along the minus strand of NW_004444106.1, from coordinate 1,067,972 downwards.
TGGCAACCTGAATTTGGACTTCTAGCCTCTTAGACTGTGAGAGAATAAATTTCTGTTCATTAAAGCCATCCACTTGTGGTATTTCTGTTATAGCAGCACTAGATAACTAAGACCGTGACAAACCAGAAAGTGGCTGAGCTGGGGCCACATACTCACTGCTTGCCCAGCCCTCACCACACGTGTTTCAAACTGACCAGGACTTTGCCCCCACAATGTGTCAGCGCAGATAAGAGCTCCCTGTTCGTTTTCTGTTTGCACACAAGCATGGGATTAGAAGAGATGTTTTCCTTTCTCAAGCTCCTCCTGTTGTTTTGTACCATATCATTCCTGGCATGGGTGGGGACACACAGACATTCGGGGCCACCCAGGTGGCGTAGCAACCCCAGAGCACCTGAGACGTGGAAGGTAACTCTGGGCCTAAGTGTGGGCCCCAACCTGACTGGCTGGGTGATCCGTCAGGGCCTCAGTCTCCTCATCTGTGAAATGGTGCCCCTATGGGACCACTTGCCTCACTGGATAGTTGCAAGGAGGCAAAGAAACCAGGGCTGAGTGGGAGAGGCCGGGACGGTGTTTATGAAACAACAGCTGCCAGGACTGCCTGGACACGTCTCACAGGCGCAATGCTGAGCAAAGGAGGCCAGTCTAGACGTCAGGATGGTGCCCCTGGTAGCGGGGGTATGACTGGGAGGGCACAGGAGGGGCCTTCTGGGGAGCTGGTCCTGTTTTGTTTCTTGATTGGGGTACACACATGCGAAAATGCACGAGGCCGTACACCTGCCTTGCACTCTCCAGGTATGCTGCACGTTAATAAAAAGGTAAAGAGAAAAGCAATGGATGAGAGGGAAGGAAGAAGCCGAGTCTGAAATCTGGGAGTATCAGCAAAGACCTCAGATCCACCAATTCTCAGGGCCAGTAGGATCCAGAGGCTCGTCAGTCCATCCTGATGACACGTCCCCCTCGGCCTTTACAAGGGTCCATCTACTCTCTGCTTACATGTCTTCGGCAACAGGGCATTCACTGCTCTGGAGGCAGCTCACAGCTAAGCTCACCTGGTGGCCAGAGTCACCCCTCTCGGGTTAAACACCAGTATCTAAGAGAGCACATGACAGGACTGAGCCGGAAGAGGACAAGTGGCAAGCACACACCGCGTTCTAAAGGGGCAGCCGCCACTCCACTCCAGCTGCTTTGTGTCACATGAAAATGCAGGCCTGGTGAGTGCTAGGGCTTTCCATTTTTCAAAAGAAGCCAGAAATCTAGATTTTTATGTACATTATCCTGTCTTATAAATTTTTTTTTTTTATGTAATTAAATGAAGTTTACATTTCAAGTTAGTCTCCCATACAGAATTTTTTTTTTAACCTACATTGTTATGAGACCCCAACCGCTCACCCCATTCTGCGACAGCACACTCCTCCCCTCCGCCCCTGAGTCCCCATGAACATTCAACCAGCTCCTAACTCTCTCTGCCTTCCCCTCTCACCTCTGCACAGAAGTCACCCCTTTGGTCTCTTATATCTACTTGTCTAAGAAGCACATTCTTCACAAGTGTCACTTTATGTCCCACAGTCCAGTCCAATCCCTGTCTGAAGAGTTGGCCTCATAAATTGTTTTAGTTCTGGGGTGATGGCGAGACCAGGGGCCATGCTTTCCAGGGCGCCTCCAGTCTTAGTCAGATCATTAAGTCTGGTCTTCTTACTAGTATTTGAGTTCTGCATCCCATCGTTCTACTGCTCCATCAGGGACCCCTGGCTTATAAATGTTGAAAAATAAATAAGTTTATTAAAACCTCCCTGGGGCCCTGAAATCCTACATCTGTGGTCCCAGTTTGGCTTACAGTTGCCAGCTGGTGTCCTTTTGGGGGACGGGGTGTGCTGAGGGTCCTGAGATGCCAGGAGACCCCAACGAGAGGAAAAGGGCAGCAGATGAGACCTCACCTCTAGCCCAAGCACTGGCACCTCCAAACTGGAGGTGAAAGGTTGCCTTTTCCAACCCTTTCCTGATTATCTCTTCTTGCTCCTTATGGGATGCAGGTTGTTATGGAGATGAGAAGCGAGCTGGACTGGAGATGCCCCATGAGCAGCATCATATTGTCAGTAAGGATTCGAGTTGTCCTGGGTGAGGGCGACGGGCCCAAGAGCAGGCTTTACAAACCCTGTCCTCTCCCACTCCCTATCCCACCAGTCCCCAAAGGTGCCACCAACTTCCTACTTTCTCACTTCTGTGTGGACTGTTTCTTGGAATGCCTTCCTCTGCCTCCCAGCACCTCCTCCAATGCCATTCTCTTCCAGATGTCTCTCACGACACTCTTGGGTGTCCTTTCTCCTTCCTCAGCCCAACTCACAGCTCTGTCTGTCCCTCTCTCCCAACACCCTTTTCACCCTCATTAATAGGGAACTGTGCACGTCATTTGTCTCCCTTTCAAATGGAAGTTCCTCCAGGGCAGGGACTGTGTCTTTTCATGCCTTACTCTGAAAGGAGGAGGCAGCCAACAGATGGGGAGGTCACAGGCATCCTCATCATCCTCTCCCCCTCACTGGGTGCTTTCCCACCTCCAGGCCATTGCAAACACCATTCTCATTGCCTGGAATGCTGGCCTATTTATTTTCACCCAACGACTAATATGTGTACAGGGAAGTTTGCAGTACCTTTCATATTCACTATCATAATTGATTTTCACAAAAACCCTGAGACAAAAGTAAAGCAGGTCATTATAGCTCCATTTTATGGATGAGGAAATTGAGACTCAAACACAGAAAATGATTTGCCCAAGGTTACTGAGCAAGTTGTCGGCAGAGTTGAGACTGGAATGGAAGTTTTGTGCGTGTGTGTGTTTTCTTTAAACTTATCTGGTTGCCAGACTGGGTCAAAAAAAAGTCCTGCATTTAGGGTTGAACAAAATAAAGACCTGAAAAATTATTTAGTCAAGAAAAACACAAGTTTTATAAAAAATGGGCAAAGGATATGAACAGGCACTTTGCTAAAGAAGACATTCAGGCAGCTAAGAGACACATGAAGAAATGCTCACGATCATTAGCCATTAGAAAAATGCAAATCAAAACTACAATGAGATACCATCTCATTCCAACAAGGCTAGCATTAATCCAAAAAACACAAAATAATAAATGCTGGAGAGGTTGTGGGGGACTGGAACACTTATACACTGTTGGTGGGAATGTAAAATGGTACAATCACTTTGGAAATCGATTTGGCACCTCCTTAAAAAGTTAGAAGTACCATACGATCCGGCAATCCCGCTCCTTAGAATATATCCTAGAGAAGAGCCATCACACGAATAGAAACATGCACACCCATGTTGATTGCAGCACTGTTCACGACAGCAAAAAGATGGAAACAACCTAGGTGCCCATCAACAGATAAATGGATAAACAAATTACGGTATATTCGCACAATGGAATACTACACAACGATAAAGAACAATGATGAATCCGTGAAACGTCTTATAACATGGAGGAATCTGGAAGGCCTTAGGCTGAGTGAATTTAGTCAGTCACAAAAGGACAAATATTGTATAGGACCACTATTATAAGAACTCAAGAAAAGGTTTAAACACAGAAGAAAATGTTCTTTGATGGTTACTAGGGTGGGGAGGGAAGGAGAGGGTTATTCACTAACTGGATAGTAGACAAGAATTATCTTAGGTGAAGGGAAGGATAGCACACACTACAGCGGAGGTCAGCACAACTGGACTAAACTAAAGCTAAGAAGTTTCCTGAATACAACCAAACACTTCGAGGGACAGAGTACCAGAGGTGGAGGCCTGAGGACCATGCTTTCAGGGGACATCTATGTCAACTGGGATAACAAAGTTTATTAAGAAAATATTCTGCATCCTACTTTGGTGAGTGGCATCTGGAGTCTTAAAAGCTAGCGAGCGGCCATCTAAGACGCATCAATTGGTCCCAACCCACCTGGAGTAAAGGAGAATGAAGAACACCAAAGTCACAAGGAAAGCATTCACCCAAGAGACAGAAAGGGCCACATAAACCAGAGACTGCATCAGCCTGAGGCCAGAAGAACTAGATGGTGCCCAGCTACCACCAATGACCACCCTGACTGGGAACACAACAGAGAGTCCCAGATGGAGCAGGAGAAAGGTGGGGTGCAGAACTCAAATTTTAGTAAAAAGATCAGACTTAATGGTCTGAGACTGGAGGAACCCCAAAAAGCATGGCCCCCGCACTCTCTGTCAACCCAGAACTAAAACCATTCCCGAGGCCAACTCTTCAGACAAAGATTAGACTGGACTATGGGACATAAAATGATATTCATGAGGAGTGTGCTTCCTAGCTCAAGTAGATACATGAGACTAAATGGGCAGCTCCTGTCCAGAGGTGAGATGGGAAGGCGGGGAGGGTCAGGAGCTGGTTGAATGGACATGGGAAATCAGGAGTGGAAAGGAGGAGTGTGCTATCACAGTATAGGGACAGCAATTAGGATCACATAACAACGTACGTATAAATTTTTGTATGATAGACTAACTGGAATTGTAAACTTTCACTTAAGTACAACAATAAAAAAAGAAAAATACAAATTTTAATAAGTATAGGAATATGAATACCAAATAAAATAAAATTCAAGGCACTAAAGTATTAAAAGGGAAAATATAGCTGTTTTATAATGATTAAAAGAAGAATTCACCAAAAAGGTATAAAAATTCTGAGCCCTTGTGCACCTAACAACATAGCTTTAAAAATAAAGCAAAAATCTGATAGAACTACAGAGAAAAAATAACAGATCCTCCATCATAACGGGAAACAAAGCAAGTAGAGACAGTCACGTAAAAAGAGAAAACGTGAATAATTAGCAAGCTTGGTCTAACAGATATATTTCTAGAATTGTATACCCAACGAAAAATACAATTTTTTTCTCAAATGCAAGAGGAACATTCCTTTAAAAAACTGACTAGAAAATGCTACAAAGATCTCAACAAATTCTCCATCATTGATATCATAAAAGTTACATGTATTGACCATAATGCAACAAATTTAGAAATAAATAATAAAAATATAAATTTTTAAAATTCCATCCACCTTAAAAAATTTTTAAAGCACATAATACTTTTGAATAACTCAAGTTGAAAGGGAAGTCATAATTTAACAATCTGTAGAATGAAGCCAAAGTAGTACTCAGAGAAAAAAATAATAGCCATTATATCCTGAAACAGATTAGAAAACAAGAAATACTGAAAATAATCGCTAGTCTCAAACAAGGAATTTCAGAATGCAAGAAACCGTGATTGACAGCAGTTGATGTGGAAGAGAGACCTGGAGGTTTTAGCTGGTAAGCCCAATAGGAGCCCAAGTGGGATGTGGCTTCTCCAAAGTATGGTTTCAGGTTGCATCAGTAGAAGTACAGGCTCCAGATCTAAGGAGGTGACAGCCCCCTCTCCTCTCTGACTGGGCAGCCTTGAGGGTGGCAATGGACTTTATGTGGGACTCTGACCAGTTGGATCCTGTCCAAAGCCAGATTGAACTTGCAATTCCCTGAGCCAAGCACTGTGGCTAATTAGTCTGGGTAAGAGAAATACTGGGCTAGGGTTGGAGAACACGGTTACTCCTTCCAAGAGACAGAACCAGAGCCAGAAAGTGGCTCCTGCAAAGTCAGTCTGGCTAAATCTCAGATAGGATTTTCTTCCCATTAGAGCTGCCCAGCTGTGGAAATGTGGCTTCCTCAGGGAGCGAGCGACTGTCAGAATGTTGTGGCTCTGAGGGCTTGGAGGGCTGCCTGGCTCAGAGGGCTTGTGTCTGTCCTCCAAGGAAGTTTCGTTTCCTCTTTTGATAAGGCAGAGCACTTTTCCGGCTACTTCAGGGAAAAGTCAGGCCTCCCCTCTCTGGTTCTCCAAAATGGTTCTCGGTGATTGTGCTCCCTTATCTCCAGCCAAGAATTTTAGTTCTTTAAAACCCTACTCCTTGGGCTTTGGGGTCAACGGCCCTGGGTTCGAATCCTAACTGCCACTTATGAGCTATGTCACCTGGGCAAGTCTCTACCCCAAGTCTCAGGTTCGTCCTCAGGGAAATGTCTGGACACCCACTCATATCTGCCTCCACCTAGCACAGCACCTGACATGGATTCGGGCCCCCATTAAAGCTCATTTCCACTCCATGCCCACTCTGCTCTGGTATTTCCTCACTGCCTGCTACACTGAGGAAGGTGCCTCCATTTGGCTCTTCTGTAACATGGGCCATGGAAAAACCAATCCTGGCCTGATCACAGTCACAGGATTGCCGGGAAGACAGCTGGCAGGTGGCGGTGAGCACACAATGTAAGAAAGCAGATCTAAGTTGAAGGTGGGCCTTTAGCATTTAAGCACAGTTTCCATTATGTGCTTAAACTCATTTAACATTTATTTAAGGAGGCAGTTGTCCACAGTGGTTAAGGCTGAGGATTCTGGAGCTGTCAAGTTCACAGCCCCACTCTGCCCACTTCTATTTGTGTGACCCTAGACAAGTTATTTAACCTCTCTGTGCCTCCAATTCTTCATCAATAAAATCTGGTAAGAGTAGCTCCTACCTCATGGGGTTATTATACAAGTTGAATGTGATAATGCAGATATCTGGCTTCCACTTACCCTCTGACCTCTTTCTACCCCTCTCCCCCCAGTGGTGCAGTGGTTAAGAGCTCGGCTGCTAACCAAAAGGTTGGAGTTCGAATCCACCAGCCACTCCTTGGAAACCCTATGGGGCATTTCTACTCTGTCTATAGGGTCACTATGAGTTGGAATTGATTTGATGGCCACGAGTTTGGCTTTCTCCCCCCTCACTTAATCCTGTCCAACCACACCAGCCTCCTGGCTATGGGTCAAACACACCAAGCTTGTTCCCACCTCAGGCCCTTTGCACTTGCTGTCCCCTCTCCTGGATCACTCTTCTCTTGGATATCCATATGTCTTGTTACTTCAGGTCTCAGCTCAAGAGTCACCTCCTCAGGTCCCCTTCTCCACTAGAGTGGCAGGTCCACGCGGGACCTGGCTCCTGCGTTCTTCACTGCACCTGGCCCACGGGCTGCCACACTATTGACTGAGTGTAAGCACTGAGCCCAGGACTAGCAAGACAAGACATGTTAGTGCTCTTCCTTTTAACTTTGTAAACCAGCTCTGGAGGCTGGAGACATAGTGCTTTTATAAACCTGCTGCTTGGAACCCCACCTTCCAGAAATTCTGTTCCTCCAAACCTTCGAAACCACCTCTTCCCCTCACCAGGACCCACTTCCTCTCTCTCTCTGGGAGGGAAGGAGGTGAGGACTCAGATGTGGCCACAGCTGGTGAGCGTCCTCAGCGAGGCCATACTGCCCAGGGAAAGACCTGGGATCTGTAAAGCAACACGAGGCAGTGAGGGGGACTGTGGAGGCCCCGGAGCAAAAATGAGTCAGTCGGGGCCAAATCTGAAACTTCTTCTCGCCACTTCTCGGAAGGGCAAGGATGTACGCATTTAGAACTGCACTCTGAGCCAGTGGTGAGGTTCCAACAGGGCCCGGAAGTAGGCTCGGTGGGGTGGACGAGGCCCTCTCCACCATCCTCTGGTCCCCTCCACCTGGCCCACTCTCCCCCAGGACCTCCTCAGAGAAGCTCTCTGGACTCTGCTCACCCTGTGTTTACACTTCTCGGCAGCGCTGTCATCACCTGGCAGGATACTGCGAGCCACAGTCTCTCCTGTGAAGTCCTGGGCCCAGATGTGTTTCACAATGCAGAATTACACCAACTTTAGAAAGGCAATCTTGCATAAAATACCCCCTGCCCCCAACATAACGACTCCCCACAGGGTCTGGGGCAGCACTCGTGATCACTTACATTAATTTCTCTGCAGCCTGACATATGAACCCACACCCAAGGAGGATAAAGATGCTAAAGAGCCTCATGTTTAATTCAGGTCATGGTCTGCTGCTAAATGAGTCAGGAGAAAAGTTTTGGTTTTCAGAGCTTGTGGATTTCAGAGTTCTAGATAAGGGGTGGAGAGCTGTATATACTTATTTGTTTGTGCACTGCTTGTCTTCTCAACTAGATGCAAATTCCAGGAGAACAAAGACCGTCGGATGTGCTATCACTAGCACATGGCACAGTGCCTGGTACGTGGGAGGTGCTCAATAAATATTTGAAGAAGAAACAAACGAGAAAGGCAGGTGGTGGCCATGGAGAAGTGACTGTCCTAAATGGAGAGAGAACCAGCCATCACTGAGCCCCTTCTATGAGCAAGATGTCTATAAAAATTATCTCGTGAACCCCACCCCAAAATATACCCATTCTACAAACAAGCAAACTGAGGTTCAGGGAGGTTCAGCCACTTCCTCCAGATCACACACCTAGAAAGCAGCAAGCCCAGATTTGAACCTAGGCCTATCTCTCTTCAAGCCTATGTCTTTCTCTCTGCCTCAGGCTCAGACAACCAGAGCAACCTGCTGGAAGTCACACCACAAAGCAATAGGGGAAAATGTTCTACCTGATGCTGGATCCCCAGCCTCTGCAGCACCCTCAAAATTCCCGCTATGGTTGTCTAATTCACACCCAGGCTAATGCAAATCCATGTAAAGTGCAGGCAAGCCCTTGACTTCTCTTCCAACCCAGCCAAAGGAAGTCTGCTCATACGTGGCTGGGCATGTCTCAACAGGGCCAGCCATGAAGAATGCTTGAAAACACGTCCTCTTGGTCACACCAGCAAACTGACACAGAGGAAAAGAACACAGGCTGGGAAGGAAAGTGTGTTCGAATCCCTCCGTCACTCCTAGACGTGGGAACTTAGGCAAGGCTACTGCACACATCTCTGGGTCTCAGTTTCCTCACCTGCAAAATGGGTAGACTAAGGCCCACCCAATTGGATGCACGGCTGCAACAAGCAATATTTATTTAACAAATACATAGTGCTTACAACATCCTAGGTTCTGATCTATATGCTTGAGATATATTAACTACTTTAATCCTCACTACAACCCTCTAAGAGTTCCTGGGTGGTGCAAACGGTTAACACACTCGGCTGCTAACCAAAAGGTTGGAGGTTCGAGTCCACCCAGAGGCTCCTTGGAAGAAAGGCCTGGTGATCTGCTTCCAAAGCAATCAGCCATTGAAAATTGTATGGAGCACAGTTCTACTGACACACACGGGGTCGCCATGAGTCAGAATCAACTCTACAGGTAACTGGTGGTTTTTTTACAACCCTATAAAGCAGTATCTACAATTATTCCTGTTTCACAAGTGGGGAAACTGAGGTCCTGAGAAGTTAAGTAATTTGCCTAAGGCCACATAGTAAGTAGTAAAGCCAGCATTTGAACCTGAGCATCTGGCTTCCAGAGTTCATGCTCTTAACCTCCAAGCCATACTTCTTGACAGGTAAGAACAGTCTGGAACATTTACTGTGGATCTACTATGTGTTAAGAACTGTGTTAAATAGCTTATAAAACATGAGGTCAGTAACCCCCAGGAAAACCCAATTTTATAAATATGTGAAAACAGAGGCCCAGGGGGCCACCCCTAGAGATCTTACACCCTCTCCTCCATCCTCCCCAAGCAGGCACAGGGAGAGCAGAACTTTAGGAAAGGTTCTCATATCCTTGATGCTTCCTTTTAGCTCCTTTCTAAAGCTGAGCACCAGGGAGCTGTGACTGCCTGAGGGGGTAATTCCTCCTCCTGCCTGGGCTTTCTGCAACCCTGGGAATATGCTGCACAGAACACATCCGTCACTGAGTCACCAGCCAGAATGTGGAAGTCCTCAGGTCACAACTGGGTGTTGCAACTGGGGTAACTCAATAGTGGTTTTTATCCCTGCTGCCTCCCACAGCCTCCATACAGATTTGGATGCAGAGGTCCAGGGTGGAGCCCAGGAACCTGCATTGTGACTCCTCCGGTTTAGGCAGATGTAAAATACATCAGCCTACAGAGTGAAATCCGGGCTCCTCAGTGAGGCACTTAGGCCTTTCATAGAGTGCCCGGCCTACCTTTCCATCACTCTCTGCCTTCTCCCACTCCCTAGGCTCAACCCCCCATGCCCTTTCTGCCTCCAAGCTCCCATCCATGCTGTTCCAGCTGCTTAGCCTGGCTTTATCTCCCATTCCCAGCTGCCAAACTCCTCTACTTCCAAGACTGGCTCAGGGTCCCCGCCCTGTGAAGCCTTCCTCACTGCCCTGCTGTGTGTTCCCACTGCTCTCATAGCTGACCTCCCCGGCACAATCTTCTCCCCAGGGGGCAGCTCCTTGAGGACAGACACTAGCCCCCAGAAGCATGAAGCACACAGTAGGAGCTCAGTGAGTGTTGAGTGAGTGAATAGTGTGGGCAGCCACCTCCCATTCTGCACCTCAACGTGTCCATCTGTAATAATGGGCTGGGCTAGCTGGCTTCTAAGAGGCCTTTCCAGCACTAGAGATTCCAGGCCTCTGGATCCCCTGACTGAGTGGGCCACTCTGGCCACATGTACACCCAAGCCTCAGTTTCCCCATCAGACTTAAGGATTTTAATAAAGGCGCTGATGTCCCAGCAATGCCCGGGGCTCCTAAAAGGTGGCCCAGAAGAGAGGACCTCAGCGGGTTACATCTGCAAAGGGTGAAGGAAGGCCAGAGACTAGGCTTCAAGCAGGATTAGTGCTGGCCTGAGGGCGTTCGAATCCCAGCAGCAGCATGGAGTTTGCTGAGGTCCAGTCTTGCCTAATCACAAAGAACCCAGATTTTGTTTTGGAAAAATAATAATCCAGATTCCTGGGCCTATTGAATCTGAATCTCACGGAAGGAGCCTAGGAACCTTCCTTTTAAACAAATCCCCTGGAGAATCCTGTGAGCAGGGTAGTTTGACTAATGTTGAGAGGCGGAGGGCAGCGAGCTCTGGAGTCAGACTGCCTGGGTTTCTATCCTGCTTCAACAAAGCTGGGCATCACTTTGGGAGTTATTTGACCTGCCTGTGCCTCAGTATCCTCGTCTGTAAAATGGTCATGATACATAGCACCGACCACAGAAAGATTATTGTGAGGTTTACCTCAGGATACTTTCAATGTTCCGGGCAAGCATGCATGAAAAAGTCCCAGGAAATGATCGCTATTATCCGGGCCAACCCATCCTCGGAGGAGGAGAGCAAAGGTCCAAAGGGCTTTATTTCCTTGACCTCGTATCCAGCTTCACGGTCTTCAGAACCTTTCCCACCCTTGCTCGCCCTCAATCCTCACGAACGTCCTGACTCATGCGCGCGGGGCGGGGGTGATTACCAAAAGACGGGGACTGCGTGACCCAACATCTGCCTCATCCCAAACTCGCGACGTCCCCAAAGCCCCCGAGCGTCCGTCCCTGCTGATGTCTTGGGGACAGCACGCGTTTTGGGGGCGTGCTGGTTGCCTAAGCACCCACAGGCAAGCCTTCCCCGGCTGCTGGTCGGGGCGCTCCCCGGGGTCCCCGGCGCCTCCAGCCAGGCCGCTGGCCGAGAACTTCCCCGATGCTCGCTGAGCCCCCAAGGCGGTCCCCTAGAGCCTCCTTCGCGCGCGGTCCCGGATCCTACCTGCGCGCTCCTGGTCCATTCGCCTTTCGGTCGCCGCGAAAGAAAACTAGGGGACCCGGGCGCCCCCAGCCTTCCTCAGCGCCGCGCGGGGCTTTCCTAGGCGCGGATCCAGGCCGTCGCCTCCTGCGCCCCGCCCCAGGCCCTCCTGATTTGCATGCAGGTCCCGCCCCAGGCCCGGCTGATTTGCGTACGGGCCCCGCCCGGCGCACCCGGCGCTTGCGGGGGGAAGCGAGTCCGAACGCTCACCCGGCGGAGGGGCGGATTCCGCGACCTCGACACTGTTGCTACAGCCCGTTGCAGTCGGAGCCACCATCCCCTCCTGAGGGCGAGCCCCTCACTCCGCCAGGGTCCCTGCCACCACGCTTTCCACGCGGGCACGCTTTGCTCAGAATCTGCAGTAGCTTCCACCTCACTCTCAGATCAAAATGCAAGGCCTGCCGTATTGTTTCCAGGTTCCCGCTTCGACCTCCACCTCCCCTCCTGCCACGACCCCCTCACCTCACCTTGCAGAGAGACCAGTTGCGTTCGGGGCTGGGCCAACTCGAATCCTTAGCCTCTTTCCAACAGCCCAACTTTCGACAGTGTCAATGTTCATTCCTCAACGAATGTTTCACTGAGAGCCTACAATATGCTACGCAAATCAAACAAAGCCCGTTGCTGTGGAGTCTATTCCGACTCATGGAAACCCTATACGACAGGGTAGAACTACCCCATAGGGTTTCCAAGGAGCGGCTGATGGATTCAAACTGCCCTCCTTTTGGTTTGCAGCGGAGCTCTTAACCACTGCGCCACCAGGGCTAGGCTTCAGAAATTTTTAAATAAGAAAACAACCCTTTACCCTTTGCCCTTGAGTCGATTCTGACTCACAGCGCCCCTGTAGGACAGAGTAGAACTGTCCTATAGGGTTTTCAAGGCTGTAATCTTTTTTTTTTTTTTATTGATGTAATTAAATGAAGTTTACATTTCAAGTTAGTCTCCCATACAGAATTTTTTTTTTTAACCTACATTGTTATGAGACCCCAACCGCTCACCCCATTCTGCGACAGCACACTCCTCCCCTCCGCCCCTGATTTCCCATGAACATTCAACCAGCTCCTAACTCTCTCTGCCTTCCCGCTCACCTCTGGACAGAAGCCGCCCCTTTGGTCTCTTATATCTACTTGTCTAAGAGGCACATTCTTCACGAGTATCACTTTATGTCCCACAGTCCAGTCCAATCCCTGTCTGAAGAGTTGGCCTCGGAAATTGTTTTAGTTCTGGGGTGATGGCGAGACCAGGGGCCATGCTTTCCAGGGCGCCTCCAGTCTTAGTCAGACCATTAAGTCTGGTCTTCTTACTAGTATTTGAGTTCTGCATCCCATCGTTCTACTGCTCCATCAGAGACCCTCTGTTGTGTTCCCTGTCAGGACGTTCATTGGTGGGTCAAGGCTGTAATCTTTAAGGAAGCAGACTGCCACACCTTTCTTCTGCAGAGCGGCTAGTGGGTTCCAACCGCTGACCTTTCGGTTAGTGGCCCAGCTCTTAACCATTTCGCTACCAGGGCACCTTAACAACCCTCTAGTTAATAACCAATATAATCTGTCAGACCCTGTTCTAAGGCACTGCGTATATTAACCCATTTAATCCTCACAACTACCCTATGAAGGAGCTGCTATTACTGTCACCCCATTTTACGGATGAGGAAACTGAGGCATAGAGCCCTTAAGAAATTTGCTCTGCCACACAACAGGCAAGCAATAGAGCAGGAATTGGAGCCCAGGTTACGTAGATCACCATAAAAGTGATGGAGCCTGTTGTTGATAGATGCCGTCAAGTCGGTTTTGACTCATAGCGACCCTATGTACAACAGAAGAAACAGTGCCCAGTCCTGTGCCATCCTCATGACCGTTGTTATGCTTTAGCCCGTTGTTGCAGCCACTGTGTCAATCCATCTTGTTGGGGGTCTTCCTCCTTTTCGGCTGACCCTCACTTTATCAAGCATGATGTCCTTTTCCAGGGACTGATTCCTCCTGATAACATGTCCAAAGTATGTGACATAAAGTCTTGCCATCCTCGATTCTAAGGAGCATTCTGGTTGTACTTCTTCCAGGACAGATTTGTTCGTTCTTTTGGCAGTCCACGGTATATTCAATATTCTTCACCAACACCATAATTCAAAGGCATCAATTCTTAGGTCTTCCTTATTCATTGCCCAGCTTTCGCATGCATATGAGGCGATCGAAAACACCATGGCTTGGGGCAGGCGCACATTTGTCCTTAAAGTGACATCTTTGCTGATGCCTGAGGGTGGAGGAAAGCACACTAACAAATCAGGTAAGACCATCTCAGGTAATAGTAGGGCCCAACAAGACAACAGAGGAAAGAGATCCATCAGGTGAGTGGGGCAGGTGGTCAGAGCAGGTCTCTGTCTGAGGAGGAGACATTTGAACTGAGAACCTGAAGCGAAGTATATGAGGAAGACTAGTTTAGGGAGATCAATCCTTGGGTGGCACGAGTGGTTTGTACCCTACTAACAATCTAAAGCCTGGCAGTTTCATGTTGGACACCTTGAGAGGAGGCCAGGCTCTTGTCAGGGCGTGGGCATGGTGGAAAAGGCAAGGCCATTCTATTTTTATTCTTTTTATAACAACTTTACTGAGATATAATTTATATGCCATAAAATTCACACATTTAAAATGTACATACAAATGGCCTCGCCTACCTTGAGATCAGAAGAACTAGATGGTGACCTGCTACCACTACCGACTGTTCTGACCATGAAGTCAATAAATGGCCCCAGATAGAAGGGGAGAGAAATGTAGAGCAAAACTCAAATTCCTAAAAAAAAAAAAAAAAAAAAAGGCTAGACTTACTGGACCAGTAGAAACTGGATGAACCCCCGAGGTTATCATCCTAGGATACCTTTTAAACTTGGAACTCAAACCCCTCCCAGAGGTCACCTTTCAGCCAAAAGACAGATTGGCCCATAAACCTGTGAGTACTGTGCTTCTTTGAATAAGCATCTAAATGAAACCAAATGGTAAACATTTTTCCCTAGACAAAAAACACGAGAAGGTAAAAGGGGACAAGGAAGCTAGATTAACAGAAACAGAACAACCAGAATGGAAATAATGAGAATGTTGATATTGTTGATACATTGTGAAAAACGTAACCAATGTCACTGAACAATATGTACAGAAATTGTCAAATGAGGACCTAACTTGCTGTATAAACTTTCACCAAAAACATAATAAAATATTTTTAAAAAGAAGAAGAAAATGTAAAAAAAAATAAAAAAAAAAGTTTGTCGGTTCAAAGCTACCCAGTGGCGCCACCAAAAAAGGCCTGGCGATCTTCTTCCGTAAAGATTACAGCCAAGAAAACCCTATGGAGAAGTTTTGCTCTGTAACACATGGGGTCACCATGAGCTGGAATCGACTGGACTGCAATGGGTTTTTAGTTTAGGGAGAAGAAATAGCAAGTGCACAGGCCCCGAGGTGGAAACCAAGTTTACTTGTTGGAGGAATTGTTCACATGAAGGCCAAGAGCAAAGGAGATGAGGTAGGAGGTATACAGGCTCAGGCTGGCAGTGCTGGGCACCCAGAGAGTAAATTTGACCCCGTCCTGCCCTCGAGGAGCTCCCAGTCTGAGGGTGGAGGTAAACTCCTCCGAGGCAATGACAGCCCAGTGGGATCAAGTGTCCCGGTGAGGGTGAGCCAGGGAAACAGCGAAGCCCCTGGGGGTAAGAGTTAGCTTCCTAGGGGAGATGACAGCTAGTAGTTCAATACTGCTGATGACCTGTAGTTCAGTCTCATTCATTAATTCATTCCTGCACTCACTCCTTCTTGGGCCTCCTGCATGCCTGACCTGTGACAAGTGCTGAGGATGCAGACAGAAATAGGCACTAGCCCTGTCCTCTAGAGACCTTGCAACCAGGTGGGTGAGACAGCCACAGACCCCCAAGTAAGTGACACACAGCAGACTCAGTCCCGGGGGGCAGGGATAGCTTCCTGGAGGAGGTGGCCTCTGACGGATGCCTCCAAGGGTCAGTGGGGATGTCCACAGAGGAAAAGAGGAAAAGGGGGAAAGGCATTGAGGCGGAGGGCGTGGCATGTGCAAATACCTGGAGGCAAGCCATGGCATGGGGCGTGGAAAACTGCAGTCAGTCAGAGTCTATTTCTCCACGCCTCCTTGTGCCAGGTCTTGAGCTGGGGAGACTGAGGAATAGACAGACCCAGCCCCGGTTTCCTTGCCCTGGGGATCTGGGGATGGACACCACTAGCTGAGCGTAACGAAGGTTATCATGGGTGCAGCGCAGACTGATACGGAGAGGGAGGTCTTAAGGAGGACTTCCAGCAAGAGGTGACACTTAAGCTTGGGCTTCAGGAAAACCCATTGCCATCAAGTCAATTCCAACTCATAGCACACCTATAGGATGGAGTAGAACTGCACCATAGGGTTTCCATGGCTGTAATCTTTGCGGAAGCAGACTGCCACGTCTTACTCCCCCTGAGAGGCTGGTAAGTTTGAACCACTGACCTTTCGGTTAGCAGCCAAGCGCTTAACCACTGGGCCACTAGGGCTCCTTCTAGTGAATAGAATATGGTGGAAATGAGGTGGTGACTGAGGCTACGTTACAAAAGGAAAAAGTGTCTGCTGTACTCTCTCCTTCTCTTGCAACTCACGCCTTGGGATCCCTGAGCTAAGCTAAGACCAGCTACCCTGAAGTCATCCTGCAGGAGAGTTCAAGGGGGAGACTACATAGCGATGAGCAGGAAGCCTGAGGAGCCCCAGCTGTTTGCGACTTCCCAGCCCAGGCACCAGAGATGTGAGCAGACGAGCCTTCAGATGATTTCAAGCCCCAGATTTCTAGTTACCCCTGCTGACACCAAGGAAAACAGGGATGAGCTGACCCCACCAAGCCCTGTCCAAACTGCAGCATCGTGAGCAAAATAAATGTTGTTGTTTTAACCTGATGCCAAGTAGGGACAAGCAGTCCCCTCTGAGACCTGCCAGAGTGCAGATCTGGGAACAAAATAAATGCTGTTGTTCTAAGCCATTCTCTTTGGGATGGTTTGTCACACAGTCATGGTACCTGGAACGGCTGCATACCCATAACACTGACCTCCCTCGTTCTTCTTTGCCAATGGAAGCCAGATTTTGTTTGGGGGCAGCAATGTGCCTCAGCTGAGGCAATGGATTGTGATTGGTTCTGGCCAATCATGACAGTCCTGTTTCAGCTTTCCCACCCTTCCTTACTGCAAGGAGTGGTCGAGTGTCGAAGTCCTGCCAATGAAACATAATGAAAGTCTGCTGGGTGGGGGTGTTTTGGGCCAATACTGGCTTTCCTGATAGAAGGGGTTTCCCTGCTGTGATCACGGACCCTCTTACAACCTAATATTTATACTCTCTGGCCCTTTAGAGAAAAATTTTGCCAGCCCCTGATATAGATAATCATTATCCATTTACTGACAGCATGCGATTCCACTGCATGTCTATTTAATCAGCCTCTTCTGGATGGATAGTTAGGTTGTTACCCATGTTTTCCTTACGCTAAACAACACTGTGGTGAACGTTCTTGAACAGTTACCTTTGTGCAATTGTTTATCTCCTTAGAATAAATTTTGAGAAATAAAAGCACATTTGACACTGTAACATCTAAAGCTTTAGCCTCTTCCCCCCACTCCACCCCACTGCCACATTTGTCCCTTAAGGTACATTTGCTTTTCAGTGAGAGAGTTGTTTCATTTATTTCAGCAAGATGTGCTGGTTGTCACAAAAATGCAACCCTCCGTAAAAAGAGGATATAGAATCTAAAACAACTGCTAACATAGCATTTTCAATTTGAAAATATTTGTAATGATAAGAATGCATCCTACATATCCTTCTCTACAGGTAAGTGTATACACACACACACACACACACACACACCTCCTCCATATCCACGTAGTCATGGAATTAATGTCACTTTGGCAAGATGGGGGAAGCGTTCTGGAACAGAGGTTATACATACAGGGTTATGATGTCATCTTCATGATGACAGCTGTTTGCCTCAGTGTGATGGTTAAGGTTGTCTGTCAACTTGGCTGGGCCGTGTTTCTCAGTGGGTTTGGCAGTTATGATGTAGTTTGGCAGTTATGTAATGATGTAATCATCTGTGTTATGGATTAAATGATGTCCCTCCAAAATGTGTATCAACTTGGCTAGGCCATGATTCCCAGTATAGTGTGGTTGTCCACCATTTTGTGATCTGATGTGATAATCTTATGTGTAGTAAATCCTAACCTCTACGATGTTAATGAGGCAGGATTAGAGGCAGACAGGACTCAATCTACAGGCCTAGATTTTATCTTGAGTCAATCTCTTTTAAGATATAAAAGAGAGAATCGAGCAGAGAGGAGAGGGACCTCATTACCATAAAGAAAGAAGAGCCAGAGTGGAGCACGTCCTTTGGACTTGGGATCCTGTGCTGAGAAGCTCCTAGATCAGGGGAAGATTGATAACAAAAACCTTCTCCCAGAGCTGATAGAGAAAACCTTCCCCTGGAGCTGGCGCCCTGAATTCAGACTTCTAGCCTCCTTAGCTGTGAGAGAATAGATTTCTGTTTGTCAAAGCCACCCATCTGTGGCATTTCTGTTATAGCAGCTCTAGATAACTAACAAAACCTCCATGATGAGATCTGCTATGAGCAGCCAATCGGTTGAAAGGAGTTTCTTTGGGAGTATGGCCTGCATCCAACATATATGGACTTTCTGGCAAAGCTCACTGGCTTTTGCTGCTCTGGATCCTGCATGAAGCTCATCATCATCTGACCTCTGGTTCTTAGCACTTGAGCTAGCAGTTTACCTGCCAATCTCCACAGCCTGTAAGCCAGCAGCCTGCCATCTGACTTGCCGATTTTGGGTTTGTCAGTCCCTGTGTATATACTTCATTGGTCTTGCTTCTCTAGAGAATCCAACCTAAGACACTCAGCATGGCCAGGAGGAAGTAAATATTATGAAAAGACCGATATTGGGCGTGGAGAGGAAGGTTGAAAGGCTAAGTTCTCAAGGCAATTGAAAGAGGTTGTGAAATGTGACAGTTAATGTTATGGATTGAATTGTGTCTTCCCAAAATATGTGCTGTAAATCCTAATCTCTAAGCCTGTGGTTCATGCCATTTGGAGATGGCTTGTCTTTGTTATGTTAATGGGGCAGGATTAGTGTAGGGTGTGTTTTGAGTCAATCTCTTACAAAATATAAACGGAGCAGATTAAGCAAGCAGAGATGGGGGGAGATAGATACCAAGCCACAAGAAGATCTCCAAGATACCAGGAAACAGAAGCTGAAGAAACAAAGACCTTCCTCCAGAGCCGACAGAAAAAGCCTTCTCTTAGAGCCAGCACCCTAAATTCAGACGTTTAGCCTCCTAAACTGTGAGAAAATAAAATTTTGGTTTGTTAAAGCCACCCATTTGTGGCATTTCTGTTATAGCAGCACTAGATAACTAAGACAGTTAAGGAATCAAAGGCGGAAAGGGTCATAAGACAAACAGGAATGGAAAATCATCAAGCTAGTTTATTTAAAATCTTTTCACCCAAACTCTGGGGTTCATTCATTCCTTCAGTTTATATTTATTGATGCCTATTATGTGTTATCACATCTTAGGAGCTGGGCTGCAAAGGAGTGAGGGGCTGCAAAGGTGAACTAGACATGGTTCCTGTCCTTAGAGAGCTTGTCATTGGCTCAAGGAGAGAGAGACCAGCTAATTAGAGTTCAATGTGATAACAGTCTGGGGAGGGAAGCATGGGAACAGAGGTTTTCTAGAAGAAGAGCCAACCAAGAAGGTGTTGATGGATGAGTAGGAGTTCTACCATTTGGGGTGAATAGGATGAGGTGGGGGAGAGTGACCCAAAAGAAGAACCAGCATTTGCAAAGGTCTGAAGGTGAGGCTGAGCACTGGAGTAACTGATACGAGATCAGGGCAGTTGAGGTGGGAGGGGAAGTGATAAGAGGTAAGGTGGGAAAAAGACACAGGGCCCTGACCTGGGAGTAGTTTTTTGGATCAGTAGCTTTTAAATTTTTTTTATTACAACTCACAATAAGAAATGAATTTTCTATTTTGCTTCAGTGTAATCTCTCTATCTCTTTCTAGCTCTCCTTCTCTCTCTCACACATACACATTCTGTTCTGTTTTGTTTTTAGAAACTGCTGGTCAGGAGCAAAAGAAACTAATCACAAAATAGTATATACCATATAATTCCATTTATATGAATTTCTATAATAGACAAAACTAATCTATAGTGATATAAATGAGATCAGTGGCTGCCTAGGTGGGGACAGGAGATGTGGAGGTTGGCTGCAAAGGGACACAAGGTAACATTCTAAGGACATGGAAATTTTCTATATTTTTATTGCAGTGGTGGTTACACGGGTGTATACATTTGTCAAAAATAAACGCACATTTTAAAAAAAGCACTGGAGGGAACTTTCCAGGGTGATGGTGAAGTTCTGTATCTTGATAGAGGTTTGTGTTAAACAGATGGATGCATTTGTCAAAACTCATTGGATGGTACACTTAAGATTTGTGTATTTTATACATATGCAAATTTTACATCAAAAAGAAAAAAATTTGTGAGCAAATATTGAACTCTAGTTGGTGATATGCATGCTGGCATATTTAGGAGGAAAGGTACTGATATCTGGAACTCATTTTTTTAAATGCATCAAAAATAATTTATTTTTTATGCATAGAGGAATAGAAAGATGAATAGATATATGATAAAGAAAATATAATAAAATGTTACTGTATGTAAAGACACTTCAATAGTGGGAAAAATAGTCTTATCTCTTCAATAATTGGTGCTGGGACAACTGGAATACCCACATGAAAAAAAATCAATTTGGGATCCCTACCTCACTTTAATATACAAAAATTAACTCAAAATGGATCAAAGACCTAAACGCAAGATTTAAACCCATAAAACTCTTTGAAGAAAACATCTTCCTGACCTTGGATTAGGGAATACATTCTTAGCTATGACACAAAAGTACAAACAACAAAAGAAAAAATAAACTAGACATTATCAAATTTAAAACTTTTGTGCTTCAAAGAACACCATCAAGAAAGTAAAAAAGACAACCCACAGAATAGGAGAAGATTTTTGCAAATCATATATCTGATCAGGGACTTGTATTTAGAACATATAAACAACTACACCCACTCCTCACTTATCAACATGGCTAGGTTCCAAAGATCAGGTCCGTATGTGAAAATTGGTGTTATGCAAAAATGGAGGATGACTACATCAGATCAGAAAATGGAGGATGACTACATCATTACATAACTGGCAAATTAAATCGTTACCTAACTGCCAAATTACATCATTACATAACTGCTAAACCACTGCAAATCATGGCCCAGCCAAGTTGACACATAACCTTCACCATCACAGCTAGTGTTACTCTTGCCTCACACCTTGGCATTTGTTACTGTCAGTCGTACGTTGTTAATGCGCAAAATCGCTGGATAGTAGATTTTTTACTATTGTTGTAAACATGAAGTGTCAGATAATGAGATAGTCAATAAGTGAAGAGTAGATGTATTACAACTCAGTAATAAACAAAAACCAATCCAATTAAACAATAGACAAAGGATCTGAATAGACAGTTCTCTAAAGATTATACAAATGGATACTAAGCACATGAAAAGATACTCAACATCATTAGTCATCAGGGAAATGCAAACGAAAATCACAGTGAGATACCACTTCATACCCACTAGGATGACTATAATAAAAAAGATAAATAATAACTGATATTGGCTTATCTTTTTATGTTTATGGAAAATAATTAGAACTCTCATACACTGATGGTGAGGATGCAAAATGGTGCTGCCACTTTGGAAAACACTCTGGTAGTTCCTCAAAAACTTCAACATAGAATTCCCCTGTGACTGAGCAATTCCACTTCTAGGTATCTATCTAAGAGAAAGAAAAACACACAAAAATTTGTACACAAATATTCACAGCAGCATTATTCATAACAGCCAAAAGGTAGGAACAACCCAAATGTCTATCAAAATGTAGTATATAGATACAATGGAATATTTAGCAATAAAAAGAAATGAAGTACTGATACATGCTGTAACACGGATGAACCTTGAAAATATTGTGCTATAATGAAAGAAGTCGGTCTTAAAGGACCACATATTGTAAGGTCCCATTTATATGAACTGTCCAGAATAGGCAAATCTATGGAGCCAAAAAGTAGGTTATAGTGATTGCCTAAGTGTGGAGGAGGGGAAGTGAAGAGGGAAGGGGGGTGACAGTCAAAGGGCACCAGATTTCTTTTTGGGGTAATGACAATCTTCTAAAATTAACTGTGGTGAAGGCTGCTCAAATCTGTGAATATCCTTAAAGCCATTGAGTTGGACATTTTAAATGGGCAAATTGCATGGTATGTGAATTATAGTTCAGTAAAGCTACTTAAAAATGTTAATGTAGATACGGACACAAAAAGCATGATCCATAAAAGGAAAAATTGGTAAATTGAATTTCATCAAAATAAGAAGTTTCTGTTCTTCAAGAGATACTGTTAAGAGAATAAAAAGATAAGTCACAGATTATGAGAAAATATTTGCAAGTATATATTTGATAAATGACTGGTATCCAGAATATATAAAGAACTCTCAAACTAAATATAAGAAAACGAATAACTCAATTTTTTAAAATGAGCAAAAGTTTGAATGGACATTTCACCAAAAAATATACACAGATAGCAAATTAGCACATGAAAAAAATGTTCAATGTTATTAGTCATTAGGGAAATGCAAATTAAAACCACATTGAGATACGACTACACGCATATTAGAATGGCTAAAATGAAAAAAAAAAAAAACTTACAGTACCAAGTGATGGTGAGGATGGGAACAACTGGAATTCTCATACATTGCTGGGAATGTAAAATGGTACAGACATTTGGAAAACAGTTTGTCAGCTTGTTATAAAGTAAAACATACATTTTACCATAAGACCCGGCTTCCCGCTCCTAGGTATTTACCCTCTAAAACCCAAGCCCTTTGCCGTAGTGATTTCGACTCATAGTGACCCTATAGGACAGTGTAGAACTGCTCCATAGGGTTTCCAAGGCTATAATCTTGTTGGCACAGTGGTTAAGAGCTCAGGTTGCTAACCAAAAGGTTGGCAGTTCAAATCCACCAGCCGCTCCTTGGAAACCCTATGGGGCAGTTCTACTCTGTCCTATAGGTTTGCTATGAATCGGAATTGACTTGACAGCGACGGTTTTTTTTACGGAATCTTTAGGGAAGCAAACTCCCACATCTTTCTCACCTACAGTGGCAGGTGGGTTTGAACCACTGATCTTTCAGTTAGCAGCTGAGCACTTAATTAACCACTGTGCCACCAGGGCTCCTGGTATTTACACTAGAGAAATGAAAACTTATGTTCACTCAAAAATCTGTCTGCAAGACTCAACATTGTGAAAATAACAATTCTACCCAAAGCAATTTACAAATACAACGCAATCCCAATCCAAATACCCACAACTTTCTTCAAAGAGATGGAAAAACTAATCATTAACTTTATATGGAAAGGGAAGAAGCCCCGAATAAGTAAAGCACTACTGAAGAAGAAGAA
>NW_004444106.1:940780-1043833 GCF_000243295.1 Trichechus manatus latirostris | reverse complement strand
GGGGTTGTTAACCAATGTTATAAAACAACATGTGTATTTCTGTTTCATGAGAAACTATTTGTTCTGTAAGCCTTCACCTGAAGTACAATAAAAAAAAAAAAAATCTGTCTGCAAATGTTTATAGTGACTTTGTTTGTAGTTGCCTCAAACTGGAAACAGCCCAGACATCCCTCAACTGGAGAATGGATGAGCATATTGTGGTATAGCCCACAGTGGAATGCTACTCAGCACAGGGCTCTCCTCCACAGTCTGGACTGGATAAGACTTCTCGATTTTCACGCAACTCTTGGAGTCAGGGAGGGCCCGCATAATGACAGAGATGAACTTTCTCACCAGCCTTGTCACAGGTGCACAGGGCCAGGCTTAATTTAATTTAGAAAAGTAAAATCACGAGATGTTTCTTGCATCTGATATAATCGTGGTGGGGAAAATTTTATCCCTATTGCATCTGATTCATATTTTGGGGTTCCAGGTAATTTTAACTTATAACCAAACCAGTTGCCATCAAGCCAATTCCGACTCATGGCGATGCCATGTGTTTCAGAATAGAACTGCGCTCCATAGGTTTTTCATGGCGGTGACTTTTCGGAAGCAGAACACCAGGCCTTTCTTCCAAGGCACCTCTGGGTAGGTTTGAACTGCCAACCTTTGGATTAATAATCGAGTGCTTAACTGTTGGCACCAGCCAGGCCAACTTACATTAAGAAAATGTTCTGCTATTTAAAAGTGCAAGCTTGAAAACCTCACATCAAGACCCATTTCTGCATTTTTAAGAGCTGCTCTTACCTACCCAAGATCCCGGAGCTCAAAATAAAACCCCAGTGTCTTCTTGGCCACCCTCAGCTCCTGACTGCTGTGCCATTTACCCACTGCTCACAATAATCACAGTCCCCTGGAGGAGCAAATTCTTTCACACCTCCTTGCCTTGGCACAGACCTTTTTCTCTCCTGTCCCCAGGTGAACTCCTATTCATCCTGCAGTACCCTGCTTAAACTGCACCTCTTCTGTAGTGCCTTCCTTCGATCCCTTCTCCTTATGACAGAGTCAGTGACTGCTTTTATTGCATTTCCCGAGATCTCTGCATGCATCTCTGAAGTCAGACAGGCCTTTTTTATTATGTAAGAAAGACTATAGGAATTCATTGCTCCAAACAAAATTAAATCTGTTGCCAAGCCTTCAGGCACCAGAGCTTAATAAATTACTCTCAGTGATTGCTGGACTGTCTCTCTGCCTCCAGGATGGAGCACAGGGCGTCGGTGTGTATGTCACGTGTGCTCCGGACATGGGGGGAGGGTCCTGTGGTCTCCAGTCTACAAAGGCACCACTGTCCAGCTATTGTCCAATTCTGACTGCTCCTTCCCAGCTTTGGTCTGGGTGTCCTGGCAGTGGTTGGGGGCCTCATGCCCCAGGGTGCAGCCTTCTCTTAGCATCCTGCAGTCATTCCTACTGGGGTCCTGTCATCTCCATGAGGCACTTCGAGGCAGCAAGTTACCGCTCCACAACTCCAAAACATTCCTACTCCTACTTCCCAATTTGAGGAACTCCTTCTTGATCCTTGTTTCTGTCCATCTCTTCTGAGCACTTCTCTCCATTCCCTTATCCCAGGGGGTCATTGGAGACACAGTGCTGGCCTGCTGGCCTGGGGAGGGAGTGAGGGGTTGTTTTCTTACTAGCTCACACTGCTTCACCCCCTTGAGCATTTATCTTACCATGTTGCAATGCTTTATCTCCCTGCCTGGGATTTCCTCTGAACTGTGAGTCTCTCGAGGTTAAGGGCTGTCTCTTTGATCTTGATCTCCAAAACGCCAAGAGTGGGTTTTCTAACTCTGTGACCGAGCAAGATTTTAAATCTCTCTGAGCCTCATTTCCCTTGTTTGTAAAATTATAGTATTATAGTATGGTTGAGATAAACCAAAGAAATGCGTGCTAACCACTTTCTACAGTGCCTGACACATAGTAATCACTCAGTAAATGTTGGTTGCTAGCATTACTTTTTATTCTCATTATTGTTACTTGCAGTGAATGTTGGTTATCTATCCAACAGTCATGCCCAGCTCCTTTTGTCCACTACAGTGACTGAAAATGCAAGGTACTCACCTTCCCAGCCTCCCTTGCAGCTGGGGAATGGGCAGGTGACCCAATCTGGGGCAATGGGACTTGAAGGAACATGTGCAAGAAGTTTCTGAGAAAGTTTTTCCTCTCTGATAAAAAGAGAGAGAAAAAGCCTTTGGAAATTGTCATGGAGGGAGGTGATGCTTGGAGCTGTGGCAGCCATCTTGTGACCACGAGGGCAGACTTGAGGGGGAAAGACAACATGCTGAAGATGCCAGAGTAGAAATATGGCAGGGCCAGGGGTCTTTATGACTTTGTTGAGTTACCACCCCAACCCTGGAACCTCCTACCTTGGAACACTGTTAAATTAGATCTGAAAGGTCCTTATTAGGAAGGCCACTTTTAGTTGGTGTTAGCAGCTGAAGGTATCCCACTGAATACATTATTAAGGAAATTTACACTCAGTAACTGTTGAAAGAAAGTGAAAGTGTCAGGATGGAAATCCTGGACTCCTGAAGTCCAGGATCCTGGGCTTTCTATGAGGCCCTCTGCTCCCCACCCTCCAACCCCCCACCCAGACCTGCGAGAGCTGACTGCAAACTGAGGTCATGGATGGGGGTAATGCTTCTCAGTCCACTGGTCCATGCCCTTGACTTCAAGGTCAGTGCTGCAATCTGTCCGTAGGAAAGAGTGTGAGTGCACGGAAAAAGAGAATGCAAAGGAAGAAAAGGGAGACAGGAGAGAGGAAGCATTTACACGTGACCAATCCGAAGGCCTCCATGCTTTGGTCAGTCCTATCATAGATTTAATCTGAGTCATTTAATCTGGGTCACTGTTTAATCTGGGTCACCCTACATTCTAAATCATCACACTGGAGTCAATCCACTGTTGGTTGGCAAGGAAATCATTACATATTATCTCACTTTTTCCATCAATATTTCTAATTTAGTTTTGCTACTTATTCTTTTTTATTGGAGACTCTGTGTTGCTGATAAAAACCGGCTGGGGGGAGGCTATGCTTCTCTCGTTTCTGGTTAATTTTGTGGCTAGAAAAAAAAATTCGTGGGAAAGACAAATGCACAACATATTTTTACCACAACTACTACCGGTCCCATGGTGGTGCAGGATGTTGCAGGAATAAACGGGGTGCGCCTTGCTCAGGTTCCTCCAGCAGGTCAAAAACAAGCTAAAAGCTGAGGAGTGGTGGGATAACAGTGAAAGGATATGATTGCTCCCCCATAGCCAAGAATGCCGTCTCTCTGCCCCAGCGCTCTCAGGCTGCGTGTCCTCTCTCTCTAAGTCACCACAATTCTCTAAAGCGCGGTCTGCGTGCCATGCGACCATATTTCATCCCCCACACTCCGGTCTGCTCTCCTCCCAGACCAACAATGACAGGGTCACCAAGCACAAAGGTGACCTTTTTCAGGTTCTCTTCCAGTCTTCCCTACTCTCTACAGTGGCACATCCTTTGTGAAATGGTCTCTTCTGTGGCATTACTAGCTTCAGTACTGATTCTCCTGTTTTCTCCCAGCTCGCCCACTCAGTTTTTTCTCTTGCTTCTCTTCCTGCCCTCTAAATGTAATCATCCACCAAGTCCTCTTCTTTTCCCTCTAGCATTCTCCTTGTTCAGTTCACTTAGATACTTGCTTTTCCTTTATTGGATACAGGACCGTAATCAACAATGAGTACGTATCTAAAGTCAGCGAACATTTCCCCCTGGTACTCCACCTCTGCCCAATCCCTCTTTCCAGAAGGAACCTCTATGAGTTGTGGGACGACATTTTCCCCAGACCTATACAAGTAGTGATATAATTTGGTACCATTGTTTTAACTAGCGTTGTGTGTCAATAATTCCTGGTCTCTACCTCTATCCTGCCTACACCAGACAGTTCCCCCTACTTCTCACTCAGACCACTTAAACTCATAATGCCTAAGGCAAAGGTCATTACCTTTCTCCAGGCTTACTTCTCCTTAAGTGTTCTCAGTCTCCGTTCAGGGTGTCACCATCCAATTAAGCGAGCTGGAAATGGTATTGTCGTCTCTGACTTCTCTCTTGTTTCTGTTTCTCTCTGTCTCTTTCTTTCCCATTCACTTCCATGAAAGACAGCCATGAATTGCCATGGGGTATCCATTCTACTTCTACAATCACTCTTACATCTGGCTTATTGCCCCCTCCCTACTGCTTTAGTCCTGGTCCAGGACCTAACCGCCTCTCACCTAAACTAAAGCAATATCCTCCCAGCTGGTTTCCCTGCTTTCTGTTAGTTATGGCAGTCACTGTATACAGACTACCCAATACCATTGTACCTCTTCTTCCCTCCACCTTTATTCAGCCTGCAATGGCCCATGCCTAGAGAATGAATCACGATTGGCCTAAGCCGGTAAAGGCAATCCCATTCCCCTTCACCAGATTCTTGCTTTCCCAGGCTCCTGTGTAGCATAGGGTGGCCATATGACTCAGTTCTGGCTAATAAGACATAGAGGGAAGTTTGGAAGAGGCCTATGACGAGAGAAACATTCTGTATGCCCCCTCCCTCAACTCCCCCTCCACCCCCCGCCTCACAGAACCATCATTTTCGTTCATGTTTTGGAAGTTTAAACTCTTTAGGCTGGCATTTAACACTTGTACAACATAGTCTTCAACTTATCTTTCCTCCAACATTACCCAGTTCTCATCACATACCTTTTGCTAGAATTGGGGAGTAGGAAGCTTCAGTGGAGGTGTATCTCTAAAAGTCTCCAAAGGTGGCCTCAAATGAACCCTGTCTCCCAGAATTCATGATCTTTGGCAGCCCCCTCCCACACTGAATCTGCTCTGGTCCTGTGACATATTTTAACTAATAGGCTGCAAAGGACGTGATGCTAGGCCAGTTCTGGGCCTAAGCCTTGAGAAGGCCCAGCAGATTCTGCTTTATACTCAGGAGCCCTGTGCCACTGTATAAGAAATGAAACTGCCTTGAGACCACTCTCAAGGTAGTTGTAAGGAAGTATTAACTAACCAGAATGAAAGGTCACATGGAGAACTGAGATCTCAACGAACAGAGAGCACCCAGGCTCCAAACTCATGATGTAATGTGAGCAGTCCAACCAGCCCCTGCCCCTGTGAGTTGCCTAGAAGAGACAATTCAATAAGTTGGGGTAGAAAAGTAACTGAAAATCACTTTTTCTAGTCAAACTCAGTTAGTCTTCTCTCTCCTGCAAATAATGGCCACTCTTCTGCATCCATGGCTTTGCTTGTACTGCCCTCTCAGTCTAGATTAGCTTTCCTCCTACTCAAAGTCCTCCCATTCTTCAAGGCTCACCTTCTCAATTAAAACGTTTGTCGACTCTGAAGCCTGTTACTGTAATTGCTGTCAATTACTTGTACACCTGTAAAAAGTTGAATTGGCAAATATTGTGTGGTAGATATATTTACAACTACAGCACGAGAGCAGCTACTGAGGCTGCTTATGTACAACCAAACGTCTCATGGGTTTTGGTTTCTTGGTTTGGAGGTGTAGGGTCATGGTTTCATGGGACATCCCAGTTAATTGGCCTAAAAACGTATTCAGTGCTTCTGTTCTACCTCCTAGTTTATTCAGTAGGGCCTGGGTTCTTAAAAGCTTGCATGCGGCCATCCAAGGTACAACCATCGGTCTCTGTTCACCTGGATCAACAGAGGAAGAAGGAGAGTCAGGAATAGGAAGAGGAAATGGAATGTGTGGCTAATTGCCTCCATGAACAATTGCCTTCTCTGCCATGAGACCAGAAGAACTAGATGGTGCCCAGCTACCATTACTGAATGTTTTGATAAAAAAAAATTCTCTAGAACAATCCTGATCAAAAGGGAGAAAATATAGAATATAATTTTAAATTCTCATGGAATTGAGATATTCTGGAGCCATGGAGGGTGGATGAACCCCCGAAACTACTGTCCTAAGACAATCTTTAAACATTAAACCAAAAATATCCCCTGATATCTTCTTAAAACCAGACAATACTCTAGCTTAACTAGTAAAGCATGTCTGCCTTGAGCATTATACTCTTTTAAGATCTATATATATGGGATCAAGTTGACAATAGCAACTCTAAAGATTAGATAGGAACCGTACGGGGCAGTGAGTTTATGCTAACAGGGGAGGAATGACTCAGAAAAGGAGGGTGAGAATAGTTGTACAACTCGAAGAATGTAATCAATGTCACTGAATTGTACATGTAGAAACTGTTGAACTGGTGTATGTTTTGCTGTGTATATTCTCAACAACAACAAAAACAAAACAAATTATTAAATAAATAAATAAGTAAAACAACTTTTGTCAACTGAGTACTTGAGGATTTGACCAGCTCTGGAGCAGGGATGTGGTTTTGCCTAACATTCTGCGTTCACCCTCCCTTGCTTCTGGTAACAGCACAGTGATTTCATTCTGATGAATTGTCCCTCCCCTTTTGGATACAGTGTTAGTGGAGGCATCAACCAAGTTGCCCGATTCTTGCTTTCTCAGGCTCTTGATAAATACTTGTTAGCACAAATGCAGAAACTAAAAATGAAGAATTTGGTAAGTCAGCTAAATACTTTCAACTGTGATTTCCAAATCCATTTTCGAGTGAGTTTTTCAAATGAGACTTAAAAGCCCTGTTCCTCCCACCTTGCTTCCTTCTACTCTTTTCAATCCCAAAACACACTGTGCTCCGTCCCACCTCTGTGCCTTTTTCTAGTCTCTTCTCTCTGCCTCCTTTACCATTTCATAACTTTCTTCCCCTGGACCTGTGCTGTCCCATGTGGTGGTCACAAGCCACATGTGGCTCCTGATAACCTTAAATGTAGCCAGCCTGAATTAGAGATGTGCTGTGAGTGTAAAACACACACCAGGTTTCACAGACTTAGAAGGAAAAAAGAATGCCAACTATCTCATTAATAACTTCTATATTGATTACATGTTGAGATGATAATATTTTGGATATATTAGATTAAATATAGTATTAGAATTAAAAAAAAAGAGATGTCGCAGTGGTTAAGAACTTGGCTGCTAACCAAAAGGTTGGCAGTTCGAGTCCACCAGCCGCTCCTTGGAAACCCTGTGGGGCAGTTCTACTCTGTCTTACAGGGTTGCTATGAGTTGGAATCGACTAGACAGCAATGGGTTTGGTTTTTTGGTTGGTATTTTTATGATGAAGGTGGTATATACATATTTTTCAATCATAATGTAATAGGTTGTAATAACTTCAAAAACTTGAAGAAAGTTTTAAATAATGAAGAAGAGTAAAATACTTTTGAAATGTCAGAATGACAACTATTTACTGAGCTCTTAATTGATGACAGACACTATATGTGGGTTTTAGTCCCCTTCCCACAATCCTGCTATCTAACGTCTTATTGTAGTTAAAGGAAGAAGCAGCAATTTGGAACTATTTATGTCTATTGCTCCCAAAGGAATAAATAATTACCAAATCAGAAAAAAGTGACCCAGGGCTAAAAAGTGCTAGACCAACGATGAAGAATCATGGAGACGAGGGAATTCTCCATTTTTTCCCATTTAAGAAGAAACACTTGGAAAGTGAAAATGATTTCCAACTGGCTCCCAACGAGAAAAGAGAGGTAGAGAAGGAAGAGAAATGTTTTTGTTGGAATAACCTTGAAGAGCATGGAATGTGGGAGATGTGAATAAATGCTAAGTGTGTCATAGGCAAGCATGTCTTGAGCTCTCATGTGCAGGAATCACAGGGATCTTGGTAAAATGTAGATTCTGAGTCAGTAGGTCTTCTTGGATGCCTGCCAAGCTCCCATTGGCATTGGACTATTAGCACTGGACCATACTTGGAAGAGCATGCGATAAAAAGAGCCACTGCAATTCAAGAATGCTTAAAAGATTTTCTTGGAACCTTACTCAGTTTGGGGTGAATTCAACCTTTTATTAGTTTTCTCTAAGTCAGTCAGGAAATGGCTGTTACCTTGCATCTTATCTAGAAATCACTTCTCTGGTAACTTCACTATATTTCTAGAGAATACTGTAGTCAAGTACACAGAAGAAGGCAAAACAGAGGTTTGAGAAGCTAAAATGTAACAAATTCTGCATACTAAAACTTGTGCCTTTACTAATCTTTCTTTCCTTTTTTGAGGGGAGAGGCCACTTTTCTAACAAGACTTGTCATCTGTTTGCTCAGCCAGAGGACACTAAACTAAAACAATTTTAATAAGAGATTAGGACTGCTGGTAGCCTGCCAGTGGGAAGTAGATGGAAATATTCTGAAAAGCTGACCTTAGAATTAAACTCACATTCAAAACCAAGAAAACCAAACCCTTTGTTGCCCTTGAGTCGATTTTGACTCATAGCGACCCTATAGGACAGAGTAGAACTGTCCTGTAGGGTTTCCAAGGAGCTCCTGGTGGATTTGAACTGTCAACATTTTGGTTAGTAGCTGAGCTCTTAACCATGGCACCACCAGGGCTTCAAACTCATGATAGACTTGGGGTATTTCGTGTAAAAGCCCTAGACACAGTCACTGTCCTCAAATACATTCCTGTGCTTATCAAGAAAAATCACTGCTTGCTTAAGAAGGCAGTTAAGTATATATTTTAGAATTATGAATACAGAAAATAGAAAAAAACTTTCCAAACATTGGTGCTCGGAGAGACAATCTAGTTACGTGGAAAATTTGCTTATGTATAACTTAATTCTCAGATGATGCTGGATAAATAAGTCTGTGACAAGTTTATATAATACCATTATATCTGAAATCTTAATGATCATGTAGATGAAATTGACTTTGAAAAATAACCTTTGTATAATTATAAAATAAGACATACTCATTGGAGAGAAGTTGGAAATACAAGAAAGTGACAAAAAATGAAAAAAACTACCCACAATCCCACCAATCAGAGATCTCCACTGATAACAGTTTGGTGTACATTTTTCTAATCTTCTGTCTCCCTGTCTTTGAAATATCCTGAATTATGTGGTTCCTCCCTCCCTCCCATGAAGTATTCTTTGAAAACATGATTTTTAGGCAACATAATATTCCACAGAATTTTTATTCATCTGCCTTTTTGCCCACTTGGAGGCATTTCGGTTGTTTCTATTTTTTTCTGATTTAATTAACACTATGAAGCACTTCTGGAGCCCTAGTGGTGCAGTGGTTAAGAGCTTGGCTGCTAAACTAAAAGGCTGGCAGTTCTAATCCACCAGCCGCACCTTGGAAACCCTATGGGGCAGTTCTACTCTGTACTGCAAGGTCACTATGAGTTGTAATCCACTTGACCGCAATGGGTTTTATGATGCACTTCCTTAAGTACATTAACCTTTGTCTGCACCTCTGATTATTTCCCCAGATAGATTCCCAGAAATGGAATTACTTGGTCATAGAACATGGACATGTCTGGGCTCTTGATGAAAGACTTTAACAGTCCACACTTCCTTTGCTATTGTTGTTAGCTGCCCCGTGCACAACGAGGTCAGAACATTGTGATCCATAGGATTTTCATTGACTGATTTTCAGAAATAGATCATCAGGCCTTTGTTTCCAGTCTGTCTTAGCCTGGAAGTGCCACGAAAACATGTTCAGCATCAACAACATGCAAGCCTCCACTGACAGATGAGACAAATGGGCGGCTATGCTTGAGGCTGGGGATTGAACCTGTGTCTTCCTCATGGAAGGTGAGAATTCTATCACTGAGCCACCACTGCCCTCTACGTTGCCTTTGAACCAGTTGCTGTGGAGTTGATTTTAACTCATGGCAACCCCATGTGTGTCAGAGCAGAACCGTGCTCCATAGGGTTTTCAGTGGCTGTGACCTTTCAGAAGTAGATCGCACGACTTTCTTTTGAGGTGCCTCTAGGTGGATTAGAACTGCCAACCTTTCGGTTACTAGCTGAGCATTTACCATTTGCTCCATCCAGGGACTCCACACTGTTTTTAGCTGTCTTCATGTTTCTTAAAACCCTTTCTTTACCACGCTTTCTCATTACTTTTCTTTTTTTAATGGCATGTGTTTTCAGTATTGGAATGCATGCTTACTATTTGAGTATGTTTAAATTTTTGGTTGGTAATATGGATTTTGAGCAAAGTGATCTGGCAATACAATCTACCAATGAGGCAGGTGGCACTTTGGCGCCACCGATCTGTGGCATGACACTATGCAACTGAGAACTAGGTAGATAATTTATTGCTGGCGCCTTTCCATTAGGTTACATGGGAAGCTCTGGTTTTCCAAATATGACACAGAAAAACCAAAACAGACCCAACAGGGCTCCATAACTATCCCATAGGAAAGCCATAATTATGCTTGTGAGCCTTATCTCACAGAAACAAAGGGAGAAAAAAAGCAAAAGTTTACACAACTAACACATTCAGGAAGCATCATCTAATAGAATGCTCAACCTACACAACAGTGAGGCTCCAACTCTGTCTGGTTTGCTGAGCTTCACACATTTCAGAAGGGACCCACCTTAATGCTGAATGCATTAGAACTGGAGTAATGCTTGACCTCTGAGGTCCAGAGGCATAAAAACTGGCTGGCTTACCGTTTTTTGCCAATGCTAACGAATTAACCCAGAGTCTGTGTCTTCGACTGAGTTTAAATTTAGGACTCGTTTTTAAGGTTGTCCCTTTGGGGACTCTCGCCATCCCTTTAAAAGGAGTGATGAGTAAAGTAGGATCAATTTTTCTTTCTGCTCTGCCAATTCATCACCTTCACTGGATCAAACTTAAAATTTAATGACTCTAAAAATTATAGAAGTAGACAGATGCTGAAGAGGATTATCACGAAAAAGTAAAAATGGTTTGATCTGAGTCGGTGGCAGAACGTGGTCTCTAGTCTCCATTCTCTTCTCCATTTGTTGCTATGTACTTAAAAAAAAAAAAAGAAAAGAAAATGCTTTTCATTCTTTTTCACATTTGCACTCTTTCTGTTGGAAATTAAAAAAAATATAGAAAAGTACAAGTGAAAAAAGTGACAGTCATCCATTTTCCCGTTGAAAACCAAAAAAACCAAACCCGTTGTTGTGTAGTCAATTCCTACTCCTAGCAACCACTACCCAACATTAACCATTGTTAACTTTTTGGCATATTTGTCTCAGAAGTAGATCATCAGGCTTTTCTTCCTAGTCTGTCTTAGTCTGGAAGCTCCACCAAAACATGTTCAGCATCACAGCAACACATCTAACCCTTTTTTAAAGTTAGTATTTGAAAAATTACACAGACACTGTATGAATATATAGTTTTTTAATTTTCATATAAAATTAGAACATTACAGATAAATCTCGGGATCTCTTTAATATGTACCCCCTCCCAGTACTTTTCCCCTTGACCTCAATTCTAGCAGTTCTCTATTTTGAATTTTCTGACCAGCTTCCCAGTCCTTAAACAGAAAATACTTTATATACATGTATTTATCTGTTGGAAATATATACTACTGTATTGCATTTCCGTAATTTTGCGTAGATGGTAATCCTGCTGCATCCTCTTTATAGCTTGCTTTTTTTTTTTTTTTTGTCACGCCACCCTATGCTTTCAAGATTTATCCATGTAGATACTTGTGAGTTAATTCATTCCATTAAATTTTATATGGCGGGCCATCATACCTGAACATTTTGCTTTTTCATTTCCTTATTAATGAATGTTTAGAATGTTGTCTTTTTTTCCTCTGTCGCCAACAATAGTGCAGCAAATGTCCTCACGTGCGCCAGTTAAATTCCTAGAAGCGGTATTGCAGGACGAGCATGCTCAGTTTCAGTAACACCAAATTGCTCTCCAGAGAGACCATAACATTTACAACCCACCCTATGTACAGAGGAAACCCTGGTGGTGTAGTGGTTAAGTGCTACAGCTGCTACCGAAAAAGTTGGCAGTTCTGAATCCACCAGGTGCTCTTTGGAAACTCTATGGGGCAGTTCTATTCTGTCCTATAGGGAGGGTCACTATGAATCGGAATTGACTCGACGGCAATGGATTTGGTTTTTTGGTTTTAGACATATATGAGAATACTTGTATCCCCTCATTCTCAGCAACAGTTTGTCATTCTCCTGAGGGGAGGGATTGATACGTTTTTGTTGTTTTTATTTCCAACTAGCAGTAAAGTTAAACAACTCTCCAGGTGGGTTTTTTTTTTTTTTTTTTTGCCATTTGAATCTCCTCTTTGGAAAGACATATTCTTTTGATATATGGTGTGGGGAAAAAATCCCACTCCTCTGACACCAAACTGTAGGGATCAATTCAATTCAGTCTATGAATTCTGATCAATAGATTAATCAGAATGAATCTAACCCCTCTGTTCCACTTCTGTCCTGACGCCAGCTGCATCTGCAGCGCTTCTGCCTCTGACCCCAACCACCCGAAGCTAGGTCAGATCTCACAAGTGAAAGGGTGCCGTCTTCTGACGCCAAGTCTGCCCAGGACCTACGACCTAAGACACCAGCTGTAAGCTTGGGTGTTCCCATGACACCCTGACTTCTGACCTGTTGGCTACAAGTTCTGGGTTTTCCCACTAGCCCTTCAGGATGCCAGCCATAAGCTCTGAAGTCCCCAGGGCCCCCCTCATTTCTGACCTGCTGGCTACAAATCCAGGGGTTCCTTCTACCCCTCAGAATACCAGTTGTAAGTTCAGGCATGCCCAGTCTCCTTTACTTCGGAACTCACGAAAAGCCCTCTATGTATGATTAGTTTTATTATAGGAAGAAGGGTACAAATGAAGAGCCACATAGGGCAAGGTCTGGGACGGTTCTCAACGAGAAGCTTCCATGTCCCAAAAAAGATGTGATGATATCCTTCCGCTTGCACTTGCATCCATGTCTTTCAACAACCAGGAAGCCCAGGGTGTTTCTGTGTGCAGAGCCTTCACTGGGGTTTCAATTATATAGTCATGACGGATTGGAAATCATGCTCCTCCCCCCTCCCCCATATCATTTGTTGTCTTTCTGGCCTGGCCAGCCCCCACCTGAGTCACCTTATTAGCATAAACCCTAAGACGTGGGTCTGGAGCCCTCATAAAAGACTCTTCAATCACTGGGGAAATTCCAAGGTTTTAGAGGTTATCTCTCAAGAACCAAGGACTAAGATGACATTTTTTTAAAGTTATATTTTAGATGAAGGTTTACAGAGCAAATTAGTTTCCATTAAACAATTAATACACATCTTATTCTGTGACATTGGTTGCCCCCCTACCCCCCACAACATGTCAACACTCTCCCCCTCTGGACCTTGGATTCTGTTACCAGCTTTCCTGTCCCCACCTGCCTGCTCATCCTTGTCCCTGGGCCGGTGAGTCCATTTAGTCTCCTTTTGTTTTACGGGCCTGTCTCACCTTTGGCTGAAGGGTGAACCTCATGAGTGACTTCAGTACTGAGTTAAAAGGGAGTTTGAGGGCCATACTCTTGGGGTTCCTCCAGTCTCTGTCAGACCAGTAAGTCTGGTAAGACGACATTGCTTAACCCATACTGGATAGACTCAATTTTTGCATCCACATTTGTAATACAGGTGGACTTAATGTTTTAATTCTATTGTTTTGGTTTTGGTACCAAGATTAAGGCTAGCTTCATAGAATGTGGCCCCTCTCTCGTTTATATTGGGGTATAGTTTGCACAAGATAGCCTTTTTAAAACTGTCTGGGCCTGGGCATTTTGGGAGTTGGAGCAGATCTATACCATTTGAATTTTATTTATGATTGTTGGTCTACTTCTTTTTAGACCAAGTTTTATAATTTGTATTTTTCTTGAAAATTGCCCCATTCATCTAGATTTTCAAATGTATTGGCATAAAACTATTCCTATGATTTCTAAATTTTTTTGCTATATTATGTCCTCTTTGCCATTTATAATATTTTTTATTTGTATCATTTTCTTGATCAATCCTACCAGAAACTTGTCTATTTTATTAGTCTTCAACAGAACGTCAGTTTTTGGTTTCCATAATTAACTCTTTTCTTTTCTATTTTACTCATTTCTGCTTTTTTCTTTATTGTTATTTCCTTCCTTCTGCTTTCTCTGGTTTTATTTAGCTGTTTTCTACCTCCTAAATTAGCTGCTTTAACTTTCGTTTTCTTATATTGTAATTAGTGCACTTAAGTCTATAAATTCCCCTCTAATCATTGTTTTTGCAGTACCTAGCAAGTTTTGATGTCAGACTTTTATTGTCATTCATTTCTAAATATAGTAATTTCCATATTTCTTTTTAATCTATATGTATTTTTCAGTGTCTAAATGTATTTTCTTTTTCTTTTAAAAAATATATTATAAAATCTTTCAACATACAAAAAGTATAAAAATTAATAAAATGAACACCTGTGTAACACTCATGTATTCATCACCCAGCTTAAGAAATAAAATTTAAGTGCACATTTATAATTTTTAATCTTATTTTTCATAGGTAATGTATGTCCATGGTAAAAAATAATTATCCCATCTCGCTGGCCCCCTTCTTAGAAGCAACTAGTTGCTTATGTCAGTAGTCTATGTGTTGTATGGGTTTCTTTTTGGTGTTGATTTTTAATTTCACTGCATTGTGGTTAGTGAATGTGGTCTGTAGATTCTTTGGAATTCATTGCGACTGCCTTTCTGGCCAGGTACATAGTCAATTTCTGTAATTGTTCCAAGTATATTTGAAAAGAACAGATACACCTAAGGCCTTTTTCTGAAATACAAATCTGATCGCATCACTTTGCCTTGATAGCTTCTATGGTCTTCAGGTGAAAGACCACAACCCTCTTAGCACATGATTTGACCTGAAGCTTCCTAAGGCCTTGACCATCTCCCTTGTGTACAACAACTTTACGTATCCATAGCCTCTCTAAAATCTCACACCTTTTAGGGACAGCTTTCAGAACTTTTGAACTGTCAGAGTTGCCCCACAGCAGACAACCCAATGTCTGACACATCAAAGGTCCTAATCAATACTTACTGAACCAACTAGAGAATGGGTCTTATTAGTGTAAAGTCATACTGAGGCTGGATAGTTACCCCGTGTGGATCACTCCCTCACCCTGAGCTCCAGTTCTTGCTCTCTACTTGCTCCTCTTGAACCTGATCCACTCATTGAGACCTCTGATCACTATATTCCTTCCCTTTCTTCTATTGTCAGCACTTTCCCTTCTTCCTCTCTGTGTCTCCCATACCATGGTGGGTCATTTCAAAGATACTCTCACCAACATGCTTAAGTTGCTCTGCCTTCTAGAGTCAGTTACATATGCCCCAAGTCTCTGATACCTCTCAGTCTTGCACAGTGGCGTCACTAGGGAGGTGCAGGGGGTGAGGACCGCACCGGGTGACACTGTCAGAGGGAGTGACACCAAAATGACTGTCTATAAAAATATACCTGTAGTTAGTTATAACAACAAAAACGTTTTTCATAAGTCCAGCTTATACCTACAAGGCTAAAACTCTATGCTAATTTACTTTCGAACTTTCTAATGTGCTCTGGTCAGAGCTGTCATTATTACCCAATTACAATGACACTTGGAATCACGTGGCTTCGTCTGCATGTATTACAAGCACATGCTGTTGTTTTCATTGCTTGCCGGTGTTTTTATCGTCGCTGATTTTGTCAAATTTTTTGGTGTTATAGCTACAATATTGTGGTGATTAGTATTTCTGAACATATACCAATAATCTTTTTGAGACTGAAGTAGTAATGAAAGGTAAAGAAGAAGTGATATACAGGAATTATGATTTACCAGCAACATTATACAAAAAACATTACTAAAGATTCTGTATGGTCTGATATGGAAGGAGGTCCATGGTGGGGGGTGACACCATGAGTTACTGCGCTGGGTGACACCAACCCTAGTGACACTGCTGGTCTTGCATTCTCTTCTTTTCTTTCTACCTCTTTCTTGGCTCTTTGACCCTGAAATGTTGGGGCTGCCAGTGTTTTCTATTCTTGGTTGTCAACTTTTGTCTCTCTACACATCAGGAAAGCACATGCTTCATTACAAAAGAGTCTCTATCAAGCTCTAAACAAGTGCTGTCGTGGGAGAACACTGGCCCTGTGTTGCCAGCCTTTCCCATTTTTCATGAATCGTCAGATATCTCAGAGTTTTACGTGGCATGCCTCAACTTTTAAACATTGATAATGAATTGAAAATTTTACAACACACTGTGAAGGACAAACAAAATATAGATGTTCCACCCTGAGGGCTGTTTTCTTCTCTTATTCGACTGCCCCTAAAGCAGTTTATGAAGTACTTTATTAATAATGGTAGGTTACACTTATCTAGGGCTTACTGTGTGCCAGGCACTCTTCAAAGTGGTTTGCATGTATTAACCCATTTAATCTTCACAACACTGTTGACAAGGTGCTGGTATTATCTCTGCTTTACAGATGAGCAAACAGGCTGAGAGTTTGAGTATTTTGTCCTGAATCTCAGAAATATTGAGTTGAAGAGCTCAAGCTTTTCCCCACTCAGATGAGGAAACTGAGGCCCAGAGAGGTAAGAGCAAGTAAACTGAGGCGCTTGACTAAAGTAAAATGGCTGCTTTAGATTTTCTGGCCCTACTCTGTCTTGCCTTTCTTTTAATATATATAGTATCCCAGGAGCTATTAAGACCCTTCCTGAAACAATGTCTCAGGAAGAAGACTTTGATGCCAACTCTTATCTAGGTCTCCTAGGCAACTGGTGACAAGAAAATTTCACTTGAGCAAACTGTTTCTAAGAGAGAAATCTCCTGTAACCTTCCCCCTTCTGGCCCCACTTCCAGCAACCTGCCTTGCATTAATCTAAGTTTGTAATGTCCAATCAAAGCAGTACAGCTCAAGTCCTTTGTTCTCACCCTTTGAAAGGTCTCCACAGCTTCCTCATTTTGGAAGCGTTTGTTCTCTCTGTAAAATTAGACATTTTCCCAGTCTGGACTGTTACTGAACCTACAATAAATCTCCTTGCTTTACTTTAACAGAGTTAAGCATTTATTACTTAGAGGTTAAGAGGTTATGCAAGATCACACTGGTAAAGTGGCCAAGTAGGGATGTGAATCTATCCTCACAGAGATGGATACTTGCATTTACTACTGTTCTATAATTAGTTAGTTACCTCTTCGAAGCCCTGGTGGTGCAAGGGTTAAGAGATCGGCTGCTAATTGAAAGGCTGGCAGTTCGAATCCAGCAGACGCTTCTTGGAAACCCTATGGGGCAGTTCTACTGTCCTATAGGGTCACTACGAGTCAGAAGCCACTCGAGGCAACGGGTTTTTGGGTTTCCCCAGCTAGGAGCCCTGGTGGTGCAGTGGTTAAGAGATTGGCTGCTAACCAAAAGGTCAGCAGTTCAAACCCACCAGCTGCTCCTTGGAAACCCTATGGGGCAGTTCCACTCTGTCCTATAGGGTCATTATGAGCCGGAATCTACTCAGTGGCAACGGAGTTTTTTCCGCTGCTAGACTGCATCCTCGGCTCTCAGAGTAGGGACTGGTATACAAACTTTTGTAAAATAATTGCCCTGCAGATTCAAAACAATTCATTCACTTCCATTAATACCTTCATTTACTCCTCACAACAATCCCTAAGTAAGATAATAGGGAACATTTAATCAGCACTTGATATGCATTATCTTTTTTAAACCTCTCAGAACTATTTCCTAGAAACTGTTATCGCCATTTAATGGAAGAAAAAAAAACTGAGGTTCAGAGAGGTTCAATGACTTGCCCAAGATCCCACAACTAGTAAGTGACAGAGCCAGTTCAGGCTTTATGACGACAGAACCCTCATTCTTTTCCACGAGGCCACACTGTCAGTTTTACAGATGGGGCAACTGAGGTCCGGGTCGGGGTACTAGCTATGCTCGCAGGATCCTGGCCACTGAGGGGGAGCACAGACTGCACTTCTGCTCTTCCTTTTCTTTAAGCGGGCGGGGCCGCTGCGGTGCGGAAGGCGGGCGGTGACAAAAGCGAAACCTCCTCCCGGAAAACACCGAGAGAGGCGCGGGAAGTCGGACTACCTCCCAGCCTCGGAGCGCTCAGTACCAAATCGTGACCGAACGGACAGAGTTCGAAGAACCATGACAACGGCGCGGGCGGGAGCGAAGGAAGTGCGTCACTCAATGGGAGGGAAAAATCTGCTGGCGGAGACCAATGGGAGCTCCTCGTTCGCGTTCGCCCCGCCTTGAAGGTGGGCCCGAGTCGGCCTGTCGGCCATCTACGCTTTCACAGTCTGGGCAGCGCTCGAGTGTCGTATTTGGTAATTCGGGAAGGGCGACCGGAGGCTGGCGGGAAAGGAAGAGGGATATCAGGAAAAGGCCAGGGGATATGTGAGGTGGGGTTCGGCGAGACAGGAAGTGAGGGTCAGGCTCTGGGTCGACCATGTGCGCTAACGGAGTGTGGAGCTGTGGAGCAGGGCCTGGGTCATCTCATTTACTGATGGGGTTCAGAGAGGGGGAGCAGAGGCAAGTAGATGGGGATCTAGCCCCATCACTTCACACACATACACACAAATTTTTGTATCGTAATATTAGGTGAATAAAATATTGTTAATTAGGTATTAGCTGCTAAAAACAAAATACAAAATTTTACCTCAACCGCGATTACATTTCTTCGCCGACCCCTCTCAGTTAATCTCAGCGTCCTCTGTGCACCACTCGATTTTGTATACAGTCCTTCTTACCTAGTACAAGTCCACAGTCCCTTTTTTTAAATCCCCGAGGTAAGATGTGTTCAGAATACAAGATTTCTCGGATTTTAGAATTGTAATATGGTGCATGTACTCTGTTATGCTATACCCTCAGCGGGATCTGGGGCAGCGTCCTGTCATCAAAGACATTGGTATTTCCACATCAAAATATATGCGTATTTACACTACGGGGACTAAGTAACAATCGTAAATAGCCTCACCGAAAGTCAGTTCAGATTTTTTTCATTTGGGCTTTCAGACCTTTTTTGATTTAGGAATTGCAGTTGAGGGACCTGGATCATAATTTTATTGTCCACTCATTTTTCTTGCTTGCCTGGTCTGGGAGCGCCTTGAGAACAGGAACTGTGGGTTTGTATCCCCACTGTTACTAACTCCTCGTCTCACTTTATGTCCCTCTCAGCCTCAGTTCCCTCATCCTTTTCACATAAGGTCCTTGTAAAGATTAAATGGAGACTATTCATGAAGCCTTAGTTCTGTGTCTAGCACACAGCACAAATGGTTGTGATTGAGATGTGCTTATTCTACAACGTTTCTATTTTAAAATTTTCTTTCTCTCTGGTGTTCTTTGGTGAATAGAGGTTCTCAATTTTAATGGAGTCCAATTTATCAATCTATTGCTTTATAGTTTGTGCATCTTTTGTATCTTTCAACCAAATTCACCCTAAAAAATCCTCACAACTAGACCAGTAAGTAACATCATGATAAAGAGAGAAAATAATGGAAGTTGTTGAGGATTTCATTTTACTTGGATCTACAATCAACGCCCATGGAAGCAACAGTAGAGAAATCAAATGACATATCACACTGGGTAAATCCACTGTAAAAGACCTCTTTAAAGTGTTCAAAAGCAAAGATGTCACCTTGAGGACTAAGGTGCGCCTGACTCAAGCCCTGGTATTTTCAGTCATCTCATGTGCATGTGAGAGCTGGACGATTAAGGAAGACCGAAGAAGAACTGATGCCGTTGAATTACTGTGTTTGCAAAGAATATTGAATATACCATGGGCTGCCAGAAGAACGAAGAAATCTGTCTTGGAAGAAGTACAGCCAGAATGCTCCTTAGAAGCGAGGATGGTGAGACTTCGTCTCATGTACTTTGGACATCTTGTCAGAAGGGATCAGTCCCTGGAGAAGGACATCATGCTTGGTAGAGTAGAGGGTCATTGAAAAAGAGGAAGACCCTCAACGAGATGGATTGACATAGTGGCTGCAACAATGGACTCAAGCATAAAAAAGACGGTGAGGATTG
Organism: Trichechus manatus latirostris; assembly: GCF_000243295.1. Lineage (NCBI taxonomy): Eukaryota > Metazoa > Chordata > Mammalia > Sirenia > Trichechidae > Trichechus > Trichechus manatus. Next base: position 1,023,952 of record NW_004444106.1, on the reverse strand, counting down.
CGCAGGTCGGGGCAGTGTTTCTGCTGTACGCAGGGTTGCTATGAGTCAGAACTGACTTGACAGCACTTAATAACAACCAACAAGCATTTTAAGGAGCCCTGGTGGTGCAGTGGTTTAGAGCTATGACTGCTAACCAAAGGGTGGGCAGTTCGAATACACCAGCTGTTCCTTGGAAACCCTGTAGGGCAGTTCTATTCTGTCCTCTGAGGTTGCTGTGAGTCAGAATTGACTCGACAGCAATGAGTTTGGGTTTCTTTTGGATAAACATTTTAAATGGTCTAATCTTGGAAATTAAACCTTTTATTAGTTTGTAGTGACTTTATCTATATTAATTCGTTTTGCCTCATATTAATATAGCCACACCAGCTTTCTTTTGGTTAGTTGTTTGCAGAGTGTATCTTTTTCTACCTGTTTACTTTTAATCTTTTGGTGTTTTTATGTTTTAGACGTAGGTCTTATACTCATTTAGCTAGATTTTATTCACCATCTAGTTTGACAAGTTCTTTATCCAGTCTAACAGTCCTTGTCTTTAAACTGGTACAGTTAGTCCATTTTCATTCATTGTTATTACCTATCTAATTGGATTTATTTCTACTTTTCTTTTTTTAATATCTGTCTTGCCTAGTCTCTGTTTTGTTTTGTTTTTTCTCTCCCCTCCTTTGTTCCCTTCTTTAGGGTTAATTAAGTAATTTTTTTCTCATTAAATGTTTTCCTTTACTAATTTGGAAATTGTACACTATTTCTATTCTTCTAGTGATTACTCTAGAAATTGTACAATGTATACTTAAAAGTGTAAAATCTAATTCATCTCCCAACCATCACAAGGACCTTAGAACACATATGCCATATATCACCTGACTCCTAACTTAAATGCTGTTATTGTTGTGTGTTTATTTTTTTATACCCAACAAGACACATTTTTTTTTTTTTTTTTTTTACTGTTTTGTACAGTTAGTCGTTAAAATATGCTGGGATTTAACTACATGTTTGATGCATTTTAGACCTTCCACCTGGCATTTCTTTCTTTCAGCCTAAGTAAATGCTTTGGATTGTTTTAGGGAGAGAGTCTGCAAATCACTTATTCTCTCAGTTTTCCTTTGTCTGGAAACATTTTTATTTCACTCTCAATCTTCCTTGAGTATAGCATTCTTAGTCGAGAGACACATCCTCCCAGCTTATTGGAGATATTATTCCACTGTAACTAACGTTCCATTTTTATTGTTGTGAAGTCATCTGTCAGTCTAATTGTTGCTCTTTTGAAAGTGATCTGAATTTTCTCTCTGGTTGTTTCTCACCTTTCATATTGTGCAATTTTATTACGATGTGCCTAGATGAATAGTTATTTAATTTATCCTGCTTGGGATTTGATGGATCTTTTGAATCTGGGACTTGATGTTTTTCTCATTAGTTTTGATAAGTTCTCAGCCATTCTCTCTAACTTCTTCTAGAATTTTAATAAGACTTGTTTTTTTTATCTTGTTCTCCATATCTCTTAACCTCTTATAGTTCTTATTTTTTTCCCCTCTGGGCTGTATTCCGGTTAATTTCTTCTTTTAGTCTAACAATTTCCTTTTCAGCTGTGTTCAATCTGTTTTTAATTTTCATTCAATGAAATCTTAAACTTTTAATACTTACATTTTTCATTTCTGGTTCTTTTTTTTTTCCTTTTCAAATCTGCTTCCTATTCACTCTTATTTTCATACGCTCGCCTACAAAGAAATGCTGCTGATAAGTTCCAGACCCTGTATGGTACACTTCCAGTGAAGGGAGAGGGTAATTTTATTGTTCTAGATTTTTCTGTAATAAAGCGTCGGATAGCATTAGAAATATCTGCATTTTCTTGCCTAACCTGGGGCAGGCAGTTAGGAAAAAGATTTAAGAGTCTGTCTTGAGCAGGAGTTTGTAATTTGGGGTCTAGTCTTCCATGGATGACTTCAAGGAAGTCTGCAGGTCTCCCTGAAATTGCACACAGATGGTGGTGTATATGTGTGATTGTGCATTTGTTTTAGCTTTCAGTAGATTACTAAAAAGGGACTGTGATCCCCAAAAGATGAAGAATCACTGTAGTAGATGATAACCCTTTGCCAGCAGAGAACTCTCTGTTTCACTCTGATTGTGTGGACATGCCCAGCAAAACGTGATTTCTAAGAATTGCAGTTTCATTCAGAGTCAGTGGTTAGGGCTGAATCTCAACTTGCATCAGTCATTAGGATAAAGGCCAACTCTGCAAAAGATAATAAGTTACACTTTTCATCCTAGGACCTAAAATATAATAAAAGACAATTTAAAAATTGCTGGCTCACCTCCTAATAGAGTCACTATTTACATTTTTCTGTTATCTTCAAACATCATCTGCAGCTAGTTTAAACACTTTAAAAATATATAATATCGTCTACTTTTCATAATTGTTTGTAAAGATTATATAAAATAAGGAGTCAAAAGCTCAGTAGAGTGGCACTTAGATAGTGCTCAAGACATGGTGGCCATGATTATTATCATTTGTCCTCACCACTGAGACTCAGTTATACCCTTATCCTCTTTGGCTGGATTGCTTTAATAGACTGCCTGCTGGACTCTGGCTCCCATTTTTTTGCTTCTCTCATTCATCTCCACAGTGCCAAAGGAGATACCTTTCTAAAACACAGCCTGACTGTATCATCTTCCTGCTTAAAGACCTTTGTTTGGGGAGCCTTAGTCTCCAAAGTTTCCAGGATAAAAGCCTAAATTCCTTAGCCTGCCACATTCTATCCCTGTATTCAAAACAACCACTGGTAAATCAGGGATGTTCAGCCCAAAAAGTGGGATGGATGGATGAATGTACCCTAGCCTAGTGATCAGAAATGACTGGCAGGACTCGATGACTGGCTTGATTTGAGGTTGAAGGAGAGGAAGATCAGAGTTTGATGCTCAGGTTTGTGGTTGGTATGGCTGCATGGACTGCACCATCCAAACCAGATTATTCACGAAGGGAAGGACTCGAGGGAGAAAAATGGTTGAGGATGGTGGAGGGAGAGGATGAGTCCACTTTAGGATTTGTTGAGGTTGAGATGCTGGTGAGATATGCTTGAGGATATTTACCAGGCAGAGAAACTGATCATGTTAGTGTATCTTCCCAGCTCTGAGGTAGAATTGAGGATGATGTTAAAAAAGCACAGTAAAAAGCATTTTTTGTGTATCTTCTCTGCCAGGTACTTGGCAAGCCTTTGATAGTCGTATCTCATTTATGCTTCATCTTACGCCTTTGAGGTAGTTATTATTATCCCCATTTTACAGATGACAAGACTGAGGCTTAGGATTAAGTATGTTAGCTAAAAATGTTTCTGCACTGTTTGCGTAAGGTAACAGCAAATTTCCTGTCAGATCATGGTGTCACCTGAAGTGAATGATAAAACCTCAGGATTCTAGGTCCCACTGCAGTCAGAACCTTCAGCAAAGGGGCCTGAGAATCTGCATTTTGAATAAGCAGGTTAAGTGATTCCTAAGATCAGGCAGGTCTGGTAAGCACTGGTCTCAGTGCCACCTGTCCGTTTCCAAACCCACGCTCTCAGCCCCCGCACTGCACTGCCTCTCTGCTGCAGGAGAGGTCTTTAGATCAGGGCCTGCGTAATGCTTTTATCAGCTGTGATCTTTGTGGTTTGTGGGAAGATTCCATTTTATAAGAGCAAGGGATTTTAAAAATACTTTGCAGTCCTGCCATGACAGTTGTTTTTATTAGAGGCTTGGGGAAGGAAATTAACATCTATTAAGTGTTTAGTAGCAGTTTCCTAAGCAATGAGAAAACAGGCCTCAACTAAATTTATCCAAGGCCAGAGATCTGCTAAGTGGCTGAGCCAAGTTTCAGATCCAGAACTGTCTAATAGTAAAAATAGGTTAACACTTGTTTAGTGCTTACTGTGTTACCAGGCTTTTACATGTATTAACTCATGTAAACCTTGTAAGCAATCCTATGGAGAACATTTTTGTCAATATCTCCATTTTACAGACGGGGAAACTGAAGCACAGGGAGGTTAAGCTGCCCAATTTCATACACCTAATAAATGGTGGAGCCAGGTTGTGAACCCGGGCATTCTGGCTTCAGAGTCCATGCTTCTTACCACTGCCGAATACCAGTTTACCTCACCCCTGACTGTTGATCTTTTCACTTATGTACTATTTAGCATGGGGAACTTAATTTTTAAAACCATAACAAATTTATATGTGTTGATACAAATTAGCATGAGATGGATTGACATAGTGGCTGCAGCAATGGACTCGAACATAGCAATGATTGTGAGGATGGCGCAGGACTGGGCAATGTTTCATTCTGTTGTACTCAGGGTCACTATGAGTCGGAGTCGACTCAACGGCACCCAACAACAACAAATTAGTACAAAACCTAGGGTGTTGCTTCTGGTATGCCTGGCAATGACTCGATTTCATTTACTTCTTTCTTAGTTCCTTCATATATGCAGTGCAGTACAAGAAGAATGGGCATCATGACTGATGTCCATCGGCGATTCCTCCAGTTGCTGATGACTCACGGAGTGTTAGAGGAACAGGCCGTTAAACGCTTGCAGAAGCATTGCTATAAGGTCCATGACCGTAAGTATCGTTTCCCTGTTCTCAGGGTGCGCTGGTACTGTGTTATCAGAGACTAGCGACACTGGTATTTCATCATCTAACAAGTCAATTTTCCTGATGTGGATGTTCAAGTCTCTTCACAATTTTATATCTGCCCAGCTTCCTAATCTCATCTCCCATTTCTTTTTAAGTAAACCCGTCATTTAGCCCAGTGGATAAGAACTTGGACTCTGAGGCTGTATAGTTGTGGCTCACACCAAGGCTCTAGTACCTGCTCCAGCTTCAGTTTCCTCATCTCTAAAATGGGGCTAAGAATTGTATTTGACACATAGGGTAATTCAGAGGATTAGGAGACATGGTATATGCAAAACACCTGGCACAGGGACAGTGCCCAGTTGGCAATTGATAGTAAGAGGGCAGCTTAGCACAGTGGTCAAGGGCACAGCCTTGGACGAGGCCAAAGCTGGAGAGAGTGCCATCCCTGCCCCATGCCAGCTGTGGGCATTTGGAGTATCTTCTCGGGGTTGTTGGGAGGAGTAGATAGGATAATATGCATACTAAGCTGTCAGTAGAAGCAATAGGAGCAATGTTGATAGATTAGTAGAATCAATATGGATGGATCTCAAAAGCATAGTGTTGAGTGAAAAAGAAAGTTGCTAAGTTATTGTATGATGCCATTTTGTTCATTTTTTGTGGTTACAAAATCATCTTCATTGTTTATGAATGCATGTATACGCATGTAAATGTGTAGAAGTGGACTGGAAGGACATGTGACACACTGGTGAAGGTGCCTGCCTTTGGGGAGATGAGTGGAAATGGGTTGTCAGTAGAAATCCAAGCACTTCATCTTTATCATGTTTTGTCCTTTTATTAAAAAGGGGAACACTTGAACACAATGCCATTATTAGCATATTCTAATGGTTGTCACTTCTGATTATTGGGAATACAGGTGTTTGTTTTCTCATTTGGTATTTTTTTTTCCTCTCTCTATTTTTAATTTTCAGAAGAAAGGTGGAAAAAATAACAGAGGTGAGCTGAACCAAGAGGGGTGAGGAGGGACATTCTGGGAGGGGGGTGCAAAGTACACAGGTGAAGGGGCACGAGAAAAGGTGCCACATTTAGAAACCTGCGATTTCTGCAGCATGATAGAGGCACAAACCAGATGGCAGAGAGCTGAGGAGTGAACAGGGGTAAGAAGGAGGAGACAGTGAGTATAGAAACATACTTTGTCAAGATGTGCAAAAGAAGGAAGGATGAAAGAGGGTGGCATGTTGGAGAAGAGGCAGAGTGTGAAGTGACTAGAGGGTAGGGCTCCCTACAGTGTGTTCTTCAGAGCGCTGGTCCATTGAAGAAGTTGCCGTGAGGAATTTTGGAAGCTTCATGATACACATTAGCAAATTAAAGGCTTTGCGGGGTCCTATAGTAAGGAAACCTGTTTAACTATGTTGAATTCTGTAACATACCTTCTAAACCATAGACAAGAATATAAGAGACATAAGAACATAAGTTATCTTGGTGTGTAGGTTTACAGATCATGAAGAACCCTGTATACCATAGTAATGGTTTTTCATTTAATCCCGTGGACAGTGCGGATCTCTTGAGAGATTTAAATTGGAAAAGTGACATAATTAGTGCTGTGTTTAGAACTGTCCCTCCGGTAAAAATATATCTGCTGTAATTGCCTGAACTGTGGTGGATAGAGATCTTTTGTGAGAGACTCTTTTATCGAAAGGGAATATCTTACGTGTCAAGCTAGTTTCTCTTGCCTTTAAAACACACAACAAGACTTTAAGCCTACCCTTTAATATCCTCCCGAGATGGGCATAAGAATGCTTGCCTTGATCTTTTATCTGCATGACAGTTCATTCTTTCTTCCTTTTAGAGTCCTTCCCTTTTAGTTTCTCACATAAGTCCTGAGCATGAATTTTGATGTTGATGGGGAAGTTTCACAGCTCACTGCGAAGAGCCAGATGATGCCTTAGACTAAGAACGAAAGTGTTTTTGCCTTTATTTGACCTTTAAAGTTGTCATGATCTAATTTAGGAAAGTCCTGTAGAACGTGTCTAGGAATTGATTTATTCTTTACACTTTTTGTGCCATTTCTGTGCCTCAAGATATGGTTATGGCTAGGGTATATGTGGTATAACTGTATATATGTAGTTTGTTTTCTTCTACCTTCCATTAAAAAAACTAACAAAAAAACCTTGTTCGCCAGCATTATCGTTATTAGAGAGGTTTTAAAACAAGGAATGACGGAAAGAAATATTCTAAAATAAATAGTTAGAAGACCCATTATTATATCTTATACTTTGAAGAGATGCCCTGGAAAGTCCCCTTTTACCAACTGGAAAAATATTTAACGTCTAAGAGAATTATGAAACAAGTTATTCAAGTTATTCTAATTGCAGTTTCCCAGGGTGTTTCTCCAGTTTATCAAAGCACTTCCTCTTCTGGGCTTTTGTTTGGGCTCTCTTCCTACCATCATTCAAACCAAAGCCAAACCCACCGCCGTCCAGTCGATTCCAACTCACAGCGACCCTATAGGACAGAGTAAAACTGCCCCATAGGGTTTCCAAGGCTGTAACCTTTACAGAAACAGACTGCCACATCTTTCTCCTGTGGAGCTGCTGGTGGGTTTGAACTACTGACCTTTTGGTTAGCAGCCCAATGCTTAACCACTGTACCACCAGGGTTCCACTTATTGTCATTCCAAAAACCAAACCAGATCCACTGCCATCGAGTCAATTCCAACTAATAGCGACCCTATAGGACAGAGTAGAATGCTGCCCCGTAAGGTTTCCAGGGAGCGGCTGGTGGATTCGAACTGCTGACCTTTTGGTTAGCAGCCGTAGCTCTTAACCATTGCACCATCAGGGCTGCTTTACTGTCATTAGGGAGAAACAAATTCCACAATTCTGCTGGCTAGTGAGGAGTTTGGGTTTTGTTCTGAAATCCTGGTCTGAAGGCTTGGGTCTGGCTTTCTGAAGGGCAATGGGAACCTGTGTTTTTAGAGCGCCTTAGCTTTTGAGCCAGGACTAGAGTACAAACGTGTCATTCACCCAACAAACTTCCCTGAGACTCTCATGTGGGCCAGGCCTCTATTCTAGTGACAAGTGATACAGAGATAAAGCTCCTGCTTCTTCTTGGGCCTCATGTGGCATACAAACAATGAATCAGATGATTTCAATGTAAGTACCCTGGTTGGAAGGTAGGCGTAGGATGCCTGTTCTAGTCATCTAGTGCTGCTATAACAGAAATACCACAAGTGGGTAACTTCAACAAACAGAAGTTTATTCTCTCACAGTTTAGTAGGCTAGAGATAGGATTTACAACACATAGGAACATCATATCCGATGACAAAATGGTGGACAATCAGACAATGCTGGGAGTCATGGCCTACCTTTCGTTAAAAACAAAAACAAAAAACCTTGTTCGCCAGCATTGTTATTAGAGAGGTTTTAAAACAAGGAATGACAATCGACAATTGAATGTCAAATTGACAATTTGACAGATATTTTGGGGGGATACAATTCAATCCATGACAATGCCTAAAGAGTAAGACCTGGATTTGAGGATTTCAGCAGATCACTGAAGGACAGTGACTTTGGAGAGACAGGCAACAATGGTAAAAACCCTCAGCAAATTAGAAATAGATGGGAAGTTCCATAACCTAATAAAGGGCATTGTCTTAGTCATCTAGTGCTGCTATAACAGAAACACTATAAGTGGATGGCTTTAACAAAGAAAAATTTATTCTCTCACAGTTTAGAAGTCCAAATTCAGGGTGCCAGCTCCAGGGGAAGGCTTTTTCTCTCTGTTGGCACTGGGGGAAGGTCCCTGTCATCAATCTTCCCTGGTCGAGGAACTTCTCAGTGCAGGGGACCCAGGTCCAAAGGACATGCTATTCTCCTGGTTCTTATTTCTTTGTGGTATGAGGTCCCCATGTCTCTCTGCTCACTTCTCTCTTTTATATCTCGAAAGAGATTGGTTTAAGACACAACCTAATCTTGTAGATTGAGTCCTGCCTCATTAACACAACTGCCTCTAATCCCACCTCATTAACATCAGAGAGGTAGGATTTACAACACATAGGAAAATCACATCAGATGACAAAATGGTAGACAATCACGCAATACTGGGAATCATGGACTAGCCGAGTTGACAGATATTTTTGGGGGACACAATTCAATCCATAACAGGCATCTACGTAAAACCTACAGCTAACATCATACTTAATGATGAAGGACTGAATACTTTCCCCAAAGATTAGAAGCAAGACTAGAATGTATATTCTCACCCTTACTATTCAGCATTGCAGTAGATGTTCTAGCCAGTACAGTCAGGTAAAAAAGAAAGAAGGAAGGAAGAAGCAAGGAAGGAGAGAGAAGAGGTATCCATATTGGAAAGGAAGAAGTGAAACTACCTATTCGCAGATGACATGATCATCTATGTAGAAAATCTGATGGAATCTACAAAAGAGCTAATAGAACTAACGAGTTTAGCAAGGTCACAGGATACAAGATCAACATCCAAACCTCAGTTGTATTTCTATATGTTGTTGTTGTTAGGTGCCATTGAGTTGGTTCTGACTTATAGTGACCCTATGCACAACAGAACGAAACACTGCCCGGTCCTGTGCCATCCTTACAGTCGTTGCTGTGTTTGAGCCCATTGTCACAGCCACTGTGTCAATCCATCTCATTGAGGGTCTTTCTCTTTTTCACTGACCCTTTAGTTTACCAGGCATCATATCCTTCTCCAGGGACTGGTGCCTCCTGATAACATGTCCAAAGTATGTGAGATGGAGTCTCACTGTCCTCGCTTCTAAGGAGCATTCTGGGTGTACTTCTTCTAGTACAGATACTAGCAGCAAATAATCAGAAATTGAAATAAAGAAACAGCATCTTTATTATAGAGTCAAAAATACGAAATACTTAAGAATAAATCTGACAAAAGATGTGTAAGACCTGTACGATGAAAACTATAAAACATGCTGTTGTTAGGTGCTGTCGAGTTGGTTCTGACTCATAGTGACCCTGTGTACAACAAAACGAAATACTGCCCAGTCCTGCACTATCCTCACAGTTGTTGCTGTGTTTGAGCCCATGTTGCAGCCACTGTGTCAGTCTTTATCTTTGAGGATCTTCCTCTTTTTCACGGACCCTCTACTTTACCAAGCATGACCTCCTTCTCCAGGGACTGGTCCCTCCTGATAACATGTCCAAAGTACATGAGACTAAGTCTTGCCATCCTCTCTTCCAAGGAGCACTCTGGCTGTACTTCTTCCAAGACAGACTTGTTTGTTCTTCAGGCAGTTCTTGGTATATTCAGTATTCTTCACTAACATAGCTGAGAGAAATCAAAGATCTAAATAAATGGAGAGGCATACCTTGTTTATAGGCTAGCAAATTCAGTATTGTTAAGATGTCAGTTTTCCCTAAATCGAACTAGAGATTCAATTTAATCCCAATCAAAGCCCCAGCAGGCAATATTTTATTTTATTGTACTTTTAAGTGAAAGTTTACAATTCAAGTTAGTCCCTCATACAGAAATTTTTATATACATTGTTATGTGACCCTACTTGCTCTCCCTATACTGTGACAGCACACTCCTCCTTTCCACCCCAAATTTCCCATGTCCATTCAACCAGCTCCTGACCCTCTCTGCCTTCTCATCTCACCTCCAGAGAGGAGCTGCCCATTTAGCCTCAGGTATCTACTTGAGCCAAGAAGCACACTCCTCACGAGTATCATTTTATGTCCTATAGTCCAGTCTAATCTTTGTCTGAAAAGTTGGCCTTGGGAATGCTTTCAGTTCTGGGTTGACAGAGAGTCCGAGGGCTGTGCTTTCTGGGGTTCCTCCAGTCTCAGATCATTAAGTCTGGTCTTTTTACTAGAATTTGAGTTCTGTACCCTACTTTTCTCCTTTGTGTTCCCTGTCAGGGCAGTCATTGGTGGTAGCTGGGCACCGTCTAGTTCTGGTCTCAGGCTGATGCAGTCTCTGGTTTATGTGGCCCTTTCTGTCTCTTGGGCTAATACTTTCCTTGTGACTTTGGTATTCTTCATTCTCCTTTACTTCAGGTGGGCTGAGACCAATTGATGCATCTTAGATGGCTGCTCGCTAGCTTTTAAAACCCCAGATGCCAGCAGGCATTTTTGTAGAAATTGACAAGCTAATTTTAAAAATGCAGCAGACCTAGAGGAACCAGAACTTATTATAATAAGATGATCAAACTTGTAGGACTAATACTACCTGATTTCAAGACATATAGCTACAATCATCAGGAGAGCGTGACATTGGCATAAAGATAGGCATATAGACCAGTGGAACAGAATAGAGAGTCCAGAAATAGACTTGCACATAGGTGGACAGCTGATTTTTTTTTTTTATTGTGCCATAAGTGAAAGTTTACAATTCAAGTTAGTCTCTCATACAAAAATTTATACATACATTGTAATGTGACCCTACTTGCTCTCTCTATACTGTGACAGCACACTCCTCCTTTCCACCCTGAATTTCCCGTGTCCATTCAACCAGTTCCTGACCCTCCCTGCCTTCTCATCTCACCTCTGGACAGGAGCTGCCCGTTCAGTCTCACGTATCTACTTGAGCTAAGAAGCACACTCTTCACGAGTATCATTTTATGTCTCATAGTCCAGTCTAATCTTTGTCTGAAGAGTTGGCCCCAGGAATGGTTTTAGTTTTGGGGTAACAGACTGAGGGCCATGTCTTCTGGGGTCCCTTCAGTCCCAATCAAACCATTAAGTCTGGTCTTTTTACTAGAATTTGAGTTCTGCACCCTACTTTTCTCCTGCTCCGTCAGGGACTCTCTGTTATATTCCCTGTCAGGGTGGACGTTGGACAGCTGAGTTTTGACAGAAAGGCAAAGGCAATTCAGTGGAGAAAATCTTTTCAACAAATGGTGCTATGGTAATTGGATATCTGTATTCAAAAATAGGAATCTCAATCCAGTCTTTGTACCAGATACAAAAATTAACTCCAAATGAATCACAGACCTAAATGTAAAATCTAAAGCTATAAATCTTACAGGAGAAAACCTGTGTGACCTTGAGTTAGGCAAAGATTTCTTGGAAACAACACTAAAAGTCTGATGCATAAGAGGACAAATTGGTAAATTGGACTTCAAAATTAAAAACTTCTTTAAAATAAACTGATAAGAGAATGAAAAGGCAAGCCAAAGACTGAGAGAAAATATTTGCAAATCATGTATCTGATAAAGGACTTGTATCCAGAGTATACATATAGAGGACTCTCAAAACTCAATAAGAAAACATACAACCCAATTAAAAAATGGGCAGAAGGTTTGAACAGACACTTCACGAAAAAAAAATTGCATGGATGGCAAACATACAACAAACAAGCTTATAAATATACTTGAAGCATCTTCCTCAAAGTCTCACTCAGAAGAGAGTTGGTATGGAAAATTTCTTGAGTTTCTCAAAAACAAAAGAAACCAGGAGGACAGTGGCCTCAGGCCCGTTAGGGAATGGGTGGATGATCAAGCCGGATGATTTTGTGGTAGAGTGGTGTTGAATACTGTAGTGAGGTGTATGCTGTTGCCCAGCATGGGGTTTGAGGGTTGGAGCCTCTATTTCATTTATCATGTGGTGTTATGGATTGAATTGTGTCCCCCAAAAATATGTGTTGTAAATCCTAACCCCTTTACTTGCTGTTAAAATCCCATTTGGGAGTGGGTTTTCTTTGTTATATTAATGAGGCAGTAGTAGTGTAGGGTGTGTCTTAAGTCAGTCTCTTTTGAGATACTAAAGAGCCGATTGAGCAAACAAGGAAGCAAGCAGGGTGGGGAGGGGTGGGGGGAGATAGATGCCAAGCTGCACAAGATTGCGGAGGAGCGGAAGCTGGGAATAGACAAGGACTCCTGTAGAGCCCACAAAGAAAAAAGCCTTCCCCTAGAGCCAGCACCCTGAATTCAGACTTCTATCCTCCTAACTAAGAAAATAAGGTGTGCGGTGGCGCAGTGGTTAAGTGCTCAGCTGCTAACCAAAAGGTTGGCAGTTCGAAGCCACCAGCTACTCCGTGGGAGAAGGATGTAGCACTCTGCTTCCATAAAGATTACAGCCTTGGAAACCGTATGGGGCAGTTCTACTCTGTCCTATAGGGTGGCTATGAGTTAGAATCAATGATGGCAAGTTTTTTTTTTTTTTTAAACTCTTGAGAAAATAAATTTCTGTTTGTTAAAGCCACCTACTTGTGGTATTTATAACAGCAGGAGGGTAACTAAGATGTGAATTTACTGAGCAGAAGCAGAAAGTCACCACAGCCTACACATTTGCAGGGCAACAAGTCCCTCAGAGTTATTTGCCTTGTTAAAATGCTTGGGGGCTGAAAAGGCAAGCCTTGTTTTTTTGGTTGAACAAGTTGGTGATCGAGAACTTTTTAAGGGAATCATCAGGTCCAGTCCCATCATTTTACAAATAAGGAAGCAGAGGCTCCTAGAAGTTTGCTGTGCTACCCAGCTGGTGGCAGAGCAGGGCTGGCGGCCAGGGCTCAGTCTGGCACCGTGCCTTATCACTGCCGCATGCTGCCTTCCTAGCCAGTGCCAGGTTCGTTGGCGGACTTCGTGGCCCGAAGATCCTAGAGGAGCTTTTTAAATTTATTTTTTATTTCGAAATAATTCCATACTCACAGAAAAGTTGCAAGAATAGTACAAAGAACTTTTTTTTTGCCTGAATCATTTGTGAGTAGGTTATGAACTTGAAGTCTCTTTACTCCTGAATTCTTTAGGGTGTATTTCCTTCTAGCAAGGACTACCCCTAAATAGCCACAGTGTAACCACTAACCTCAGGAAATTAACATAGATCCATCGCTGCTGTCTAGTCCACAGACTCCGTTTAAGTTCCTCTATTCTAACCGAGTCCCTGGTGGCACAGTGCTTAAGAGCTCAGCTGCTAACCAAAAGTTCGGCAGTTCAAATCCACCAGCCACTCCTTGGAAACCCTAAGGGGCAGTTCTACTCTGCCCTGTAGGGTCCTTATGAGTCGGAATCATCTCGATGGCAATGGGTTTGTTTGTTTTTTTTTCTGGTAATTGTCCCAATACTGATTTTTTAGCAAAGGATCCACCCTAGAGTCACGTGTTGCATTTCGTTGTTATGTCTTTTTATGCTCTTTAAGTCTGGAGTAATTCTTCAATCATTCCTTGATTTTTATGACCTTGACATTTTTAAAGAGTATAGGCTAATTATTTTGTAGAATAGTACTGTCTGATAGGCATATAATACAAGCCACATGTGTCATTTAAAATTTTCTGGTAGCCATGTTCAAAACAGTAAAGAGTAGCAGGTGAAATTAATTTTAATAGTATAATACAGTATGTCTAAAATATTATCATTTCAGTATGTAATCAGCATAAAATAGTCACAACAATGGACTCAAATATACTAATGATCATGAAGATGTCACAGGACTGGGCAGCGATTCATTCTGTTATACATAATAAGGTCACCATAAGTTGGAGCAGACTCGATGGCACCTAACAACAACGATAATCAATATAAAAAGGTACTAATGAGATATTTTACATTGTTTATATTACATCTTTGAAATCTAGTGTGTATTTTACACTTAATAGCATATCTTAATTCAGACTAGCCATATTTCAAGTGCTCATTAGCCACATGTATAGTGGCTACTGTATTGGACAGTTCAGTTTCGAATGTACCTCTGTTTAAGTTTGTCTGATGTTTCCTCCTGGTTAGGTTCAGGTCATGCTTTTTTTTATTTTTTTTAATTTTTAGTTGACTTTATTTTTTAAAGCAGTTTTGGGTTCACAGAAAAATTGTGCAGAAAGAGTACCTATATGCCCATCATCCCTCCGCACACTGTTTCTCCTATTATTAACACCTTGCATTCATGTGGTACATTTGTTACAGTTGATGAACCACTGTTGATACAGTCTTGCTAACTAAGGTCCGTAGTTTACATTAGGGTTGACTCTTTGTGTTTTACAGTCCTATGGACTTAGGCAAATGTATCCCATCAGGTGAGGTTTTTTTTTCCCCCAGAAATAATATAGAAGTGATACTGTGTGCTCCTCTTTGCATCCTAACAGTTGATGAAGATAGTGTCTACCGGGTTTCTCCACTGTCAAGTTACTCTATTTCCGATGTGATTAAGCATTTTTTGGGAAGGTACTATAAGACAAGATAAATATCCCACTCCTCAGCCCACTTTTATCCACTAGTTTTAGCATCCATTAATGTTTCTTCCCTAAATTCATTCTTACTCCAGTGGTTGCCAAATTACGGCGAGGTACTGATCTATACTCTCCAGCACCAACATTTTGCAGTAAATTATGCTGTATGGTCATGTCATGTTTTTTTATTTATTTATTTATTTTTTTTTAGGTATTTCAATTATCTTTTGTTCTAAGAACAAATTAGATTAGGTAAAGTATCTAAAACTTCAGATTAAAAAATTAAGATTTGTATTCTTTCAGTGAGCAGAGTAACTAATGTGATGTTCAGGCAAAAAAAATCAGTTGGCTAAAGTGCATGTGTCAAAACTAGACTAGTAAACTTGATAGCAGAGGTTTGATAAATATTTTCAGTTTTTGTCAAACCTTTTATTTGCCTTCATCCCATATTTGTTTTCCTCATGCTGATTTACATACCTCTGTTTGCTCTGGTTGGAGCCCTGATGGCGCAGTGGTTAAGAGCTCGGCTGCTAATTAAAAGGTCAGCAGTTCGAATCCACCAGCAGCTCCTTGGAAACCCTGTGGGGCAGTTCTAGTCTGTCCTGTAGGGTAGCTGTGAGTCGGAATCGACTCGACGGCACTGGGTTTGGTTTTGGTTTATTTGCTCTGGTGTCTTTGTGCATATTTGAGGACTCGTGACCATCGTTAGGCAGCATGCATTTATAGTGAGTTATCAGTGATATTCTTGACATTTTTGTCTGGTATACCATCTCGTATCACAGTCATATTTGTAAGCACCTCTCTTTCTAAGGAGAGCTTTGTGATAATTAGAAGCTAGCTCCAATTAAATTTTCCTTCTACTTTTAATCATTTCTTTGTACATCTCTCCTGCGGCTATGATGAACAGTTAATAAGCTTAATTGGCAGAGTCCGCTTGCCTTTCCAGTTTATCAAGGGGGGTTAGGTCTGTGGTCATAACCTAAAAGTAGCAAAAAATGAGCTTGAAAAGTGACTTCAAAAATGTGACTTGATAATTTTTTCAACATGCAGAATTTCACAACAGGCAATTGTTACATGGTTAGACAGGACTCTTTGGATTCAGGAATCCCTTTACCCTTGAGAAAATTAATGCTATTGTTGCTTTCGCTTATCTGGCTCTTGATGGACTAGGTGTGTCCAAATCACAGCTCGCTCTTGACTTCGTGCAGTGCAGGAGCCAGGGTGGGACTGATCCCCAGCAGTCCATTCAGGCCAGCACAGATTGCTGAGCTGGGACTTCTGTGTGCCTCACTTTTCCAAGTGTAGACATCATTTGTTCTGGAATGCATCGTGCACTAGTTCCCAGACACAGGGGAGGTTGTGTATGGGTGGGTGGAAGGATTGGGAATGAATCTTTCAGTAGGAGTACCACAAACACCTCCACCAGAATTGTCCCTGGCAGGAGACAACGAAGCTGCTCTTCAAAGACACGGGTCCAAATCCTGTTTCAACCGGGGACTTGGGAAAGTTCTTTTACTTTTCTGAGTCTCAGCTTTCTGTTTATAAAGGAAATCATATCTACCTCGCAGAAGAGTTGTGAGGATTAAATGAAGGAATTCATGTTAAATGCCTGCATAGAGTACTTCTCGGTACCCGTTCCATACATGCCAGTTGCTGCCCCTTACTTCTGCATTCCTCTCCGTGTCATCTGATCCCAGGCAGGGCTGGGGAGTGGGGGTGTAGATGGTGGTAGTGACTATCAGAAAATCCATAATATGGGTATAATAGTGTGCCGGGAATCATTATGTAGGGTTGTATTCCTGAGGTTGGGATTTTCCCAGAAAATCCAGAAGGTGTGGTCAGCATTGGTAGAGCACATCTCTCTTGGTCAGTCAGTGAACATGTCTTTGGTCTGCTGTATGTCCAGCACTGTTCTTGGTGATATAATGATATAATGGTGAATAAGACAAGCAGAGTCCCAGCCCTCAGGGAGCTTACATTCTAGCCAGAATAGAGAAGGGCAGAAGACAATGACTGGTAGGCAAATAAATGTCGTTTTAGGTGCTAAGTGCTCGAGCATGCCTGGGGATGTTTTGGCCAAGGTCTCAGGTGAGGCCTTTCTGCAGTGGTGACGTTTTGGTTGATGCCTGAGTAAGGAAGAGGCAGCCATGCAAAGACCTGGGAGAGAAGCTTTACCAGTCAAAGGAACAGTGTTGGAAGGCCCTGAGACGGGGAGGAGCGTTGCATGTGTGTGTGATAGAAGGACGGCCACGTGATTGGAGTGCATTGTGAAGGGGGAAGCACAGGAAATGGGGACTGGGCGGTGGCAGGGTCAGATCAGGCAGGCATGTCAGTGAGGGTGGTGGGAAGTCATTGGCGGCTTCTAGACAGGGGTGCCAGGATCTGGGGGACAGTGCTCCACAGACACACTGTGAAATTCACTCATCCCCATGATAACTGACCATCTGTTTTCAAAGGGTGACATTAAAATGAAATGTATATTAATAGTATCAACAGTGAAATTCTGCAGAAAGTGGTTTATCTTTTCTGTGATGATTCATATTGTAATTCAGGACTTTATCTGCCTCAGTATCATTGCTGGGAACAAGTTGATATTGGTCAATAGACCTAGGGCAAAGAGGCTGCTCAGTAGGTGGGTTTACTGTAGATATAGGGACAGCAAGTGTGTCCCTGTCACCACTGCAGCAGTGTTATTATTATGCAGCAGTTTTAAGGCACTTAATGTATGCTGCCAAGATGTGGGAAATGTGCCAAGTACTGAAAATTAAAGTTTTATATACCGTCATTTGAAATAAGACCAGAGTAAGCTTTCTAACTGAAATAATCTCTTAATTTAAAAAACCAAAAAACAGAAAAAAAACACCTCTGTATGCTCTGAAATAGATCTTTGAACAAGCAGTCTGTTATTAAGAGCCTGTTCCCCGTATGTAGAGTCCGTGGGTGGTGCAAGCAGTTAATGCACTCAGCTGCGAACAGAAAGGTTGGAGGTTTGAGTCCACCCAGAGGTGCCTCTACTTCTGAAAAATCAGACATTGAAAACTCTGTGGATCACAGTTTTACTCTGGCACACGTGGAGTTGCCATGAGTTGGATCGACTTGACGGCAACTAGTAAATTCCCCCTATACTGTCAGAGACCCTGAGCTAATCCACCTTGTTACGGGACACTGTCTTTTTTTTTTGATTCTGGCTCCTGAGTGTTAAGGGTCAAGTTATATGGTTGTTGAACATTGAAATATATACGTTGTTGTTAGATGCCGTCAAGTCGATTCTAACTCGTAGTGACCCTATGCACAACAGAATGAAAACTGCCTGGGCCTGAGCCATCCTCATAGTTGTTGCTATGTTTGAGCCCGTTGTTACAGCCACTGTGTCAGTCCATCTCGTTGAGGGTCTCCCTCTTTTTCACTGACCCTCTACTTTACTAGGCATGATGTTCTTCTCCAGGGACTGGTCCCTGCTGATAACATGTTGGAAGTATGTGAGATGAAGTTTCACCATCCTTGCTTCTAAGGAGCACGCTGGCTATACTTCTTCAAAGACAGATTTGTTGGTTCTTCTGGCTATTCATGGCACATTCAGTATTCTTTGCCAACACCATAATTCAGATGTACCAATTCTTCTTCAGTCTTCCTTATTCATTGTCCAGCTTTCACGTGCATATGACGCAACTGAAAATACGATGGACGGCTTGGGTTGGGCACACCATAGTCCTCAAGGTGACATCTTTGCTTTTTAACACTTTAAAGAGGTCTTTTGCAGCAGATTTTCCCAATGCAGTGTGTTGTTTGATTTCTTAACTGCTGCTGCCATCGGTGCAGATTGTGGATCCAAGTAAAATGAAATCCTTGACAACTTCAATCTTTTCTCTGTTTATCATGATTTTGCTTACTGGTCCAACTGTGAGGATTTTTGTTTTCTTTGTGTTGAGGTGTAATCCATACTGAAGGCTGTAGTCTTTGATCTTCATCAGTAAGTGCTTCAAGTCCTCTTCACTTTCAGCAAGCAAGATTGTGTCATCTGCATGTCTCAGGTGTCGTTAATGAGTCTTCTTCCAATAGTGATGTTGCATTCTTCTTCATATACCCTGAGAAGTTATATATACATACATATATGTGTGTGTGTGTATTTGTATCTACACATAAAACTTTTTATTATGGAAAAGTAGACAAAATAGTATATAGGTGTGTACCCATAACCCAGCCAAAATGACGACCAACTCATGGCCAGTCTTCTGTTATCTGTACGCCTACCACATAGCCCCCACATTATTTTGAAGCAAATCTTAGACATCCTTGTATCCCTTCATGTCTATATTTTGGAGCACTGTCGTTGGGTGCGTAAATATTTATTATAGTTATGTCCTCCTGATGTATTGACCCTTTAATCATTATATAGTGTCCTTCCTTATCCTTTGTGGTGGATTTTGCTTTAAAATCTGTTTTGTCAGAGATTAATATTGCCACTCCTGCTCTTTGATTGTTGTTTGTGTGATATATTTTTTTCCATCCTTTGAGTTTTAGTTTGTGTCTTTAAGTCTAAGATGTGTCTCTTGTAGGCAGCATATAGATGGATCATGTTTTTTTTATCCATTTTGCCACTCTCTGTCTCTTTATTGGTGCATTTAGTTCATTTACATTCAGCATAATTACTGATAGGTATGAGTTTAGTGCTGTCATTTTGATGTGGTTTTTTTTGTGTGGTTGACAGTTTCTTTGTTCCACTTAATTTTCTGTGCTGAGTTGTTTTCCTTTGTGTATTTTCTTTTTATCCTTTTCATTGTTGTTGATTTTGTATTTGCTGAGTCTTTATGTTTTTCTTGTTTTTTATTTTGATGTGTAGGATTGTTAGTTTCCTTTGTGGTTACCTTAATATTTACCTCTGTTTTTCTAAGTTTAAAGTAGTCTTTTATTTCTTTATATCACCTTGACTTCCTCTCCATATGAAAGATCTATGACTACATTATTTAGTCCCTCTTTTTTGTTTTAATGTTGTCATCTTTTACATATTAATGTCTCTGTTTCCCTATTTTCAGTGTTTTAGCTTTGATTTATTTGTGACTTCTCTGTCTGGGTTGATATCTAGTTTTCTGTCCTGTGTTCTAGTCTTTGGTTGTTATCTGATGTTACTGATTTTCTAACCGGAGGACTCCCTTTGGTATTTCTTGTAGTTTTGGTTGGGGTTTTGCAAATTCCCTAAGCTTCTGTTTATCTGGAAATGCCCTAATTTTGCCATCATATTTGAGAGACATTTTTGCTGGATATATAATTCTTGGCTGGCGGTTTTTTTCCTTCAAGGCTTTATATATGTCATCTGATTTTCTTCTTGCCTGCATGGTTTCTGCTGGGTAGTCCGAGCTTATTCTTATTGACTCTCCTTTGTAGATGACTTTTCGTTTATCCCTAACCGCTCTTAAAATTCTCTCTTTATCTTCGGTTTTGGCAAGTTTGATTATAATATGTCTTGGTGACTTTTTTTTGGGATCTGCCTTATGTGAGTTTCGATGAGCATCTTGGATAGATATCTTGTCATCTTTCACAATATCAGGGAAGTTTTTTGCCAATGAATCTTCAACAATTCTCTCCCTATTTTCTGTTATCCACCCCGTTCTGGTATTCCAGTCACTCGTAGGATATTCCTCTTGATAAGAGTCCAACATAATTCTTAGGGTTTCTTCATTTTTTTAAATCCTTTTATCTGATTTGTCCTCATATAAGTTGGTGTCAAGTGCTTTATCTTCAGTCTCACTAATTCTGACTTCCATTGCCTCAGTTCTCCTCCTGTGACTTTCTATTGAGTTGTCTAATTCTGAAATTTTATTGGCTAATCTTCTGGATTTCTGATTGCTGTTTGTCTCTGGATTCCTTCAGCCTGTTAAATTTGTCATTATGCTCTTCTCTAATCTTTTAATTTCCTCTAGTGTGTGTTCTGTGTTTTGCTGAATTTCCTTCCTAACTTCTTGAAGGGTTCTGTATATTAATCTTTTATATTCTGCCTCTGGTAATTCCAAGAAATTTTCCTCCTCTGGAAAATTTCTGGATTCTTTATTTTGGGAGCTTGCTGAAGCCATCATGGATGGCTTTATGTGATTTGATATTGACTGTTGTCTCTGAGCCATCAATAAGTTATTATGTTTATTTATTTTATGTTTGCTTACTGTGTCCAAGCTTCTTGTTTTGTTTTGATGTTCTGCTTGTATGAGCTAGTTTGATTATTGGCACCTTTGAAGCTCTAATGTCCTGTTACTAGGTGATTAGATCTGTTACTCTGTATGTGAGCTCAGGAGTCTGCCCACTCCTCCTGTATGGATTCAGCTCAGGTGCCCAGGTAGATAGCCACCAAGTGTGTGGTATAGGCTCTCACTTACATGCATGGGTGATTGGTGTAGGCATAGGCTTCTGGTTGCCGCAGGGGGATACACTCTGAGCAAGGCAGGGGGCTGACGGCCGCCCCCGAGTGTCCAGGAGGAAGGCGTGTCCCTATTTCCTAGAGCACGTAGGTGGGTGGGTTTTGCAGCCGGACTGTAAGCACCCTATGCTGTTGGCTGTAAGGACTGGGGGGCACCTCCTATTCATGGGCCGCTATCACAGGTGGCTAGGTGGCATGGGTGGAGCCACCAGTCCTCAGGCCCCTGATGTCAGTAGGGGAAGACCTTGCTTAGTGGGCAGAGCAGTGTCAAATGTCAAGAACCTACTACTTCACAGCTGAAACAGTTGAAGTGAGGGTTCTGGTATATACCCTGTTGTACTGTGGTAATGAGGGCCTACGCTGTTGAAATGGGCCCACACAAGTTCTGCAGGGGGAAAGGCGCTCAGAGTCCACGGATCCCTTATGCCTGTGCCCAGGCAAAGGAGCTGTGCCTACCCTGGGTTCCTGGCTTAGACGAGCCAGCAGTTTATTTTCTCCCCCGTTTGTTAATTTGTTCACTCTCCAAGGCAGGGAGAATGGCTCCAGTTGTGTGACGGATCCTACTTCTGGCCTGGGGGACTCGGCAATTGCTGAAGCTGGTCCGGGACCCAGTGCAGAGCAGGGAGCAGGGAGGTAAATGGGAGAGAGGTTTTTCCCTAAGGGGGGTGTTTTTGATCTGTGCGGTGCCGTGCACAAGTACTTGTCTTTCGCCAATCAAAGGCTGCTTCTCACTGGTTCTGGGTGGCCGTGTAGACTCTGTGGCACTGGTTCTCTCCCAGTGTGGAAAACATGCCTCCCGAGCACCACTGCTTGCCTGCCTCACTGCTCACCCATGAGCTGCTGAGGCCTGAAGGGCTCAGGCTCTTGCCGGGTCAGGTCTGGTAACTCCTCGCTGCTTCCGAACCATCTCTCCCTGCCTCTGCCATTCAGTCCGGTTCCTCAGCTCTGCCTTTGATGTTCAGGGCCCCCAGATTGCCATATATGATCGATTCATTTGTTTTTTCGGGTCTTTGTTGTAAGAGGGTCCACCGGAAGCGTCTGACTACTCCACCATCTTGGCCCCGCCTCCCTGGATCTCCTTGCTTTGCTGAGGGAAAGATGAATATTGGCTGGTCCCAGCTCCCACTGTGTCTCCTCTGTGAGCACAGCCTTCCTTCTCCTGCATAATCTCTGGTGTCTTTAGCAGGCACTGCCTGGATACTTTCTATCTTTATTGGCTGAGCCCCTCTGTGACTCTGAAGCAGCAGTGCCAGACGCAGGAGGGATGTGGATGTGACCTTGTGGGGTCTGGTATAGGAACTACTCCCAGGTTTGCTTTGAGAACCTTTGCTTTACTCTACAAAGGCCATGTGGTTTGGTGCCCAGGAGCTGGGGTCCTGGAGTCAAACAAGCCTGGGCTCCATTTCCAAGTTATGGGAACCCTGTGGAAATTATTTTAACCTCTTCAAGCCTCTTGTGTGTGTGTGTGTATGTGTGTGTATAAAACAGTACCTACCTTATGAGGTTATTGGTACTGTAATGATTAAATGAACCGAGGAAATGAATCGTGCCCGACCTATAGTAAGGTGTGTTACAGTCACACATTTGAGGCCCATTGTTTTCAGCCCAACAATAACAACTTTACCACAGGCCTTATGAAATTTACAGTACATCCGTTTACAAGTAGAGGAAACAGGTGGCACCTGAGATCACTATAGACCTTGCTTGGCTCAAACATGGCACTGAATGTCCTGGTTAGGATGTCTTTTTCCTCCTTCAGTGAGGCAGCTTGGGCAGGACCAGGGCCTTGTTCCTCACTGCCTATAGTTGGTTCTTCCACATTGCTGACTGTAGATCAGTGGTGTTGCGGGAACTGACCTCTAATCCAGCTCTACCTGCCGAAAATCTGATATTTGATACTTAGTCATGTCTCTTTTCTTCTCAGTAGGTTTGGAACTCTGAAGAGAGGAGTGGTGTTATTAATTAGCTCTCTTAAATCTCTCAGACTGGTAGAACCAAGACTAGAAATAGCTGCCTTAGAATCTTGTGATGTGGTCTTTATCTCATGCACTTTATTATGACCATAGACTCATGGAATATTGGGGCCAAAAGGATCCTCAGATTCTGGTCTCTAGCCCAGTGTGTCCCTCCAGATGTGCAAACTGTAGCTTCTTTACCATGGGAGAAGGGAGGGAGTAGGGGCAGAACAGTGCAAATGAGCCGATTTGAAGACTTGAGGTTGGGAAACACCAATCTGGTGCAACCTTGAGACTTTAATGGGCATATTAGGGTTCTCTGGCCAACTTAAAAAGGAATGTGTTGGGAGGCTGTTGGGAAAAGGACACACAGGACTGATGGAAGGCTTGGGGTCAGGCTGGGGAGTGGGCAGGAACCAAGGGGCATCAGGATGCGGGAAGCATAGCAACCGCTCATGGCCAGAACACCTTCCCCTCTGCAGCCTCCTCTGTCCCTTGGTTATATTGAGAGAGTGTCTGATTGGCTGAGCATGGGTTCTTTGCCCACACTTGGCTGACTTAGGATTTGGCTCCCTTAACTTCCTGCTTTCTGGTTCTCTGGATATGGGTACCTGGAATTATTCTCCCACCAAAGCCATACATAATGGAGAGAGGCAATTAAAAAAAAAAAAAAAAAAGTAAGGTCTTGTTAGGGAGGGAAATAGATGCTGGGCAGGCAAACATTACCAGACAACTCCTACAGTGGGGCAGCCAGACCACCCAGTGCCTGGAGTGGAGTGTGATGAGGAGGGATGTACATGAGAATGGGGGAGGACAGAGCAAGGGAACTCACCTAGTCCATGGTCAGGGAGGGCCTGTACACAAGGGAGACATGTGCAGGACGCCAGAGGATAAGTGAGCCAGGTGGTTGGAGCAAGGGGTGGTAGTAGAGAGAGGGCTGGAGGGAAGAGTGTTCTAGGCACGAGTGAAGTTGGAGGTAAGAGGGTTCGTGGCCTTCAGAGATTCGAGAAACAGGGAGAGACTTGCCCAGGGTCCCACAGAGAGGCGAGGGTAGGACTGGCTAGAGCCTATGCCTCAGGCTGGTCCCGTGGCACCATGCTGTTTCTGTTGCTGCCGAAAACTGGCCATGTTTTTCAGGGTGTTGGAGAGGGTAGGCGGTTGCTGAACATAAGAGAAGTTTATTCTAAGGTAATGGTTAAGAAAGATAATACGGCACGGGCACATCTGTGAGAAACATTTAGAGTGTCAACAAGTTGAGAAGAACACGGGGGTGCCCCCCACATAGGATATCTGGTGTAAGAATCGAGAGAATGTGAACAGCAGAGCAGATGATCGGTTTCTGCAGTAAGAAAGTACAGCAGAAGGAAGTGTGTTTTGTTTTTTTTTAAATGAAAATACAGTGAAAACATGTTTCTGAAAAAACGAGGCTGGACACCAAACGAGAGGTGGTGGGAGAGAGGAAAGGGGGCTGTTGGCTCATCTCCCCGCGCACAAGGTGTTTGGAAAGTCCAGTATATTAGAAAGCTTTTGATCTGCCCACAGAATACATTTTTCTCAATGGTTCCCAGGAGGGGCCTTTTCAGGGGAAAATGTGAATTGTCACTTTCAGAAGGGAGGTGGGACTTGCCATTGTGTCATACTGGGTGGACAGGGGTGGCTCCTGCCTGCGAAGAATCCTGTCACTCAGTCAGTGAGAGGTGGTTCTTGAGTGCCTGATTACCACGTGCCTAAGTTTCCCTGAGTTGGGTGCTTTGGGGGTAGAAAGGGTTTCCCTCAAGGTTGAGGGCAAGAGCTTGTACAGGACAGCCAAGATACAACATTCACACGCCTCTGAAGAGCTTTGTGTGCTGTGGAAGCGGGAGAAAGCACTCAAGCACTTCATATAGGCAGCGGCAGAGGTTTCATAGAAAAAGTGCCATTTGAGTTGGTGCTAGTGATTCGTAGGCAGAAATAGGAGTGAGAAGGAAGGGAGGGCATTTCAGACAGAAAGGACACGTGAGCAAAGGCATGGAGGCAGAGCATATGATCGCCGCTCACTTCCTGATCACAGTTTTCCCTTGATCGTGGCCACATTTTCATTGTCATACCACGTCACGATTTTTGCTATGTCCATATATCACCTGTTTATTATTACTGATATTTTTTATTTAAATTATTTGATTTCACTGAAACAGTTTTACTTACAAAGATTCAGATTCCTTCTGTAAATTGCATGTTAGTATTACTGTTGTGTTCTTTGTCATCAGTGTCTCTGGGCTCTCATGGCATGCCCCTTTGATAGAGTTTATGAACCTATGTTGTGACCGTGTCCTCTGCTGCCACCAATGTGATCTGATTTTTTTTAAACTTTATTTATACAGGTAGCTTAGAAATACATTCTCTCTGTAAGAAGTCAGGTGATAGAGGTAAAGCTCAAGTGCTCTGCCATGGTCCTCTCACTACCTTAGCCGCTTCCTAGCAACAACCTGGATCATCTGCTTAGTGGACCATCTTCCAGATCTTTTTCTTTTCATGCATATATATATGTACCTATAAGTCTTAGTCATCTAGTGCTACTATAACAGAAATATCACAAGTGGATGGCTTTAACAAAGAGAAATTTATTCTCTCACAGTCGATTAAGCTACAAGTCCAAATTCAGGGCATCAGCTCCAGGAGAAGGCTTTCTGTCTCTTTTGGCTCTGAAGGAAGGTCCGTATGATGCATCCAGTCTTCCCTTGGTCTGGGAGCATCTCAGCACAGGAACTTCAGAGACAAAGGATGCGCTCTGCTCCCAGTACTGCTTTCTTGGTGGTGTGAGGTTCCCATGTGTCTCTGCTCACTTTTCTCTTTTATATCTTAAAAGAGATTGGCTTAAGACACTATCCAGTCTTGTATACCTCATCAGTATAACTGCCACTAATCCATTTTCTGACATCATAGTGATAGAGTTTACATCACATAAGGAAATTACATCAGACTGCATAATCATACAGTACTGGGAATCATGACCCAGCCAAGCTGACAGATACTTTGTGGGGACACAGTTCAATCCGTGACACTATAGGAAAGCTACAGCATTGTCTTCTTGGGTTTATTATTGTTTTTAACATAAATGATGCCGTTTGTCTGTATTTTTCTGCCATTTCTTTTCTAGAGTGATTTTTCTAAGGTACAGTTCTTTTAAAATCAATTATTTTCATAAATTAAAACAATGACAACAGTAATACATACTTTTGGTTGAAAAAATATCACAATTCAAAAGGGTAATTCCAAGACACAACACTGGCCATGCCTCTCCTCTGCTTCCAGCTCTGAAAAGGCTCCCTGTTGCCCCTAGGAGAAAGGTCACACCCTCCTTGGCCTCTAGGGCTCTGGGTGATCTGGCTTCTGCTCTCCTCTCCAGCCTCATCTGTGGTCCTTCCCTTGGCCAGTTCCTGCCATTCCTGATGGCCCCCACGCCCATGTCCATTCACCTGAGGCCCTGCAGTACTGGGTTGGGCAGCCCTTCCTCAGACTGGTGACCCTGGTCAGTGGTAGCTGGCTTCCTCGTCCACTCCTGGGCTGTGAGCTTCCCGCTGGTGGGGTAGTGTTGGGGGCAGGCTGGTGCTCAGGCCAAGAGGCCAGGTGCATTAGCCCTGCTGTCTGAGTCCAGGCGCTGGCACTGCCAGTGCCTAGTAGTGCAACGCTCTCTGTGCCTCAGCCTCTTTGCCTGAAGGAGGAGGAGGAGGTCAGTGCCTGCCTTGGATGGTTGAGAGGAGGCTTAGTTCATTCCTGTGTGAAAAGCAGTCAGGCCACGGTCTCTTCCGTGGTGAGAGCTCACCATGAGGCGCTCTTCTTCACTGTTGCTTCACCAGGGCCCAGCACAGGGCCTGGCATGTCAGTGTTCAATAAATGTATGTATGTTGAAAGGAATAGAGAGGTACAGTGTGCGTGTGAGGATGCGTAGGGGACAGAGACTTTGTGTCAAGGAGCTAGGGACAAGGTGGAGGAGTTGGGATGTGATGTTGAGGGCAATGGGGGCTTGTTGCAGGGTTTGAGCACACTGAGCAGTGCGTGAAGGTGCTGGCTGGGGAAGAGTAATCAGGTGGCAGGGAACTCGGGCGGGGGGCGGGGAAGCAGTCTGGGGGCTACGAGCAGAAGACAAATTGCAGCAGTCTCAGATACCATTTCCCGGGGCCTTTTTATCTCACAAGGCCCTCGTCTGTCCTCTGCTTGACTTTGAATGCCCCAGGAAGCAAGAAGCTATGCAGTATTGATACTCTCCCAAGAGGGCCAGGGCCTTCACCCATTTCTGGCCTTGCTGTCGTATGTGTTCAGGTGTGATGGAATGATTGAAAGAAGCTACATATTTTTGATGAAGCCCCCGCCCCACCCTTTTTTGCTTATTTATTTACAGGCAACGCTGCTGTAGAGAAGTTGGAGGACTTCATCAACAACATAAACAGTGTCTTGGAATCCTTGTATATTGAGGTAAAGAAAGGAGTCACAGAAGATGATGGGAGACCCGTTTATGCTCTGGTAAGTGCAAGACAAGGAGCCCTGGTGGTGCAGTGGGTAAGAGCTTGGCTGCTAACCGAAAGGTTGGTGGTTGGAACCCACCAGCAGCTTCGCGGGAGAAAGATGTGGCAGTCTGCGTCCGTAAAGATTACAGCCTTGGAAACCCTATGGGGCAGTTCTACTCTGTCCTGTAGGGTCACTATGAGTGAAATCAACTTGAGGGCAACGAGTTTGGTTATTTTTGTTTTGTTTAAGTGCAAGACAGGGAGCCCTCTTGTGGAATTTGTAAGGAAACACAACTGAGTGTGCCTTGGAATGAGCACCCTCGTTTGTAAAGAGTGAAAGTGTACCTGGCCTTATAGGAGGGCCTGAAGTGAAGGGGAAAGAAACTGAAACCGCCCCCACCTCTCTGACCCAGACCACCTTCCTGTCCTCACAACGAGCCCTGAGGTCTATATTATTCTGTTTTTTGTTTCCTTAAACACATGAAGAAATCAAGACTCTGAGAGGGGAATGACGTGTTCAGGGTCACCTAGTTGTCAAGGCTGGGCCCAACCAGAACTAGAGCTCAGGTCTCTTGACCTCAGTGCTTGGTAGCCCCACCACATGGCAGCCTCGCCAACCCGAGACACGGCAGTATGTGACTGACTTTGTTTTTTGACAGTTCTCTGCAAGAAGTCACCCCTAATGTGTGGGATATTAGGATTAAAGGGAGAAAATGAGTTTTCATTTGGACCAGTACATAGAAGATGGGAGAAGAAAAACGTGTGGAAGCACTAGGGATTGAGACCCATTTTGGGCATCCTTGGCTAGGGAACCACCCTTAGGCTTGTCATAGGAGACTGGGCAGATTTCTGTGAAGTTGTTGCCCACCCACTCATAGGCTCCTACCAACCAGGCCCACACTCAGAAAGGAGCCCACTAGCCCAGAGTTCCCAAACTCTGTTCCGTGGAAGGAAGGGCTATGCAAGTCAAACACCTGTGGAAATGCTGGATTAAAGAAAGTAAAGCAGATTTCTTTGCTACCCTGTTTCTTAGTGCCTTTTGTATTTGGAACTCCAGTGGCATATAGACAAGTTCCCAAATTTATCTGAGTTTGGAAAATACTGCACAACCTTTGGAGCCTTGAAATCTCTGCGAGTCGGGCATGCTGACTGAACTAAAGAGTAAACTCTGTGATATTAACCTGGTTCCAAATGCCCCTCAGTGCCTGGACACAGGTGCATAGTGCCTGTTGAGGGAGGGAGGGAGGGCCGACAAATGAATTAACGAACAGTGACCTTCATGCTGATTTGTTCTTTTAGGTGAATCTTGCAACCACTTCAATTTCCAAAATGGCATCGGATTTTGCAGAGAATGAACTGGACCTGTTTAGAAAGGCTGTAAGTACAGTAACTCCCCTTGCCCTCAGCTTGGCTTCTTATGGGCTTCATTAGAAACAGAAACCATAGTCTTAGAAGGTCAAAAGCCCTTTCTTCCCAGAATTCATGGCCTCTGCTGCCAGGTGATTTCTGGGGAGGCCACCAACGGGCCGCCTGAGAAAGAAGGGCTATTTCAGGTTTCACCCCTGGCTGGGTGAGTAACCGCAGGGCCTCATGGTATGTGATGCAGTGGACCAGGCGGTACTGCCTGGTGACT
Source organism: Trichechus manatus latirostris (assembly GCF_000243295.1). NCBI lineage: Eukaryota > Metazoa > Chordata > Mammalia > Sirenia > Trichechidae > Trichechus > Trichechus manatus. Next base: position 994,738 of record NW_004444106.1, on the reverse strand, counting down.
CAGAGTGTGCCCTGGACCAGTGGCATCAACATCACCTGGGAGCTTCCTTGTTAGAAATGCAGAATCCCAGTCTCCTCCCCAGATAATGAATCCAAATCTGCATTTTAACAAGCTTCCCCCTCCCCCCGAATTATTTGCATGTTCACATTTGAGACACACTGATCTATCACACTTCTGAACTCTTCCCTCTGTCTCTCTTGTCCGATACCTGGCTGGGCACCTGGGGAGTTAAAAATAATTCAGACATTCCAGCCCCACTCCAGATCTGTCAGATCAGAATCTCTAAGGGTGAGGCCCTAGAGTCAGCACTTCTTCAGTCTCCCTGGAGGCTTTTAGCAGTCAAGGCTGAGAACCAAGACTGAAAATTGAGGGATGAACATCTGTGTGTGTGCAGGCAGCCTGTCTTCCCGTGTGTTCCTGCCCTGCTCTGGGCAGAAGCTTTCGGGAGCTTGCCTGCCAGCCCCTCCTGGTGCTGAGTTCACATTGCTTCACTGGCTCCCGAGCTGTCTCTCTTCCTTGCTCACATGTCACTGAGCTCGAGAATATGATGCCTGAGCTATGCTCTCTCTGACTCTGCTCTCTCTCCTATCCTGGCTACAGCCTGCCAGTCATGCCAGCCTTGATGTCGCCTGAGGAGTAAGGACAGGTGCTGCCTCCTTTATTTCATCATTTATTCTCCAGCTCGCCTACTTTCAGGGAGGTGAGGTTGGAAGCAAGAGAAGTGAGGTGACCCTTCTTGATTTTTGGACATTTAGTATTATTTTAGATGGAGTTACAAGAGTGACCATTGAGTCAAAAGGACCGGACACACTTAGGCCTTCGGATGCATTGATGAAATTGTTTTCCTGAAGGGTGGTACCAGTGTCCACGTCTGCCTGTGAGACGAGTGTTCTAGCTTTACTGCACCCCTGCTAGCAAGTGTAGTATCGCTTCAAAGTCGTTTTGATAGATGAACATAGTTTCTGCTCTTTTTTTCCAGTTGGAACTGATTATTGATTCAGAATCTGGCTTTGCATCTTCCACAAACATTTTGAACCTGGTTGATCAACTTAAAGGCAAGAAGATGAGAAAGAAGGAAGCCGAGCAAGTGCTACAGAAGTTTGTACAAAACAAATGGCTGATTGAGGTACTTAGTCTGGTTTCCCTAGCTTGGCTCGCTTTCTAGACTGAATAATGATTTTTTCCTCCAAAACCACATTCATGTCCAACTGACGTCTGTTAAGCCAGGCCCTTTCAGGTCTGTTACCTGTTCTGTGCCCGCAGCAACCCCTTGAGGAGAATTTGGATTCACCCCACCCCCTACTGGTTTACTCACATGATCTGTTCAGGGCCCCACAGCCAGGGTGGCATTGCCAAGACTCACACCCAGGTTTCCAGGCTCCAGGATTCGACCCCTTGGTTCACAGACCATGTGGCAGTATAGTACAGTGGATAAGAGCACAGCCCAAGCATCAAGTCTGAACCCCTGGACCACATAACCTCATGCTTCTCATCTATAAGAGGAGAATGATAGCGCTACTTTTTGGCTTGTAACAGCAGAAGTGACACCAAAAACCAAACCAAACCTGTTGCCATTGAGTCAATTCTGTCAATGTGTTATAGAGTAGAACTGCTCTATAGGGCTTTCTTGGCTATAATCTTTATGGAAGAAGACCACCAGGCCTTTATTCTGTGGCATTGCTGGGTGGGTTCGAACTGCCAATCTTTAGGCTAGTAGTCGAGTGCAAACTGCTTGCACCCCCCAGGGATCTAGGAAGTGAGACAGTGGATGTAAAGTGCTGGTTGCTGGGCACCTGACACATGTAGTAAGCTTGCAGACTTCACTGCTGTCATCATTATTGTTATTATCAACATTATTCAGGACCAGTCCTCATGGATTCTTTCACTTAGACACTGACCCTTCAGGAGCAAAGAGAAACTGTAGAAGAGCTTTTTGAGAGAGAACTGTGGAGATCTGTGAAAGGACCAGACTGCAGGCTGAAGTTGCTAGACTCCTTTCCACATCTAGTCCTAGGGACTGGAGCAGAACAAATGTTTCAGCTCCTTTTCCAAAAAGGAACCACTGTTTCCCAGAAAGCCAAGAGCCAGACATGCTCAGCTTCTGCCCGTTTTACCACACTGTGCCCCCATGAGTTTCTGTGACCATGCAGGATGTATTCTCTGTCGGCCCGGAACTTTCTCACTTGGTGGTCAGACCTGTGGCTAGAGGCTGCTGCTTGTGGCTGATGCGATTCTTCACTTCCTTTTCAGGGAGGGCTTGCTTCTGGGTTGTCATAGTTACAGTGGTCTGAGTTACCGATTTCTAAACGGGGTGGGCCCATCCCTGGGGATCTGACCTGAAATTCTTAGTTCCTGAGGTGCCTGATAGGAGGAGAAAGGCAGGAGAGGTCACAGTAGGGAGGGCAAGGTGGGGATGGGGAGGGACCCACGTTCACTGAGCTCCTAGCTCGTGCCAGGATCTGCTGGCACATGCACATACATCATGCCCTTCAGTCCTCCCAGCTGCCTGCTGACGACAGTGGAGCGCTCTCTGAGTTTTAGTTGAACAAAATGAGGCTCACTGGTGGTAGAGCCTGAGTTCAGACCCCAGTTTGGGTGACTGCAGCTTCCCATTGATTGCTTTGTCACAATTTTTCTTCTTTGGGGTTTAAGAAATATTTGCTCATTATAGAAAGATTAGAAAATATCAATATGCAAAAAGAAACACACGAAGTTACCTGTTGTCTCACCTCCTGGCGCTAACAGTGTAACATTCTAGTTCATGCTTTGTGCCCTGCAGGGATGTGCCCCGACTTTAGTGTTAGACTTTCCCTTTGCCCCAGCTCTTTGTGCTCAGGGAGGCTGGGTGACAGGGTGGGAAGACCATGTCTCTGGAGACTGTTGGACTTGAGTTGGGAATCCAGGCTCCTGCTTCTTCATCAGTAAAATGGAGATGGTAGTACGGCTCTGAGCTCTGGTGAGATGGTGGATCAGGAGGTTCTGTGTGCTGCTGAGTGAGTGGGTGCTGCAAAACCCAACCTGCTGGCCTCCCTCAGCCGTGGCGCCCTTGGTGGTGTCCTCTTTTTCTCTTGTTGTTGAGAGTATACACAGCAAAACATACACCAATTCAACCATTTCTACGTGTACAGCTCAGTGACATTGATTACATTTTTCAAGTTGTGCAACCATTCTCACCCTCCTTTTCTGAGTTGTTCCTGCCCCATTAACGTAAACTCACTGCTCCCTAAGGTTCCTGTCTAATCTTGTGAGTTGCTGTTGTCATTTTGATCCCATATAGATGGTTCTTAGAAGAGTATAATGCTTAAGGCAGACATTCTTTCCTAATTAAGCTAGACTGGTTATTTGGTTTTAAAAAGACTTCAGGGGTTATTTATGGTTTAAGGTTTAAAGAATATCTCAGGACAGTAGTTTCAGGGGTTCGTTCATCCCATCTCCGTGGCTCCAGAAAGTCTGGATTTCATGAGAATTTGCAATTCTGTTCTCTCTTCTTCGATCAGAATTCTTCTGTAGAATCTTTGATCAAAATGTTCGGTAATGGTAGTTGGGTACCATCCATTTCTGGTCTCATGGCAAAGGAGGCAGTTGTTCGTGGAGGCAGTGAGCCACACATTCCACATCCTCCTCCTGGTCCTGACTCTCCTTCTTCCTCTGTTGCTCCTGGCAAATAGAGACCAATTGTTGTACCTTGGATGGCTGCTTGCAAGCTTTTAGGACCCCAGGCGCTACTCAGCGAAGTAGGAGGTAGAACAGAAGCACTAACAATGTTACTAGGCCAAATAACTGGGATGTCCCATGAAACCATGACCCTAGACCTCCAAACCAAGGAACCAAGTCCCACGAGGTGTGTGGTTGTACATAAGCAGCCTCAGCAGCTATTTTTTTTTTTGTCTTTATTGTAAGTATATCTATCAATGTTTGCCAATTCAACTTTTTACAGGTATACAGCTTATTGGCAGGAATTACGATAATTGGCTGTGCATCCTGACCCTTAAATCAATGTGATATTTCCTAATCGTTAACTCCCCTCTTTTCCCCCTCTCTCCCACACAAGGTAGCCACTGTTAAACTCTGGTGTCTATACATTTGCCTTTTCTTGTCTTTTTATGTGTGGCCATACAATATTTGTCCTTTTATGATTGACTTATTTCCCTCAGCATAATGTCTTCCAGCTCCATCCATACTGTAGCATGTATCAAGACTTCATTTCTTTTACTGGCTGAGTAGTAGTTCATTGTGTGTACGTACCGTATTTTGTTTGTCCATCCATCTGTTGATGGGCATTTAAGTTGTTTCTACTTTTTGGCTGTTGTGAATAGTGCTGCAATGAACATTGGTGTACCAGTCTGTTTGAGTCTCTGATTTCAAGTCTTTTGGGTCTATACCTAGGAGTGGAATTGCTGGGTCATATGGTAGTTCCATTTTTAGTTTTTTGAGGAGCCATCACACTAGTTTCTATAACGGCTGTACTATTTTGCATTCCCGTCAGCAATGGATAAGGGTTCTAGTTTCTCCGCATCCTCACTGACATTTGTTATATTCTGGATTTTTTTTTTTAGTCATCCTAGTGGGAGTGAAACAGTATCCAATTACGGTTTTGATTTGCCTCTCTGATGGCTAATGATGTTGAGCATCTTTTCATGTGTTTGGTGGCCACTTGAATGTCTTCTTTGGTGAAATGTCTATTCAATTCCTTTGCCCATTTTATGATTGGGTTATTTGTCTTTTTGTTAAGTTGCTGAAGTTTCGTATATATTTTGGTTATTAGATTCTTATCGGATATTCTCCCAATCTGTAGCTTGTCTTTTCAGTTTTGTTATAAAGTCTTTTGATGAACAAAAGTTTTTAATTTGTATGAGGTCCCATTTATTTATTTTGTCTTTTGCTGTTTGTACTTTTGTTTTTATATTATATAATCCATTGTTAAAAGGTAGGCCTGACAGCGTTGCCCCTGCATTTTCTTCTAAGAATTTTATGGTTCTAGTTTTCACATTTAGGTCCTTAATCCATTTTGAATTTGTTTTTGTATGGGGTGTGAGGTCATTAGTTGACTTCGATGAAACATAAAATGAACTTATATGGGCTCCTGCTGCATTTGAGGCTTTGCTCTCTGTACTGGGTTCTCCCTCAGTCCTGCCTCTTTCCTATAACTTGGTGATGGAGTTGGCCACGGCAGCCACATTGTTTACATGCTTCTGGGTTTTCCCCGGGTTTGCAGGCCGCAGGGTACATGGACTGGGCCCTGACATGGGAACCAGGAGGCCTGGCTTCCGTTGAAGGCTCTGTGCCCACTGTGATTTGGGGCCGCTCCTGCTCTCTCTGGACTCAGTTGCCAGCGTCCCCTGTAAAGTGAGGTGGGCGGGTTCAGTGCTGCTGCAGAGGTGTCTGATGTGCTGCTTTTGGGGAGTGGGGAAGGGGTGTGCTGGGGGAAGGATGGGAGGAGCAGGCACTCTGGGAGGGGTGTCTTGGGTTTGAGCCTTGGGGAGACTGCCTGTCCTCTCCGGGCCTCTGTGGAAGGCGGTGACAGTGTTGCCTTGCTCGTGGGCTGCTGTGCAGGTTGAGTGGTTGCGGTCTCTGAGGACACAGGGAGGTGTGGGGGGGCGCGGAGGCCATCATCTCCATTTTCCTTTAGGCCTTTGCCTAAGTCTGCCTGGCTGAGGCGCCACCAAGGGGAGATTGTTGGCACGATCTCTTGGCACTGGGGAGGGCTGCAGAGGCGAGGGATGTCCAGACCTGGCAATGGTGTCTTGAGCCTTGGGCTCGGGGACCACACAGGGAACAGCCTGAACAGAGCCCTCAGCAGGAATGGGCCTGCTGTGCCAGTGGCCTGAGATGGTGCCCCCCATCGCTGTCCCTGCAGAAAGAAGGGGAGTTCACCCTGCACAGCCGGGCCATCCTAGAGATGGAGCAGTACATTCGGGAGACGTACCCTGACTCCGTGAAGATGTGCAACATCTGCCACAGCCTCCTCATCCAGGTACCGCGCGCAGGTGGGCGGGGCTTGGCACTGTTACTGTCCAGAGTTCTCCCTGCTCAGACCTCGGGCGCTGCCTACACATCCTCTGAGTAAGCAGATGGAGGGAATCTCCTTAGAGGTATGCGAGGGTGCCGTGCCTTGCTGCTGCCCATGCCAGCGCACCTTCTCTCCTCCCTGCTTCCTCTTATTCTAGTCCAAGGGTTCTTTGTTGTTTTATTTTTCATCAGAATAGCTCTCGTGAATCTTTTCGTAAGCAACTGCATGATGAACGCTGTTCTCTGTCGGTCAGTGTTCCTCTAGGCCATGGGTTTTAGAGTGCATGCTATCCCTCTGTGAGGCTTTACCACCACTGGACTAGTGCTGGACGTTGGTGTCTCCTTTTTAATTTTTGCTTTTTTGCAGTTGTAAATGACACTGTGATGAGCCTGTCTGCTCATTGATCCTTGGGCACCTGTTGATTATTTCCTTGAGTTGACCTCCTAGAAGTGGAGTTTCTGGGGCAATGAGCGCACGTGCTCTTCTAAAGCCTTTGATCCACATTGCTAGTTGCCCTTCCGAAGACCTGTCGCTGTTTGCCCATCTTCAGGATCTGTGCGTGCAGGGCCCACACGTGCACAGCTTGAGAGCGTCTGGGCGGCCGTGCTGCTCTGCTGGGCCCACCTGCTGACGCTACGTGCTCTGGCCTTGAGTCTTTGGCTTTTTCTGTGAGGGCTGCCAGCATTAACTTGATCAGAATTCTTTGCTTAAACACTAAGGACTCTTGGTATTGTTATTATTAATTTGGGGTCTGGAAGATAAAAATATGTAACCTGCTGGAAGTTTTCCTAGCAGCTTCCCTAAAGGTCTGTGAAACACAGAGGTGTGTGCAGGGACTCACCGCCAGCCTTTCTTGTTGCAGGGTCAGAGCTGCGAAACCTGCGGGATCAGGATGCACTTACCTTGTGTGGCCAAGTATTTCCAGTCCAATTCTGAGCCACGCTGCCCCCACTGTAACGACTACTGGCCCCACGAGATACCAGGTTCGTAGTCCTGAAGAGCTCCCGGGCTAGCCTCTGGTATCTGGTCCCTGGCACTGAGAAGGCACTGGAGACAGGCAGCCCTTAGAAGGGTCCCACAACCTGTGCATTTCCACAGTAGCAGGACTCAAATACCCTAAGTTGAAGGAGCCCCTACGCCAACTTGCTTGCACATTTCCAAAGGGCTGTCTAGAACCCAGTAGAAATTCCAAGGCGTGTGAGGATCTAATCTAGAGAAGGCTCTCTCTGGCAGCCATCTCAGGAGGGGAAGTGAAAGCAGTGTTCACAGCTCCTTCAGTTTGTTGATGTGTAGATTAGGGCTGATTCTGCCTTCCTCACAGGGTGTGTAGGAGGATTAGCAGTGACAAATGCCACAGACATGGTGCAGAGTCCTGGGGCTCAAGGAATGTAGCTGCGGTCACGAGCTGTTGTGCAGCCGGCCCTACCATTCACAGCATCTTCCTGTGCTTTTCTGTATATAGAAATCTTCAACCCTGAGAAGGAGAGGGAGGCTGGTATCTCCACATCGAACAAAAAGTCCTTGCGTTCCAGGCAGCATTAGCAGTGCACAGGGCCGAGGGGCTCCCTGCCTCCAGGAAGAATGAGCAACACAGCCCTGCTTGGAAGAGAGGCAGTCGGGGCTTCACGTTTCATACAAGTTACCTCTTATTCTTTATGTTCACTTATTAGCAAGTTTGGAATAAAACTATATGAAGCAGTTGCTGCAACCTCTGTCTGTGGTCTGAGCCTCTCTCTGTGTGAGATTTTGTGTTGTGGCCTGTCTTAGTTATCTAGTGCTGCTATAACAGGAATACCACAAGTGGATGGCTTTTATTCTCTCACAGTCTGGTAGGCTGAAGTCCAAATTCTGGGTGCCTGCTCCAGGGGAAGGCTTTCTCTCTCTGTCAGCTCTGGAGGAAGGTCCTTGCCATCAATCTTCCCCTGGTCTAGGAGCTTCTCAGCGCAGGAACCCCGGGTACAAAGGACGTGCTCTGCTCCCGGCGTTGCTTTCTTCGTGGTATGAGGTCCCACTCTCTCTCCGCTTGCTTCTCTTGTATCTTGAAAGAGATTGTCTTTAAGACACAGCCTAATCTTGTAGATTAACATAACTGCCTCTAATCCTGCCTCATTAACATCACAGAGGTAGGATTTACAACAAAGAGGAAAATCACATCAGATGACAAAATGGTGGACAATCACAATGCTGGGAATCATGGCCTAGCCAAGTTGACACACATTTTTAGGGGACACAATTTAATCCATGACATGGCCCTTGTTTTTTCTGGAGTTCAGATGAGAACTCAGAATCTTTGGTTTTGGTTCTGAGCCAGTGACGTTAGTGAAGCACCCCCTGCATGACAGTACCCGAGCCATCACTGCTCAGGGCAGCTCACGGTCCTTGGCCAGGGCGACTTTGCCTCAGTCCCCGGCTTTGGTCAGTCATTCCATCGAGACCTGGCTGGCCCTAAGCCTGGACTTGTGAGCCCTGGCCTTGGCCTCCCTAGAATCTGGACCCTCCTCTTGCCCAAGGCGCAGCTGGCCTGAATGGGCCTGAGCCTGGCAGGCTTGACTCCACTTGTGCTCTTCTTCCCTGGGTCCCTTTTGCTTCCTCTCATGAGTGGCAGCCCTGCCCATCCAACTGCTCCTGCCAAAAGCTGGAGAGCCGGCCTAGATGCCTTCTTCTGGCCCTCCTGCATCAATTCAGGCACCAAATCCTGTCCAGTCCACCTGCCAAGTGGCCCTCCAGCCCACAACTCCTGCCCTAGGCCAGGTCCTGCTCTCCCACCTACATCTCTGCAACAGCTCTGCACTGGTCCTGGCTCCACCAGTCGGCTTCCCTGGAGTGATCTTTCCGCAATGCACATCTGAACCTGTCATTCCCCTGCTGAAGACCCTTTGGCTTCCCATTGGCCAAGGGGTTGGGTCTAAATGCTAACAGGACTCACATGACTCAGATGGTGAGCCCCTGCTCATCTCGCTACTTCTCCCATCTCGGCTTTTCATTGGTACAGCATTTCTTTCAGCTTGTAAATAAGACATCCTGTTTCTCACCTCTGAGCCTTTACACGTGTTATTCTGTCTAGATACTCCCCTCTCTTGGTTTCTGCCTCTTCCTTTGCCTGACTAGTAGATTGCTGCCACCTCCATCTTCCTGTTCCCCATCTCCCTACACTTTCTCCATCATCACACTTGCCACCCTATTGTAATTCTGTCTCCCTTCCTCTCCTCTATCCCGATACAGTTAGGGCTCTTCAATTGTTAAGTGACAGAAAACCCAGCTCAAACTGGCTTGAACAAGGAAGGACTTGGCTAGAGGTGGGGCTGGCTTCAGGAGAGCCTTGATCTAGCTCCTGATGTCACCAAGCACCCATATTTCTGTCTGTGTGGAGAAGAGCCTGGCAGTGAGTTGCACTGGTCTGGTCAGTAATTCTTGAACTGACAGAGCCAGGGGTGTTAACAGGAGAGCAGAGCAGTGGAAGATAAGGCTATCTAGACAGGCAGGGGCCAGGCCACAAAGGCCTTGAATGCCAGACTGAGGAGTTTAGAATTTTATGTATGAGTTTTATTTGGGGAGTGCCCAGGAGTGAGGAGATAAGATGCATATTTTAGGAAGTTTGTGTTGGAATCTATGTGAAGGAACTGGGGCAGGGGAGACTGGTCACAGGTGGACACACAACAGTGTCCCCAGAGGCTAAGTACTCAGAGGCCTGCTGGTCACCAGCTGCATTTGAAATGTATGAACATGACAACGGCATAATCAGATCATGCCATTCCTCTCCCCAACACTGTGGCACCTTCCCACTGCTTGTATGATCCAGATTCCCTTCCACGGCTGCTAAGGCCCACGCGATCTGATGCCTCCACCTCCCCACCCTGCTCTCTCTATCCCCACTCCCCTCTGACTCCCTCTGCTCCAGCCCCACTGGCTGCTGCCTTGTTCTCCCAACACTTCCCTATCTGAGGGCCTCTGTACCTACTGTTGGGAGCTTGTTCCTCAAATCTCACGGCCAGTGCTGGACTCCTGCTCATTCAGGCTTCTGTTCAAATCTCAACTTTCAAAAAATCATGTCCCAACCAATCCATCCCCTGCTGCCATTTTCTAACCCTTCATAGCACTTATCACTGCATTATCTTTATTGTCAATCTTCCCCTTGGCCCTCCTCCCTCCAAGATAACATTAAACACCAAAAAAGATTGTGTTTTAATGAATTTTTTCTCTAGTCCCTAACATTAGAATCACTCTACATTATAGTACAATTCTTTAACAGCAGCTGGAGCAGAAGTGGGACCTGCCAGCTGGGACAGATGGGATCATAAGGCTGGGCTGCTGATGGGAGCTGGAGCCAGAGCCCCTCTTGGCCGGGGGCAGAGTGGGGGGTGAGTCACGCATGGGGCCCTTTTGAGGGCAGGGGCTGTCTGGCCCAGAGCCATGTCTTCAGTGTCAAGCACAGGACTTGTGGCATTGAGCAGTTCCTCTCTGTACCTTATGGGCTGCCTGGGTGCATGCTACTTCTCTTTTCATCCAAGCCCACCTTCAGAGTCCACATTCCTCGTAGAACAAAAGCCAGCCCTGTAGCTGGGATTACTAGCGACACTGGAGCCTTGACAATAGGATGTAAGATTTCATCCTCTGTGTTCATCCCATCTGACAAGGGACATTTGCTTGAGGCAGCCAGGGCCCAAGATCGTGTTTTAATGAATTTTTCCTCTACCCCCTGACTTTAGAATCACTCTACATTATAGTACAATTCTTCAACAGTGGCTCAAGCAGAAGTGGGACCTGTCAGCTGGGATAGATGGGATCGTAAGGCTGGGCCGCTGATAGAACTACAGCTGCACAGCTCCTCTTGGCGGGGACAGGGGTGTGAGTCGCCCATGCGGCCCTCCTGAGTTACGGCTCCTCTGTAGTGATGCACTGCCACTCCTCAATAATGGTGATTGCGCTGGGCAGGGTGACATTCCTATTTTATGCCTCACTACCTTCAGTGGCGCTGATATTTGGTGTAAATGCTTTATATAAAAAATTAGGTATTAGTAATGCCAGATAGGGAATAAACAATCTCACAAGTAACTGATCATACAGCCCTGTTGAGTCCACTCTCTAAGCTCTGTTTGCCCCTTCTCCAGGCCCACTGCCCCTGTCCTTGTTCAAGCACATACCTGGATTAGCACCCTGGCCCCCTGCAGGTCTCCCAGCCTGCCCATCCTCTTCCCAGCCAGCAGTCAGCTTTCTAAAATTCATGTTCTGATGTTGTGTGATATATACTTAAAAAAAAAAAAAAAAGAGCAGCTGCCGAGGCTGCTAATGTACAAGCAGACACCTCATGGGATCTAGATTCTTGGTTTGTAGGTTTCGGGTCATGGTTTCATGGGACACCCCAGTTAATTGGTCTCATCATTTTTAGTGTTTCTGTTCTACCTCCTAGTTTGGTGCCTGGGATCTTAAAAGCTCCCAAGTGGCCATCCAGTGTATAACAATTCATCTCTATTCGCCTGGAGCAACAGAGGAAGGAGGAGTCAGGAATAGGAGGAGGAAATGGAATGTGTGGCTAATTGCTTCCACGAGAAAACTCTCCTTGAACAACTGCCTCCTTTGCCATGAGACCAGAACTGTATGGTACCTGGCTACCATTACTGAACATTTTGATCAAAGAACCTATAAAAGAATCCTGATCAAAAGGGAAAACGCAGAACAGAATTTTAAATTCTCATGGAATCCAGTCTTTCTGGAGCCATTGAGGCTGAATGAACCCTTAAAACTACTGCCCGAGGTAGTCTTTAAACCAAAAACAACCCCTAAAGTCTTTTTTAAACCAAATAATAGTTTAGCTTAATTAGTAAAGAATGTCTCCCTTGAGCACTGGGTTCTTTTAAACAACAATCTATATGGGAAAAAATTGACAACAGCAATTCGAAAGGTTAGATAGGAAACCTTAGTGGGCAGTGAGTTTATGTTAATGGTGAAAGAAAGATTCGGAAAGGGAGGGGGAGAATGGTTGCCCAACTTGAAGAATGTAACCAGTGTCACTGAATTATACACATAGAAATTGTGGAATTGGTGTATGTTCTGCTGTATTTTCAACAACACATTTATTTTGACAGTCTCTCTGCTCAAAATTCAGAAGCCCCAAGGCCTACATGATAAGGTCACAGTTCTCTGGCCTGGTCATGGAGGGCATTCATAGTTAAGAGTTTCAGCTGTCCAGCAAGGCTTTCCTTTCCCTCCATTTCTTCTAGTCACCGGGCAGACATGTCCCAGGCCTCACCAAGCAGTCTTCCCTGGAGTTCCTTGACTTGGAGCTGCAGGACAAGCAGCTGTGCCTGTGGGCCATGGAGCTAGAGGATATGGACTGAGCCTGCTGGGACCATCTCCTCCCCCTGTGGAGAAGGCCTATTGCAAGACGGTGAAGAAGGAAACCAGTGGAGACCTACAGAGATGAGGACATCCAGGGGAGGGAGAGAGGCCTGTCCATGGAGGCCTGAGCCCAGGCTTCCTCCTACAGCTCCTCCGGCCATTCTCAGAGCACCTCCAGTGTCCTTTCCTGCTATGGGAGCAATATATCCGTGCTGTTTGTTGGCTTTGTTTTAGCTTAAACCCGTTTGAATTGGGTTTCTATCATGAACTGGATAAGCCCCAGCACATCTGGCCATCAGGGGCATGCACAATCCAGGATCTTGCTGCACCTGTAATTTTATCTTGAACCACTTCCCTTGTCCCACCCTGGGTGCCAGCGGTCCCGACATCACTGTGAGTACTTCAGCCTCGAGGCCCACGCTCCCTTTGTCTCCTTGGAAGATCCTATGCATCCTTCCAGATCAGCTCTGGCCTCCACTTTCTGAGCCCATCCTCTGTCCCTCTGTGTAACCATCTCACATGGCACCCACCTCCCATAGTGCAGCCCACCAGTTCAGTGATCCCTGCCTGCAGGTCAGGCTCCCCTCGACACTGCTGCTCCCTGAGAACCAGGGCTTGCATCCTTTCAGAACAGGCGGCAGTGAAATGTGCTTGAACAAATTATTTTAAAAATAAAATTACATTTATTTTTTTCTGATTTCTTACCTTATTGAAAAATTTGAAATTATAGAGCTAAAAGAAAATTAAAATCATGTATCATTTCATGACTGGCCTGGATACATCCACTAATTTATCTGGAGCATTTTCTTTGGGACATGTACATATGTGCACACACTTATACGTATATACATATATATAAAAATGTCTAAAAATTAAGAGCATAGTGCATTTTACTTAAATGTGACATAGTGAGCATTTCCCCCAACTTTGAATATTCTAAATGTTTGACTGCAGAATAAAATTCCACTGTGTTCATGGCTGTTTCTTACTGACATAATGTAGAAGGTCCCTAGTTAACTGCTATTACAAATAATGCGGTGATGGTCACTGTTGTACATATATGCTTGACCATCTCTCTGTTTCCTTTGGATGGATTTCTAGAAGTGGGAATCATTACATCCAAATGTGAACATGGACATATAATGGTCTTGGTTGCTGCTAAAATTCTGTCCAGCAGGACAGCCTACCCTCAACCCTGAGGACGAGAGTTTTAAACATCTTTCCTAAGTTAGTAATAGGCATCTTTGTTTTACTCTGCATATCTTTTGAGTGTTGGTGAAGCTGCACTAAAAATTTAAGGTTTATTAGCTTTTAAAATTTTCTCTTTTGCGACTGGTTTGTAATGAATGAATTTTTACCTCATGATCACTTGGTGTCATGCATGTTGTCAAAATCCAGATAATACTTGTATAAATGTCCACCAATTTGTGATTCTCCCAACAAGTGGAGGGCATCTCCTGGTGCCAGCTGTTGGGATATGCCTGCCTGTCTTTAGTTAGAGGACTGGGGAAATGCTTTAATGGTCAAAACGTAACACCAACCAAGGTTTTGAGCAGGTTTACAAGCAACCATCTGTCTTTACTGAGAGCCCGGGTCTCTTTTCTGCCTAAAACCCACCCCTGGAGAGTAGTTATCCTGGGGGGAGGGTGACTGAAGGGGCAGGGGAGAGGGGGCTTCTAGGTGCTGGGGATGGTTCTAGCACGTTATGTGGGTTTATCCACAGTTGAAAATCCATCCAGCTAGATGGCATATGCACTTGTCTGTAGGCAGCTTGTACTTCAGTAGCGACCACTGCAGAACTCTCCCCAGCAGAGGTCCAACTCCTGAGCATGCAGGTAAGGCCCCTCCTGTGACCAGGGCTCACCCACTTCTTTCCCAGGCCTGCAGGCTGTGGCCATCCCCACAGGCCCAGTCACGACAGCAAAGTATGCAATGGTCGTAATTTCTACGGCTCGCGACAGGAGCGGTCACTAGTGACTTAGTTGTGGAGCGGCGGGAGCTGCTGCTGCACACGCACACCTCACCGAGAGCTCTGTGCTGAGGACTGGCACTGCCCTCTCGCCAGAGGGAGACTCAGGCACCGTGAAGTGACTTGCTCCAAATCACAATGCAGTGAAGCAGTGGAGCTGGGTTTTGAACGTGGTAAATGAAGCCACTGCACACACTGCTCGTTTCCCATTGTTTCAGGCTTCCTGGTACCTGGGCCTCAGTGTGAGTTGTTGGTCTGCCTGGAATGTCCTTCTGGGTGGGACACCCCTTTCATCCCAATGCCCCTCCCCTGGGCAGCAAAGGCTTCTTCAGGCACAGGCTTAGTCCAGCTTGTCTCTAGATCCCAGGACTCAGCCCCAGGTCAGGCCTAGAGCAGTGACCCCCTTTTATCTGGGCTACGACCACCAGAAGCTGACTGAGAAGCTTAAGTCCAGAGCCCGCACATAGTGCCAGTACTTAACTGGGATGAACAAGACCTCTCCAGGAGACAAGATGCAGGACAGGAACGGGGCCTCAGCAAACTTGGGGAACTTCTCCAAGTCGGGGTTCTCCACGTCAACCTGTACAAACAAAAGGAGTCACTTTCCTCAGGCATAACTGGGCGGGGCATGGGAGGAGGGGGCACAGGGCGGTCTGCGATGTCACAGCGGGTCCGAGGCTCTACCTGGCTCGTGTTATGAAGCAGGTGTGAGTCATGAGGGTATAAAGCCTCTGACTCCTGCGGTGAATACAGCCGGATGTATTTACTCCCAATCACCTGGAAAGAGAGAGACCTCACAGTCAGCCTCCCTGCCCACTGCTGCTGCCCCCGACTGACCCTGCAGTCCCTGGACCAGCATCCCGTCACCCCTCTGGGCTGCCCACTTGCTGTTCCCTGGGCCCCACCACACTTGTGCTCAGAATTCTGAGTGCATGCTTTTGCTCCAAATATGACTCAATGAAGACCTCGTTATTACAGCTAACAGTAATTAAGCAGTTGACTGTACCAAGCACTGTTTTCAGTGCTTTATGCGTGTTAACTTAGTCCTCAAAATGACCATATGAGTGGGTTTATTATCACATCCATTTTACAGAGGAGGAAACTGAGGCACAGAGAGGTTAAGGGAGTTGCCCAGGTTCAAAAAGCTGGCAGGTGACAGAGCTAGTGTTCACTCCAGGCGTCTAAGAACCCCAAGCTCTTGGCCTCTACTGTATTGCCTCTTTGGACTGGTCAGCTTGGCTGTAAGAATGTTCTAATTTATTAAATCTCTGTGCCTACAGAAACTAAAGTCATTTGGCAGCAGTGGTAAGATGCCCCGCCCCTCCCAACACACACAGTCCTCTCACTGGGTCCTAGGAAGACCCCTCCTTCCCCTATGAGCCACCCTTTCCTTATCTGGAGCAAGAGTTCCAGCAGGAAGAAGCTGACTTGGTTCCAATGGGTGGTAACGTGAGGGCAGGGGAGAGGCTGGGCTGCCAGGACGGACACTCACTCCCTGCCCTGACTGGGGAGAGAGCCCCACCATGAGGCCTGGCACCATTTCTCTTTTTTCATTTCATTTCATCTGCTGCCGTGCCTTTGTTTTTCTTTTTAAGAGCCTGGTGTGGCCAGGCCCCATGGCTGGGCCAGGAGGAGGGACAAGCTCCACAGCAACTCCAACCTGGGCTAGGAAGTTTTGCTGGGGATCCTGATGAAGTGGGGAGACGGTTCCTTGGGGACCAAACCAGGCGTTAATGGTGATCTCGTCTTCCTCCCCGTTGCCCAGGCAGCAGTAATCAGGGATGCTGATGTCCTGCTTCAGCTCTGGGATCTGTGGGTGTTGGGACAGACACGGCAGGTCAGAGACCAGGCCAGCACACACCAGCATAGAAACTGACTGACTACTGGGTGGAGGGCCACTTGTGTGGTAATACTATCACATCACATTTTACTGTCCAGGAATTCAAAAACACTTAAAAATATATACAATCAGCAGGAAAGAGGTGTAATTTTATTTTCAGATCTGTTTCACTATCGAATGCATTTCGTTATTTGCTTCCTTTTTAAAAAACCTGACAGCAGCGCTTTATACTTAAAAACATCAGCTTATAATTAAAAAAAAAATATAGTTATTTAAAAAAATCAATTAAAGAAAATGGGATTGAATATTTATCAACTCTCCGGAGGGGAAGTTTTTCTAAACTTTACTAATGGTAAAAATCCATGGCTGTCAAGTTGATTCTGACTCATAGCGACCCTATAGGACAGAGCAGAACTGCCCCACGGGGTTTCCAAGGGGCAGCTGGTGGATTCGAACTGCCGACCTTTTGGTTAGGAGCCGAATGCTTAACCTGTGCCACCAGGGCTCCTTACTAATAATAAATAAATCATAATTGGTACATTTTAAACAATTAGTATAAAGGCCAACCAACTAGTTAACTTACTTGAACGGAGGTAAATGAGGGGTTAATGTACACAGTTCATACAAATTAATAAGGAAAAAAAGATACTCATACATAAATTACGCAAGTAATCAAAGGACAAAAACCAGATAACACACGAAAACTAATTAGAAATAAGGAAAGGTGTTTGGTCTCATTTGCAAATAAGTTCAAATTAAATCAACAATGGGTCACGGGCTTCCCCTAATCAAATGAGCACAGATTTACCAATCGATAACACGCAGCGGTGGTGAGGATGTGGTAAATGGGGCGCTCTCCTGCAGGGTTGCTGGCGACGTAAATGGGTAAAACTATTTAGGCAGCAGCTTGGTGATGTGCAGAAGAGTCAAAAGCTGTTCACATTCTCTGGCCCAGGTGGCACTGAGTCTGTGCCGTGTTTCTTTGGGAAGAGGTGTTGGAGGGCCTCAGAGGAAGTGACGTCAGGGCTCACCAGGTGGGGCACTGCTGGCTCAGCCATCATCAGGGCTTTGCAGTGATAAGCGTGCATGACAAGCTGATATTTTAATAAGACAATAATCACTGTTTCCCGAGTGTTTTCTTATATCCTACATCTTTCCCCCAGCCCCCTCACCCTCTTTCTGACGTCTTTGCCTCAGGGAAAGGGTGACTCAAGGGAACACATAACAAAGATGTGGGCTCTTGGCTTCTGACTTTAAAAGCCTAGTGTGGGCATCCAGCACTTGCTGCTGTACCCTGCAGAGTCAGGACTGCGCACAGAAACTGCCTCTGAGAAGGGCAGGCCACTCCCAGGTCTGTGAATGAAGTGAGGGCAAATCCCATGTCTTGGACATCTTCACTTCAAACAACGTTCCCAACCAGATTCCAACTTCAAGCGTGGCTGGTTTCTACTTTATGGCTTTAGCACATGGGATCCTTTCAGGGATCAAACAAGTTTCTGTTCAATTCCTCAAAGCCTGAGAGCCACGTGTCAGCAAGCACATCAGACAAGCTTGGAGGTCAGGGCAGGTGGGGCTGCAGTGTTCCAGCCTCATTTGGAAAGAACCAGGGTCTCAAAGTGAAGAAATCACGCACTCTGCCTGAAACCACTTCCTGACCAGACCTTCAGAAGGTGCCGTCGTTAACTTCAGGGTGGAAACCACCACAGCTGGGCTTCTGCTCCCAACTCTTCAGATGGGGTTCAGCTCTCACTTAGCTTGACCCTTGGTGAACTTGTGTCTTCCCCTTTCTGGGCACGGACCCTCCCACCTAGCACTGCTCTCTCGGGGAACCCCTGCTGTGTCCCACCATGGGGCCTGGCCAAGGCCATACGGCCAAGTTCTTCAGGCAAGACGAGCCCTCCTGGACCTCCAGCTCTATCTAACAAGTTGTTTAGGTTCCAGATTTCAGGGTCTTCCTGGATATTCCCTTTCTCTCAAGCCCCACACGTCCGACCAATCTCCAAGTGCCAGCAGTTCAGATACCTCAAACCTCTCCACTTTCCCAACCTCCAAACTAGTCCTTCTGCTTCCACGCTTGGGTACCTTCAATTCATTCTTGAAACAGGAGCCGCAGGGATCCCCGAAACACTTAAAACCCTCCACATTAAGAACAGCCTTCGTAATCCAGTCCCCTGCCTACTTCTCAGGCTCTTCTGCTACTTCCCTCCCCCACTCATGCTCTCCAGCCATGCTGCATGTTTCTGCCCCTGAATGTGCACGCTCACTCTGTCCTCACACCTCCACACTCCTGGTGCCTCCCAGCTGGCGAGGCCCTTCTGTCTCAGGACTATAGCTCATCTTTCGGGTCACTGCTCACACACTGCCCCCTTACAGAAACCTTCCCTGGCTGCCCTTGCTAAGGCCCCCAGTCACCGTCATCAAGCCACCTCTCTCACGTTCTTTGAGGTACTCACCGTCTGATGCATTTTGCCTTTTAGGTCACTATGGGAGGGGAGTGACCCTGTCTTCTTTACCCCTGTGTCCCCAGTGCCCAGCATAGCACTTGGTGCAGAAGAGGGACTCAGAAGGACCCCCGCCCTAAGGGCAGTGCTCCCAGTATGCATCCTGGTCAAGACATGCATCCACCAAGTACAGAACTGATCAAGTGAGTAGGGCACGGGCGAGAGGGGCAAGGAGAGGCAGGCAGAAAACCAAACTGTGAAATCTCCTCAGGATGAGCCCTGCTCTAGTCAGTTTAGCTTTTTAGCTTCCTAACTAGACAGCTTTGAAAATGCAAAACACAATCCAATTGCTGGTACGCTACTCTGTTCTCTTACTTTGTTTGCATTTAAAAATAAAGTTGATTTTTTTCTCATCTGATGATTATACCAACCTGTTGCCATCAATTGCAACTCATAGCAACCCTATACAGGGTAGAACTGCCCCATAGGGTTTCCAAGGAGCAGCTGGTGGATTTGAACTGCCGACCTTTTGGTTAGCAGCTGAGCTTTTAACCACTGCGCAACCAGGGCTCCCTGATGATCATACATACTCATTACAGAGGATTTGGAAACCACAGAAAAGAGAAGGAAAAAACCACTCACCGTCCCTCCACCCACAATCACTGTTAATCTTCTGTAGCATTTCTTCCTGTCTTTTAAGATAATTTTGAGATCACTCTATATACAATTATGTGTCCTGATTTTCTCTCTTAACGCACGACTGGCCATCCCTACGTTACCACAGCCTCCACCTGAGTGTCACGTGGCAGCTGGGGCGCAGCAGCTCACCGAGCGCACGGTCACCAGGGCCCTGGGGACAGGCAGAGCCTGATCCGGGTGATGTGGTGGGCCTGAGCTCGATCCTGCACTTCTGAAAGCTCTGGTGAGGCCAGTGCTGGTTGGGGCCACAATGAGGGACAGCTCTAGAACTCTTCATGTTCTGTCCTTAAGGGGCTGATGTGGCCGAAGAAGCAGTGAGAGCAGTGCCTGCCCCTGCAGGAACACATTCTGCCTCTCCTCTCGCTCCACAAGCACCCACCCTTGCAAGTTCCCTGGTGCTCCTGTTGGATTCTTTCAGAAACATCACTTCTCATCAGGGAACTCTCCTGCTCAAATGCCTCCCAAGGCTTCTCGATGCCTCACAGATAAAACCCAAGCTCCTGGTCTCGCCTTCAAGGCCCTCCACCCTCCCCCTTCCACCTTATCCTTGCTCTGCTCTTTGAAACAAACCTTTCCAGGTGGCTGCCGCTCCTGGTACACGGGACTCTCTGCCCCTGTCTCTCATGTGTGAAGTCCTCTTGCTGGGAATGTCCTCCTGCCTCCAGCGTCGCCGAGTCCTACTCTTCCCTCTCAGCTCCAGCCAAGTCCACCTCCTCTTCTCTTCAACAAGTATATCCCAATGGTCTTCTATGTGACCAGCCAGGACTGGGTACACAGAGAAACCAAACCCTGCCCCTACCCACCAGAGGTACCCAGGCCCAGGCAACAGCCATGTCAGCAGCCTCTTGAGATAAGGACAGTATCGGGCATGCACAGAGAACTCTGGGTGTTCTGAGGAGGCAGGGACTTGCCCTTTCTGGGTTGGATCAGAGCTTGCTGCCTTTGCCTGGCGTAGTGATTAAGAGCACAGCTGCTGAACAAAAGGTCGGCAGTTCAAATCCACCAGCTGCTCCTCAGAAACCCTATGGGACAGTTCTACTCAACTCGACAGCACCTAACAAGAAGAAGAAGTCCCTGCCTGGCTCCCTGGGACCTGGTTCCTCAGTCCTAACCACTCTGGGACTTCTAACTAGGTGTCCCCTCTAATCTGCCTGTGGCCTCTTCAACCCCCCGCCCATGCTGGAGCGTCGCCCAGTCCTGGACTCCTGGACTTAGCACGCCAGCCTCAGGCCTGGCGGCTTCACTTGTGCAAATAATTCCCTTTGGTGAGGTGGGAACAGAGCAAGCCACAGGAGGGCTCCCTCACCCACTGCAGAGAGCGGCACCAGTGGGTGGGCGGTGTCAGACCCTTTCCTGCCTCTCAAGTCAGAGCTGAGGAGGGGGAAAGAAGAAGGTGAGAAGCTGAAAGGGAGAGAAGCATGGTCTCCAGACTTACCTGCTCAAAGAGCTGGTGCTGAGCAAGGTACCCGACATCCTTCGGCTAATCCACAAAAAAAAAGCAGAGGTGACAGAAACTCCAGTGAGCTGGGATGACGCCCTCCTGGTTGGTGGCTCTCAGCCCCTGGTGTGCCCCACCCCGCCTGCCACCCAATGGTGCCCCTCCCACCCCATGCTGCTTGGCCCTCCTCCCCAACCCCTGCAGGCTTCCTTCCTGGGCTCAGGGATCCACCTCTCAGGAGCAGGGCTGGGCTGAGGGCCAGGAGACTTCGGCCTTGTTCTGCCTGTGCCACTGATGGATGGCTGCCCTAACTAAGTCACTCCTCCCACCCCGTGCCCCTGAGGCTCAGTTTCCTCAAATGAAAACTGAAGGGGCTGTACAAATGTGAGGATGTTTCAAATAAAAATAGGATTGCGCTAGTAATATACATATTACTTTGAAACTTGCTTTTTTCACTTAGTGATACATCATGAATCTCTCTTCAGGTCAATCTATACACATCTAACTCATCTGCTTTGATGGCTACATAACGTTTCACAGAATATATATTATTAATTCAACTACTCCCCTATTGGAAGACATTCAGATTGTTTTGCTCATGTTTCACCAAATATCCTTAAATACCAGTCCTTACTTTTTTGTGGTACAAGCATCTAAACACAGAACTATTGAGTCGAGAGGTACGTGCATTTTAACTTTTAATAGGTTCTGCAAGTTATTTTCCCAAAGGTTAAATCATTTATATTCTTACCAGCAATTAGTGTGAGTGCCCGTTTTCCTATCTTTGGGTATTATTGGATAGCATCATCTTGTAAAATACTTTGCCAATCAGATGGGTAAAAAGGTCAGTACTTTTCAAACGGGGCTCCACGGTGCTCAAGGGGTTCCCTGCATATGCTGGAGGGGCCTCTGGGAAGGTCAGATGGGGCAGGGCAGATGTGAGTCTGGGGACCAGTCCTACCTAACAGCAGCCACAGCAGAACCTGCTTTGGTCTCGGAGCTCTGAAGCTAATACTGCACAGAAGGTCCTGGAAGTAGACTGAAGGTCCCTCTCTACAATCCCTCTGTCCATCCATCCCTCTCCTTCATTCCTTGTCCTTTCTTCTTTCCAACAAATGCTACTAAGAGGTTGCCATGTGGCAGGCCCTGTGCCGTGCTCTCTGCCTCCCAGATATCCTGGGCGAGAGGACCCTGACTGCAAACATCTACCAAGCACTGACCATGCGAACTGCGCTAAGAGCTTTATGTTTGAACCTTCACAACATCGCTGTGACATACGCATTATCTACCTCGTTTTATAAGTCATGTACTAAGGATTCAAGGGGTTACATAACCAGCCAAGGCCTTACAGCTAGCAAGGGAGGAGCTAGGATTCGACCCTGTTCTGACTAATCCAAAGCCCATCGGCCACGCCACTCTGTGAACTGGCCCTAGTTAGGCCTCTCTGCTCTGCAGACAGGCTCCTCCCAGCAGAGGGCAACAGCATCAGGCCTTCCCAGGTGGCCTGGCAACGTGGTGACTCCACAGCTCCCTTGTCCAGGCCTCAGGTGACAGTGAACTGAGTGGAGGTGAGGTGGGAGGGGATGAGTACAGAAGGCAGGAATGGACAAGGGTCAGTGAGCCCTGATAGGAAGCCACCGGCAGAGAATGACCCTCAGTGCCCATGGAGGAGGCTGGAGATACAGGAGTGAGGGAGATGGGTGGGAAAGGTGGCAGGGAGGGACAGGGGTGCTGGGTGGTGCCTCAGGAGTTCAGTAACAAGGCCAGGAAGGCCTGTGGGAGAAACTGTTAGGCCAGCACGATCATTGGCCTGGACACTTTGATTGCAGCAGGTGCATGATTAAATGTGATTGGAACTTTCAGTGACTGGGCCTGGTCCTGCCTTTGGGAGTGGGTTGTTGAGGAGTGTGTGGAAGAAGTGCAAACCATTGATGCTAAATCCTTGCACCCTTGTGAAGGACCCTCCCTTAGGGCCAGGAAAGGTGGCTGAGACCATAGATTCTGGGCGAATGTCCCTTTCCCTACTGTCTGTGCACCCACTGCAGGCTTCTCTTGTTCTGACCCAGCAGGAATGGTGCAGCCACTCTAGGGCTTGGCAGGCTCTGTTCTCTGTGACCTGGGTCTAAGAAGAGGAAGCTACCCACCACCCTTACTGTTAAGAATCTGAAAAGATAAAATGGTGTGGCTGCCTCGAGCAATGTCTGGCAGTTCCTCAAAAAGTCAAACATGGAGTTACCATATGACCCAGCAATTCCGCTCCTAGGGTGTACACAAGGGAACTGAAAACATAGGTCCTGACAAAAGCTTGCACACTAATGTTCACAGCAGCATTTTTCACAATAGTAAAAAAGCAGAAACAACCCAAAAGTCCACCAACTGATGAATCGATAAACAAAATATGGTATATATCCATCCAAAGGAATATTACTTGGTCATAAAAGGAATACAGTACTGATACATGCTGTAACATGGATGAACCTTGAATACACTATGCTCAGTGAAAGAAAGAAGGCTGACGTAAAAGGCCACCTCTCCTGTGATTCCACTTATATGACATGCCCAGAATAGACAGATCTATAGAGACAGAAAGTGGGTTAGTGGTTGCCAGGGGCTGGGGAGAGGAGAATGGGGAGTGACTGCTGACGAGTACGGGGTTTCTTTTAGGGGTGATGAACATGTTCTGGAATTAGACAGTGTTGATGGTTGTATGATCTTATGAATATACTACAACCAATGAATTGTACAAAAAAAAAAAAAAACCCCACAAAGACTCTGAACTGGGTCCCTGCTGTCCTGTCTGCCCAGCAACTTTCCTTCCTTGCTCTGACCATCCTCTGACCTGACTTTGTAGGCTAATTCCTCCAGAAAGCTCCCACTACTACCGTGGAGGTTATCTGCCCAAACACAACATGCTCTCTCTCCTAAGTGTCAGAGGAAACAAGTCAAAGTGACCTACCTCATCCACGACGTATCTGCTGATGAACTCGTTGACGGTCATGAGTGTCTGGGACCAGTCTTCATCTGTGTACTTGGAACCTACTTCCACTGGGACAGTTCGGCAGCCAGCAATTTCCTGGATATATTCCAAACTATTAGAAAAATATACACTGTTGTTATCATCATGAATGTTGCTAACACTTATGGGTACCGCCAGTGTTGGGTGCTAAGTGTGCTTAACATGCAGTCTCCCACTTAATCCTCACAAAACCCCTACGAGGTAGAAACCACTGTTATCCCCCACTTTACTGACGAGGAAACTCAGGCACAGAGAGGTAAGGTTGCTTGCCCAAGGTCACACAGCTAGTACATGGCACTGGGTAGCTTTGCAGATCGAGCCAAAAAATCTGATTTGCTGACATTCCTGCTGGGCTGCTCTATTTCCCTACTTGCTCCTCTCATTGTTCAACTTGGCACTAAGCAGACGAATTGTCTTTGAGCAAATGGTGGGCAGTCCAGGGGGGCGGTGAAGTGCCTGGCCTCTGAACTCCAGTGGCCCGGGTCAGACTCCAGGCCCAGCCAGTTACCGACCAGGGACCTTCAGCAAGTTACTTCACCTCTCCAAGTGCCCCTGTTCCTCATCTATAAAATGGGGATGATGACCTTAGCTGCCTCATGGAAACCAGGGCGGGTAAAAGAGATGAAACATGGCAAGTGCCCGCTGGGGCCTGGTACTAGTGAAGCTAGTAACGAACACTTGCTATGATGCGGCACCTGCATCAAAATTCCTTTACACACACACATCTCAGTGGGAGCCACTGCCTCCAAAAACCAGCACCACAAAGACAGGCCGAATGGATGGACCCTTCTTAAGACACAGGGCCTCATTTCCGGAATGCTGCACAGCCGTGGCATCACGGACAACCTCCAGCTGCCTGGTGAATCTGAGAGGGATGAGGAGGATAGAGCAGACGTGCCGAGGCAGTAACCACCAGGGACCAGGGAGCCCCAGCGGGTGGGGGTCGGGGGAGGGGGTGCTGTCTCTCGGGTTTTTATTTCTACTCTTAAACTCCACAGCTCTGAGAAGGTCCACAGAGTTCCTGAGATCCTGCAAACTTGGATGACAGATTTAACATGAGGATACCATTTAGGCACTTGTTAAAAAAACTAGTCAGGGCAAGCAAGCAGTTGAAGGTAAGAATCTTAAAACCTCTGGCATAAATTCAGAGCACTGTACTTTTTATTCTATTTAACCCCTCAGCGATCAATCCCAGGGGCTGGTAGTAAAGTCCGCAAGGCTGCATTTACTTGGGGATGAGGGGGGAAGTAAGGGAGTCCTCGATGGACCCTAAAATGGGAAAAGGGACCTCATTGCCCTTGAGTGGCCACCCACCTCCACTTCTTCATGCATGGCCAGTGGTTGGCCACGCCTTCCAAGATCACAGGTCTCTCTGGAACCAAAAAATGTTTCTTGAAATACTCGAGGGATGGGCAGTGAAGGCGGGGGACTGTTCTTTCTAACTTCACATCTGGAATCGGAATGTGATCACTCCTTGCTTTCTGTTTAAAAAAAAATTGAAACAAAATGGCAGCAACCACAGAAAGTGAAAATTTCAGGTACTCCATGACGAATCAGGAGGAATCTGCAGCAACAGGAAGATAGCTTAGGTGCCAGTAATAACAATAATAGTAGATGAGATCAAGATGTTTCTTCTCTACCACCTCATTAAGAAGCATGTCTGTTCAAATTATATGTATATTGCAATATATTGCTTTTACAGAAATCCTGCAATAGAGAAGAAAGCTTATCCCCCTAAACTCCACCATCTAACTTACAAGTATTCTTTCTTTTTCTTGTATATTCCTTTCCCATCTTTTCACACATACTTATCACTGATTTGCTGGTAGATAGATTCATGATGAACACACAACCCTAACTCTTCTATCCAGTAATTCATCTAAAGCAGCTTCCATGCCGCTACCCAGTCCTTATACTTTGAGTGGCTACACTGTAATTTACTTCACCATCTCCCAAATGGATGACCTGAGCAAGTGACTTCCTGTCTCTGAGCCTCCGCTGCCTCATCTGTTGGGAGGTAAGATGCCCTAAGTTCCCAGGACTAATGGCTGGCACACGTCAGCCCCGCGCTCCCACCGCTGGACCCCACATCGCTCATTTGCATGAACAACCACAGGAGTGGCGGCAGCAAACATTCTTCCTGCAGCCGATGCGTTAAGGCCTTTGTGTTCTCTCTTTGGCAGGCTTTCCTTTTCACATACCCCATCATCAAAGAGGCTTTCCCTGACTGCCCTGTCTGAGGCCAGCGACTCCATCTATCTCACCATCTGAGACAGGAAGTTCTTTGACAGCCTAGCTAGAAGGTAAGCTGCAGGACAGGGTCAGGGCTGATTTGTGCTGCTCCCTCCAACCCCAGCATATCTGGGCCACTGCTGTTGCTAATAAAGCAGCTGAGCAAAGCCTGCTCTACAAGGAAGAGGATGGAGGCACCCAAAGGCCAGGACACTTGCCCGAGTCACATGTGGTGAGCGCAGGCTGACTCCAAGCCTGAGCTCTTGCCCCTCTACCTCATACACTGCTCCGACACTGCCCTATGCTGGAGATCACCTCGGGTGTGAAGCCCCCTCCATATTCCCTTGGGACAGACTTGGCCGGGGGGCAGGGAGGGGTCAGTGTGGCACCTGGGTAAAGGGTACAGACAGTTTCCTTTCATCTGCATGTTGCTTTGCCCTCTAAAAGATCAACCACCACAACATGCCCTTGGCCCCTCGGCTCCTCCGCAGCCCTGGGTATTGGATTAACCATTGTTTGCTAACGTAACAGCCCAAAAGGGGCATCTTGCCGCTTTTGCGGTTTGCAGTTCTCTTTTTGTGACCAGAGATGAGGTCAAACATCTCTCCGTATGTTTGTTTAATAGACCAATTTCCTCCTTGTGTACAGTCTGTTCGTGCTCCTGGCCTATCTCCTGAGGCCCAAGATTTCTCCCTGTTCTGTGTAACATCTGCTCATGTGATAAAGATATTCACTCTCTGATACGTTTGCTGTAAAAACTTCTCTTCCCAGTTTGTAGGACTTCCTTTTAGTTTGGTTACACGCATGTGCCTTTACTGACTTCCATTTGCATTTGTTCTGATATATAAATAATACCCATTATAGGAAAATACAAAAAAGTATTTAGAAAAAAATGTAAAAGCACCCATAATTCCACTCCCAGCATCCAGCACATTCCTGGCTCTTTTCTTTCTGGGGCCATTTTACAGACGAGGAAACTGAGGGTGAGGGGAGTTAGCTGACTTGCCCAGCAGTACTGGGAGTGAGGCCTGTGGTTCAGTGCTGGTTCCTAGGGAGCCACCCTCTATCTGTAGGATGCCCTCTGGCACACACACTGAAATACCAGAAACTACACAGGCAAGGACCCAAGGCCTGTGACAGACTGGTCACCTGGAACAGAAGTCAGCCAGTTGCAGTGTCTCATCTGACCTCAGCAGCCAGGGACAGAGGCAGCCAGGACAGTAGGAGACACTTCAGCAAGCTGACCAGGAAAAGGCTGCAAGAAACGGGCTAAGCTGGCGGCAGCTCACCCACACAATCAGTCTGCGCTGTTTCTCTCAGGAACCACCAGGCTTCCACCCTCCTTCTCCCCTGAAAGGGCCCTGCTTTTGCAGAAACTGAAAACAAAAAAAAAAAAAAATTAAAAACTGAGAAGATAGCCTGAGCTGCTCCATTTCCAAAATCCACAGAGACACCATTCTCAGGCAGGGACGTGTCGGCATTTCACGGGCCTTGTCCTGGTGGAGAGGCAACTCAACACTTCCAGAAAAACGTGCTGTCGGCTTATGCTAGGGGTGGTCAGTGACACTCTCACCCGATACCTTTGTGCTGGGCTGCTCCCAGGTCGGGCCTTGGGCAGGCCTTTTCTCAGAGGGAAGGTGTGCCTGGAGGATGGTGGCAACTTTAATGAGGACATCCCCAAGGATGGCCGCCCCCATCAGCAGGCCCATGTCGCAGACCCTCAGGGCTGCAGCCACGGCGGCAGTGTCCCCTGGCATCTCACACAGACACACGGCTTTCAGAAGGCAGCCAAAGGTGTAAACCTGTCGCCAGCCTTTGTCCACATCCTGCCACGGCCCTGTGTTGAGCTTCTCCCAGGAGTAGTCCAGGATCATCTCGCTTGTCTGCAGACACTCACTCCTTCTGCCCCCGTAGAAGAGCTCAGCAGCTCGCTCCAGCAGCAGAACTACACTCCTCTCCACTTTTTCACCAACGTCCAATTTCAAGCCTTCTTTCGTGGGTGGCAGGAGTGCCCTGAGGGCCTCCCAGAGGGCACCTGTTCCTGCCTGGGGGTCTCCAAGATGGTTGGTGCCTTCTGCCATCTGGCTCCGTCTCACAGTGCCTGATGGAGGAAGAAGCAAAGGTTACAGACCACGAGCAGCCTTGGTCCCCTAAGACATGTTCCTACAGCTCCCTGTTCTTGTCCTTTCTAACACGCATCTCATCTGTGACAATTTTTCAACAATAATCTTCCCTGGTAGGCATAAACTCTGTGAGGCGGGACCCACATCTGTCTGGGTCACCACTGTATCCTCGGGGCCTGGCACAGCTCCTGGTTATGCAGTGGGCACTGGATAAATGTTTGTTCAGGGAGGGACATGCACTTTTGCTTGCCTGGAATGCCTCCAACATCCTTCCTCTGCCTGGCAAACTCCTAACCAACCTTGAAGGCCCATTTTAAATGACCCACTGTCTGAAGCTCGCCATGACTCTCCAAACACGTTCTGGGTTCCCACGTGTGAGCCTCTTGCAGCGCTTGTCACAGTGTACTACAAATACCTGCTTGTATGTCTGTCTCTCCAGTACTAGACTGTGAGTTCCTCCCGGCCAAGAATGAGCCTCATTTCTCTTTATTTTCCTATAGCCTAAAATCAGGCCCTGGCTCATAGTAGGCACCTCATAGGATGTTAAAGGAATAAGTTCTTAACTCCTCAGGAAGAAACTTGGAAATACATAACACCTACACAGAAAGGGAACTCCTTGGGTGGTGCAAACAGTTAATGTGCTCGGTTGCTAACCGAAAGGATGGAGTCCTCCCAGAGGATCTACTTCCGAAAAACGAGCCTCTGGGTGGACTTGAACCTCCAACCTTTAGGTAGTAACTGAGCACATTAACTGTTTGCACCACCCAGAGACTCAGCCTCCTGGAGGACTCATAAATGTCTCATGTGAACCTCCTCAACAGCCTTCCTGGACTTCCAGAAAAGCTGCACAGTCCAACCCGCCAGGGCTGTCTCATCCATTTGCCACACGAATGACAACACGTGGGCTTATGGAAGGGATCCACCAACTGGCCTCCCTGGATGTCTCATCCCCTGAGCATCTTATAAAGCAACCTCGAAAAGTCTCACCTTGAGCATCTAAAAGACAAAAGGCTTCCCTAACAACCACTTATCTGCCTTACTATAAAACTGGCTTCCACTGGGGCCTTAGGTACCAGCTTTATAAATTGGCCTCGTAGAGTGGCTTTATAAAACAGCCTCCCAGAGGGTTTCAAATGGGCGATAAACTAGTTTTCCTGGGACGCTGATTATGGGCTTTGTAAACCAGCCTCCCAGGATTTTATAAAATGGACCCCCATAGAGCACATAAGGATCTTACAAAGCCAGCCTCCTAAGGCAGCCCAAAGTGCTGCTTCATAAACCTCCTTCCCCAAGTGGCTTCATGCTTTGCTTTGTAATCTAGCCCCACAAGGTGGCCTCATGTTTGGTCTTCAGAAAGCAGCCTCTTACGCTGCTTTGCAAATTGGCCTTGGAGGCTGGTTTGTGTCATGCTGACCATGACATACCCTCTTGAAGACCATGTGAAAAAGCTTTCTGGGAAAGAGGCCTCAAGTTGGCTATACAAGTCTCCTCCCGGCCACATGAAATAGCCTTAGAAAAATTCCAGAGTTCCTCAGTGAATGGCCTTATAAGGCCTTCAGGGACACTTATGATGGCACTGTTTGACTGTCTTCCAGGGTTGGGAATTTCAGGAGAGCTGTATGAGTTAGTTTTCAAAGTGGCTTTCCAGATTGCCTCTGTATTAGCCACTTGAAATGGCCTCTCACAAGGCCTCATGATTGACTTTAAACACTGGCCTCCCAGAGGGCCTTATGCTGACAGCATGAAGCAACTTTCCAAAGTGAAGTGGCATGTGACCACATCAGGCTGAGTGGTCTTATGGCCTGATTCCATACGATTCTCAGAACCTCTTTTAACTTGGCCTTCTAAAAAACTGTCGTATCAAAGAACCTTTGGGAGAGTGTCATGGATTGAATTGTGTCCCCCCAAAATATGTGTCAACTTGGTTAGGCCATGACTCCCAGTATTGTGTGGTTGTCCTCCATTTTGTGATTGTAACTTTATGATAAAGAGAATTAGGGTGGGATTGTAACACCCTTATTAAGGTCACACCCCTGATCCAATGTAAAGGGAGTTTCCCTGGAGTGTGGCCTGCACCACCTTTTGTCTTACAAGAGATAAAAGAAAAGGGAAGCAAGCAAAGAGTGGGAACTTCATACCATCAAGAAAGCAGTGCCAGGAGCAGAGTGCGCCCTTTGGACCAGGGTCTCCTGTGTGGAGAAGCTCCTAGTCCAGGGTAAGACTGATGACAAGAACCTTCCTCTAGAGCTGACAGAGAAAGCCTTCCCCTGGAACTGATGCTCTGAATTTGGACTTCTAGCCTAGATTGTGAGAGAATAAACTTGTTTGTTAAAGCCATCCACTTGTGGTATCTGTTACAGCAGCACTAGATAACTAAGACAGGGAGGAACCACACGCTGCTATATTAAAGTCTTCCAAAGGAGCCTCATAACTTCTTTTAAATACTGGCCTCCTTACACATTGGGGCCTTGTCTGAAGGCCAGGTGAAATGGCCTCTCAGATTTTGTTGTAGTTTTAGAAACCAACCTTCAATATGGTTCCTTATAGTGCCAGGATTCTATTGGTTGTGTCCATCAACTCTCCAGAGGGCAGTCTCATGTTGGCTCCTGTTAGCCATGTGGAAATAACCTTTTAGGAGAATGGGCCTTACTCTGGCTGTGAAACACTTTCTGTTGGTTGTATGAAACACTTTTCCAAAGGAGCAGGCCACATATGGGTTGCAAGAAGCAGCCTTCAGACAACAAACCATTTGTGATGGCCTTACCTGTACAGGCTGTGTGAAATTGCCTCTCTGAATGGCCTCATGTCCTGGCTTTACAAATCAGCCTTCCAGCATGACCCACATGTTAGTCTGATAAAAATCTTCTTCAATAGTTGTATCAGGCAGTTTTCCAGAGGAAGGGATCAGCTTGAGCAGACTGGTGGCCTGGCTTTATTGATTGGCTCCCCAGAGCTCCTCACAGAATTGCTTTTCAAAAAAGGTTATATTAAACAAACAGTATTCCAGAGGAGGGAGCCAGGTATAAGTTGTACGAAATGGTCTTTCAGAATGGTACCGTAGACTGGCTTTTAAATTGGCCCCCCAGAGTTCCACAAAAAACGGCTTATTGTGGGTTGTGTGAACAGCCTTCTGGTTGTCAGGTATATTGTTAATTGCCCTTGAGTCAATTCTGACTCACTGTGACCCCATGTGTTACAGAGTAGAACTGCTCCACAGGGTTTTCTTGGCCATAATCTTAATGGAAGCAAACTGCCAGGCCTTTTTTTTCACAGTATTACTTGGTAGGTTCAAACCTCTGGGTTAGCAGTTGAGCACAAACTGTTTGCACCACCTAGGGACCTTGTTGTCAGGTATGCTGTTGTTGTGTGCCATCAAGCTGATTCCGACTAATAGTGACCCTACATGACTGAACAGAACTGCCCCATAGGGTTTCCTAGGCTGTAATCTTACTGGAGCAGATTGCTAGGTCTTTCCTCCCTAAAAGAGTGGCTGGTGGGTTCAAAATACTGACCTTTCGTTAAGAGCCAAGCATCTAACCACTGTGCCACCAGGACTCCTTTAGTCAGGTACAGGTGGATATAATTCATCCAAACCAGGATGCTATATTTATATCTGGACAATACTCATAAGCTTGGGTTACTTCAGTTGAATTGACACCTATAGTCACCCTAAGTATAGGCCATGTGACAAAGACCAAGTGGCTTTGTATTTTCACTTAACAAGTTGGTCTCCCGGAGCTCAACTGGTATTGGTCTTAAAAGACCTCGGTGATCACAGAAAGCTTTGGATTTTTTGTTACGGTTGTTGTTCTTTTGTGGGGACGGTGTCATGTATAGAAAAAACCTGAGTGACCTTGTGTCCCGGCTTTGTAAATTGGCCTTCCAGAGTGTCACACAGGTTGGCCTCATGACATGGACAGCTTTCAGGGGAAGGTGAGGTACAGGCTACATAGAACAGCTTTTCTCAGTGCACTGTTTTGGGTTAATAATTTAGTCCGTCAAAGCTCTTTACGTAGAGGCTGGTTGGTGTATGCAACGCTCTTCGTGGAAAGTAGGTCAGACGTGTTATATGAGACAACCTGTCAGAGTGGCTTTTGTCTTGGCTTTATACACCAGCCTCCAGGAGTCCCTCACGTATGAGCCTTATGAAGGGCTTCTTGCTGGTCATATGAAACACAAAGGGGCCAAGTATAGGCTGTACGGAACAGTCCAAGTGGACATGGGTCCTGATTTCGTAAGTTCACCATCTAGCCAGAGTTCATTATGTCTACCAAAACCAAACCAAACCCGTGCTGAGTCGATTCCAACTCATAGCGACCCTACAGGACAGAGAAGAACTGCCCCGTAAGGTTTCCAAGGAGCACCTGGTGGATCTGTACTGCTGACCTTTTGGTTAGCAGCTGTAGCTCTTAACCACCACACCACCAGGGTTTCTTCATTACATCTAGGCCTTGTAAACTGGCTTTTGGTTAGCTGTCAGTAACAGCCAAAGTGGGTTCCTGTTGACTACACAAAATAGGCTCCTAGGAAGTCACCAGTCATCCGAGTTCTGTTAAGTTAGTTTTAAAAATCAGCAACCCTAAGGTACCTCCCAGAGTGGTCTTTAAGTTGGCTGGGTGAAACGGCCTGAGAATCTCACCATGCTTCCCAGAGGGTCCTGGGTTGGCCATGTGGAACAGCCACCCTGAGGGCTCCACAAAGGCCTCAGAGTGACCTCCTGAAACAGCCAACCTGAGAGCACCATGCTAGTCATGAGGAAGCTTCCCGGAGGTGGCCTCCAGAATTTATTAGCCTCCATCTGCCTTCTGGGAATAGGCTGCCTACAAAGTTTTGTAATTTCTTCAATTCTGTTGTGGCAGTATTCCACAGAAACTGCCAATAACAACAGCTTTCTAGGGAGCTCTGGGAGACTTTCCAGAGGGCTCGGATAATTTTCCACAAAGCTTCATTCAAGGGCACAAGGGTGCCTCTGGCCTTCCGGGGTCACAGTCTCTTGTTTGGGCGTCCGTGTGGCCTCAAACACCTACCCAGCTCCTGACCTTGGGCTTGCTAGTTAACCCTTTTGAGCACGGTGACATCGGCTCGACAATACTCATCTTGTTGGACCTTGGGGGGGGGGACAACGCGATACCGATGCCACACAGGTCCCGAGAGAGGCTCTACGCCCGCGGCCCCACAGGGTCCTCGGGACGCGCGGACACCGCAGGCTCTAGGTAGCCCACACCTACCTTCCACCCCGAGGCCTCAGACCCTTCCCCACCCACGGCGCCTTCCCAAGGCGGCATTTCTCGCGGCCCATGTTCAAGCGTTTCCAGTCGGGCCAGCTCCAGGCGATGACAAAGGGCTGACGGCATGAAAGCTACAACCGGTTTCTACTTGCGGATACAGACAACGCCAAAAAAATCGCGCAGGCGCACTACACCAACACGACATAAATAACTGCGCGTGCGCAAAATACCCTGCGGGCGGATCCGTCTCACGCGTGCGCAAAATGAAATTACTGCCGCAAGCAGAGCATTGCGCACGCGCGCTGCCTTCCGCCTATCCGCTGGCAGCGCGGGAGAACTGGAGGGGCAAACTACGCGGCGTTCTCAGAGCGCATGCGCTGGTTTCCTTCTCGCTCTCATTACTACTTCGAAGAGCGGCCCTGAGCTTTCAAGGCGCACGCGCGGGGCCGTCCCTCTTCTCGCTTCATCTCTTACCAGGACGCCTGCGCAACCCTCCCTTTCCAATCCCGGCCTTTCGACTTCTAAAGAGCCAGAGCTACCAGCGCTCTCGAGTTGCTCAAACTGACCTCTCTTGCGTTTGGGTGGTGTCGAGGTGCCCCGGGGCTGGCGAAGACTTGTTCCGTCTTGTCTGAACTCTCCAACTCCCTCCTTACGCCAAGGGTTGCCCGCAGAGTTTTGATCGCTCAGAGCTCATCTGATCACGACGGCGTGCCTAGGAGCGCCGAGTGATCGATGCCGTGGCCCCGCCCCGCCCTGTTTAAAAGGCGTGCAGGTGCAGGAGATGTAGAAGGGTTGGGTCTTTCCCTTTGTTTCGTCTTCCACGTGAGTAACACCTGCTTCTTCCTCTTCAACAGTAGTAACCATGTACAAAGCAGTTTCACTTCCACCGTTTTGTCTTATCCTTACAACTAACATTATTCGTTCTCCCTATTTGGTGGGGAGGTAAACCGAGGCTTAGTGAAATAAAGTAGCCAAATACTTAAACTTCGGAAAGTTACAGATCCTGAGTTTGAACCCTTCAAGTGCTGCATCCACGGCCTGTTGGAGTGAGAAGAACCTGAGTTCCAATGTGGAGTGACAGGCAAATGGCCCCGGTACACACTCTGCCATCTCAGCCTTGATGCTGAGTGGTGCAGGGGTCACTAGAAGTTTTTTTCTTTTGAGCACATCCTCTCTCTTTGGTCTCCAAGGAAGCAGCAGGCCTTTTGCAGCATGGAACAGAGGGAGTAGAAAGTTCTACTCACACTGGGCTTGGAATCTGTAGAAAAGGGAAGGGGAGTCATTTACTGGTCACCAGGGATGTGTTAGGAGCCCTGGTTGCACAGTGGTTAGGTGCTCGGCTGCTAACTGAAAAGTTGGCAGTTAGAACCCACCAGCCGCTCCACGGGAGAAAGATGTAGCAGTCTCCTTCCCTAAAGATTAAAACCAAACCCGTTGCTGTCAAGTCAGTTTTGACTCAGCGACCCTATAGGACAGAGTAGATTTGCCCCATAGGGTTTCCAAGGCTATAATCTTTGCAGAAGCCACAAGGGCTCCTTCCATAAATATGACAGCCTTGGAAACCTGTAGAGCCCCTGTGAGTCGGGATCAACTTGATGGCAATGGGTTTTAGGAACGTGTCTGGCATTGTTCTGGGCTTCTTAGACTCCTTAATCTCATTTAATTCAGCAATCACATGAGGTAGAGATTATTATGTTTTACTCACAGACAAGGAGACTGAGGCTCAGAGAAGTTAAGTGGCTTGCTCAAGGCCAATTCAACAGATCAGTAGATTCTAGGTCTGAAAATACTGCACTAAATGAACTCAGCCCCTGCCCTCAAGAATCTCATAGATAAGTGAGTTTTACAAATACTTACTGAACATTTACCACGCACCAGGCACTTTCAAACCACTTTATAAATACTAGATTCATAGATAATTATTATCATCATCATCCCAAGTTTATGGTGGGGAGGGGAAATAAAGCACAGAAAGTTCTCATAACTCACCCAGGTTCACTTGGATGGTGGGATTTGAACCCAGGCAGTCGCAGCTCCAGAGGCCACAGGCTTATCGCTGTACTAGTTTGCCTCCCCTTTGAGTGGATGGGCGCCCTGGTGGTGCAGTGGTTAAGAGCTATGGCTGCTAACCAAAAGGTTGGCAGTTTGAATCCACCAGCTGCTCCTTGAAAACCCTATGGGACAGTTCTACTCTATCCTATAGGGTTGAGTCCGAATTGACTCAGTGGCAATGCGTTTGGTTTTTTATTTTGGTTTTTTGAGTAAGTGGGCAGTTATGAGATGCTACCGTAGGGTAGGCACTAGGCTCCTGGGAGCCCAGAGCAGACCCTACAGTACGTGCCAAAGGAAATTCTAACACAGAATCCCTCACCAGAGACCTGGAATGGGGTTCTGGCCATTAACCACAAGTGTGGAGTGCCGCCAGCTGGGCAGAGACAAACCCCTTTGCTAGCTTGTTTGTGTTTTCAAAACTGGCTTGCTGAGATGAATTACAGACACAGATGACATGTTTTCTTAAATGAAAAAACCACAGTCTTTCACCATGGGGTTTCACTTCCTGTAGTCTCATTGCCCATCCCCACCCCCCACCCCAGCTCATTCCTGTCAGCCTTGGAATTGGCCATTAAGCCGACAGATCCATTGGAAGGCTGCGAAGGCACCGTTTATGTCCATATTTGTGATTTTTCTCCATTTGATCAGAAATCTGTAATTTAAATATATCCAAGTGTGCTGGGAACATTTGTGGCTTAATTAACAACTTTGTTTAAAATGCACATGCAAACAAACCAAACCCCAAATTTGAAAACAACATTTAGCTTGGCTATGGAAGAGACTTTTAATTTACTCCAACAGCTTAATGATGGGTATGAAAACCTCCCACGTCTTGGCTCCTCCACCGATTAGCTGCATGACCTAGGGCTGGTCATTTACCTGTTCTGTGCTTTCATTCCACCTCAGATGTGACCTTTGCTGCCTCAGCAAGGAGCTCACCACCACTACCACCACCAGTTGCTGTCAAATCAGTTCTGACTCATGGCGACCGCATGCGTTGCAGAGTAGAACTGTTTCACAGGGCTTTCAAAGCTGTGACCTTTTGAAAGCAGATTGTCAGGCCTGTCTTCCGAGGAGCCTCTGGGTGGGTTCTAGCTGCCAAACTTTCAGTTAGTAGTCCGAGCACTTAACCATTTGCACCACCCAGGGACTAAAACCAAAAACCAAAACCAGTTGCTGTCAAGTTGATTCCAACTCAGGGTGACCCCATGTGTTTCAGACACAGAGACTAGTGAGCCTAAAATGGCCTTGTATGAAGACTGGGAAGCAAAAACCAAGGTGTTTTGTTGAGTGGATTCCATTGGGATGCAGGCAAAAAGCCCCCCACGTGAAGTAAGGCTGACTGGGACACTTATGCCTCTCTAAGCCTAAGTGTTCTCCTCCATGAAATGGTATAATAACCTACCTCCCTAGGTAGTGGTGAGGATTAGATAAGACAGCTATAGCTCTCAAGCTATACTCCTAGTTCCCCTGTGTGCCCCAGAATCCATATGTTCTAGCCCCCCTCCCGTTTGCCTGCTGGTAATGACAAAGGTCTGCCTTCCTGTTCTATGTCCTAGGATCCCCTAGGGCAGTAAGGGAACTTCTTAAAATATAGGTTCTTGGGCACCATCCTTGGAGTCCTTGGGTAATGCATATGGCTAATGCATTCAGCTGCTAGCCAAAAAGTTGAGAGATTCGAGTCCATCCAGAGGCGCCTTGGAAGAAAGACCTGGTGATCTCATTCTGAAAAATCAACCATTGGAAACCCTATGGAACACAGCTCTACTCTGACACACATGGGTTGCCAGGCGTCGGGATCGACTTGATGGCAACTAGTTTTGGGCACCATCCCTGGAGATTTCCATTCAGCAGACCTGGAGTTGGGCCCAAGACTGGGTTTTCTCTTGATTTCCAGACATCTCAGAGGCAGATGGCAATGATGTTTTGAGAGCACAGCCTTGGGGCTTATAGGTGTCCGGGAAGGTGATAGAGGATGTTGGCAGCTGTTTAAAAGCTGGTCTGAGGGTCAGGCCCTGAGCCTTGTGCCCAGGGCTGGTCCTCTCTCTGTTGCCACAGATCCTTCTCATACAGAGCCACCACCCAGGCCACAGCCAGCCTGAAGCTCCTGGTCAGGACAGGCTCAAGCATCAGCTCCCCTTTGCACACTAAACAGTATTGCTCTTCTTCCCTCCGTGTACCCCACGAGATTTTCTTTTAAGCCCTTAAAGACAAAGTGTCTTATCTGATACCCTCCACTCATTCATTCAGCATATGTGTGGCAAGCTCTGTGCCAGCTGTTGGAGTAGCAACCACCAATAAGACAAACATTTTCCTTTTCTTAATTCGTTGATTAATTTATACTGTAAATATTTATTAAGCACATATTTCATGCTAGGCATTGCGATAAGTGCCTATATTATTTATCTATTACCACAAATAATGTTGTGTAACAAAGCAGCCCAAAACTCAATAGTTTAAAACAAAAAGTCTACAGATCAGCTGGGTGGCTTGCTTATCTGGGTCAGCTTGGCTGATTTTGGTGGGGCTCACGAATGTCTGGTGGTTAGCTGGTTGTTGGCTAGGGCAATGGAGGCAACTGGACTAATAGTCACTCATCATCCAGCAGGCTAGCCCGGGCTTGTTCACATGACAGTGGCAGGGTTCCAAGAGAGGGAAAAGAAGCTACAAGCCTCTTCAAGAGTAGTCTCATAAGTGGTACAAATCACTTTTAGTGGCTAAATGAAGTCACTTTCTATTGGTCAAAGTGAGTCACAAGGCTAGCCAGATCCAGGAGGCAAGGAAAGAGAATCCACTGCTTGATAGGTCTCTAAGTCATGTTGCAAAAGGCTTGGGTGTATGGAGAGGGGAAGAATCATGGCCAGTTTTGGTATTATAGCAGGAAACAAAGTAGACAACATCCCCTGCCCACATTCTAGGGATCTAATTTATTAAGAAGGAAATTTAGAAGTGATAAGTAAAGCCGTGGAGAGAGAACTGCGGTGTCAGATGTGTGTGGGTTAGGGGTTACTGTTTTACACAGGAGGGTCAAGACCTGTCTGAGAAGGGGACATTTGAGCAGAGAACCGAAGGAAGTAAGGAGTGAATCATGAAGATATCTGCAGGAGGAGAGCTCCAGGCAGAGGAAACAGCAAGTGTGAAGGAGTGGGCTAGGCATTTATAGGGACTACACAGAGGTCAGCGTGGCTGGAGTGGAGAGAGTGAGGGGGGAGTGGGAGGAGATGACCTCAGAGAGGTAATGGGGGCCGAATTGTGGAAGCTTTGCTGGCTGTTGTTAGGATGTCGTCTTTTACTGTGAGTGAAATGAGAAGCCCTTGGGCAAAGAGGAGTGATGTGATCTGAGCTAGGTTTTAGGAGCTCACAGTTGTAGAGGAGAAGACAGACAATTAAAGGAGCGATAAATAGCAGTAAATGTGAAGCATGTCATGGTAGGTGAAGTACAGGGAGCCACAAGCACACGTCACAGGTTCAGATCCAAGATAAGGAGTGTGGCACTTTATTAAAATGCAGTCAAACCTTTGATACTCCTCCCATTGAGAGGTGTGGTCTGTGTCCCCACTCTTGAGCCTGCAGTTTGTAGCTGTTTCAGACCAGTAGAGTGTGGCAGAAGCGACACTATGGGACTTCTGAAAGCAGTGTGGCTTCCGCTTTGTTTGCTGGAACGTTCAGGAGCCAGAAGCTTCCATGTAAGAAGTCCACTTACCCTGAGGCTTTGTCTCTGAGTCATCCCAGTCCAAACGCCCAGAATGATCCCAAATGACTCTTCCCAGCTGAGGCTGTGAAGCAGAGCTGCCTATGCTGTGCCATTTCCAAATTCCTGACCTGCAGGATCTGAAAGCATGATATTAATGGTTGTTTTATGCTGCTAAATTTTAGGGTAGCACAGCAATACATAACTGGAAAAGGAGTAATTTTGCTATCTTGCCTTGAGGAGGGGCAAGTTCCAGGCAGAGAAAATAGCCTGTTTGCAGGTGTGGAGGCAGGAGAGACTGTAGGGGTGACTTAGAGCAAAGTTCTCCAAAGTGGGTGCTCCTACCGGTGCTATGAGGGAGGACTGTGGGAGGCATTTTCTTCCATGCTGTGGAAAGGTTTAGGGGTGGTTGCTGTCCAGTCTTGCCACTAGGAATAGCAACCATATAGGCAATGGCATCTAAGTTGCAACTGCCAGCTCGTCAACAGTGATTACATGATGCTGTAGTCTGTATGATGCATCTCATTTTCAGATGTTAAAATGTGCATTTGAAGAATAGATAAAGCGAGTAAGTTGATAATAATAGTTTGTTGTGTGCCGCCGAGTGAATTCTGACCCATAGCAATCCTATAGGACAGAGTAGAACTGCTCCCTAGAGTTTCCAAGGCTGTAATCTTTATGGGAGCAGATAGCCAAGTCTTTTTCTCCTGTGGAGCAGCTGGTGGGTGCGAACCTCCGACCTTTCAGTTAGCAGCCCGGTGGAGATCTTAACTACTGTGTCACCACAGCTCCTTCCTTAATAATATTAGGGGTTATCAAAATATGGCAAAGGTTGTGAATGAGGTTTGTGAATGGGGGAAGTTGGGCAAGAACTGAAAGATGCGTAGTTCGGGAGAGGGCATGTGGCAAGAGATGAGCCAGGGAGTCTGCCAGATGGGAAGCCTGCAAACCGCCCACAGCTAGTGAGTGCCGGCACCAGGCCCAGCTGCATCCAGGCCCAGCTCGGTGCTTGTCACATCTCAAGTGCCCACCAGGCTCCTTCTGAAGGACCTGGACAGGCCGGCATCCTGGAGCCTCTGCTGGTCTGTCTTCCTCCTGGAATTCCAATCCAGACTGAGCAGAAGAGGGAGGGAGCTGGAAGCTCTGGGCTGTCTTGAGGTCTGGGCCCCACTCTTCACAGAGTGTTCTGTCCCCTCTGTGCTGGATACTGCCACAAGACATCTCAGCCTGGCTGCCTCTCTGCCTGCTGTCCCCTTGCTGCAGGAGGCTTCTGGGAGCTGCACCCAGCCTGGCATGTTAATCACTTTGAGGATGCACCAGAAGGAAGAGGGGAATGATATGTACTGTTTGCACCCCATGTCCTACTGGGTAAGGCTGTGCTCAGTGGAAAGGGAGCAGAAATAGATAAAGAGCTTAGCTGATTTTCCACGGCAACTGGAAGGGGACTTTAACATCATCATTATCATTATGAGTATGATTAAGATTGTTTTCAATGATAGAAATAGTTGCCAGTTCTTGAGTGAGTGCTGTCTGATTTTATCTTTGTCTCATCCTAGAGACACTAGTACTAATAACTCCACTTTAAAGATGAGAACACTGAAGCTCAGGCAGTAACTTGCCCAGGACACAACCGGTAAGATACGGGCAAAGATGGTCCCAGATTTGCCTGATTTCAAAGCCCATGCTCTTAAGAACTATTGCTTTGACATGGTGCCATGTCCATGCACTAAGACTCTAGTCCTGGCTTGTTGAGGAAATGGCAGGAAGCCACTTAAATTACTCAGACTCTTGTGTTCCTTAGGAATCAGACCAAAGCTAAAGCATCGCAAACCCTCGGGGGGGTTTCTGTTTAGCAGTGAAACCACAGATGCTTGAACTCAGAGTGATCATTGATGCCTGTCAGTGCAATTAAATGTTTTTCCAAGCCCCTACTATGTGCCAGGCACTGTTAAACACTAGTGGAACTATGAAGATGAAAATGACACATTTTATTCCCTCTGGGCACTTACCACTATAGGGAGAATAAACATGAACCGTCGTACATATCATAGTCATTGAGTTGTATTAGAAATAGTTTGGTAATAGCTTACAGATATCCAACTCAAATTATCCCAAGCAAGAAAATAGATATTTATTAAATCACATGTCAGAAAATCCCAGGGATTAGAATGACTTCACTCAAGGCTGGACCTAGGTGCTCAGATGATGTTGTCAGGTCTTGGCCACTCTCGTCATCTCTTGGCCTCTATTTTCCTCTTAACTGCCATTATTCCAGGAGACTCACTTCTTATGGTGGTCTCTGGCAGCTCCAGTTTACACTCTGTACTGGGTTGAATAGTGCGCCCCCAAAATTGATGTTTATCTAGAACCTGTGAATGTGATCTTATTTGGAAATAGGGTCTTTGTAGATGTGATCAAGTTAAAATGAGGTCATACTGGACTAGGGTGGGCCCTAAATCCAGTATGACTGGTGTCCTTATAAGAAGAAGGAAATTTGGACACAGAGACCCTGGCACACAGGGAGAATGCTATGTGGAGATGGAGGCAGAGATAGAAGTGATGTGTCTACTAGCCAAGGAATGCTGGCAGGGAAGCTGGGAGAGAGCTATGGAACAGATTTCCTCCCAGAGCTTTTGGAGGGAGTGTGACCCTGTGGAGACCTTGATTTCAGACTTCTAGCCTCCAGAACTGTTAGAGAACAAATTTCTGTTGTTTTAAACCATTCAGTTTATGGCAATTTGTTACGGGAGCCCTAGGAAACAAATACACACCCTAACAGGTTAGCAACTCCTTTCCTAAGAGTGCTAGCAAAAATCTTCGAGAGGACTCCCATTCGCTTGGCTTGAGTCATGTGCACATGCCTGAACCAATTACTGTAGAGAGGTGGTTATGACCATGTGATTGCCCAGGACTGGGTTGTGTGCCCACCCTTGAATTGGGAGTAGAGATCGGACAGTTCTGCTCACAAAAATTGGGATGCTGTTACTGGAAGATGGGGCCAGATGCTGGGCAGGCAAAAACTACACATGTCCATAATGTAAGCCTCAGGGCCAGAAAGGACCTTGGAGTGTATTTTATATAATATCCGCATTTTACAGGTAGGAAAACTGAGATAACCTTTCAAATCTCATCTCTGCCACTTGTGAGGCCCTGGGCAGTCTTTTAGCTTCTTTGTGCCTCAGTTTCCTCATCTCTAAAATGATTGTAATAGTAACATTATAGGGTTAATTGAAAGGATTAATTCACATAATATTGTAACACATTTAGCACATGAGGTCGCCCTGAGTCAGAGCTGACCCAATGGCAACTAACAGTAGCAACAATATGTGCTCAGTAAATGCTTATTCTGTTCTTCTCTTCTCACATTTCCAGAATCATTCATCCCTTCTCTGTGTTTCCAAAATATTACTGTATCCATCCCTTTACTCCCATCCAGTACTGTCGTCATTTGTTCTAACTCTCATGGAGCTCCGTTTCTTCCACTCAAATGTAAATTTCTGTATTTCTGTGTTTCTACCGCTCAGTACCTAGTGGAAGTCAGTACATAAATAAGTCACAGAAGTTGGTTTTGCAGACTAGTTGTTCCATTTATCTAATACTGTATAACAAACCACTCCAAAATGTAGTGACTTGAAACAACAGCGTTTACTTTTTGCATGAATCTACAGTTTGAGCAGAGCTTGGCAGGGACGGGTTGTCTCTGTTCCACTTGGTGTCAGTTGGGGCAGCATTGAAGGCCAAAGGCTGGAGTCATTTGGAGACACACGTCTAACGCCTGGGCTGGGATGACTCAAGCAGCAGACATGGCTGGGGCAACTCTGTCTATGTGGTCTCACAACGTTATCTCTTCAGTAGATGGCTTCAGGGAGCTGGACTTCTCGTGCCAGCTCAGGGCTCCCAAGGTGCATGGCTCAAGAAAGAGAACAGCAGGCAGAAGCTGTGTCACTTTTCAAAAAAATAAGCTTTTTA
Source organism: Trichechus manatus latirostris (assembly GCF_000243295.1). Taxonomy (NCBI): domain Eukaryota; kingdom Metazoa; phylum Chordata; class Mammalia; order Sirenia; family Trichechidae; genus Trichechus; species Trichechus manatus. Next base: position 951,694 of record NW_004444106.1, on the reverse strand, counting down.
TTTCAAGATAGTTTTAGATTTACAGAAATATTGCAGAGATAGTGTATAGAGTTGCCATGTGCCTCACACCCAGTTTCCCCATTACTAATATTTTATGTTAGTATGGTACATTTGTCACAATTCATGAACCTATATCGATAGATTATTAAAACTAAAGTCCATACTTTACTCAGGGTTCCTTAGTTTTTACCTGATGCTCTTTCTGTCTCAGGAGCCCATCTAGGATACCACATTGCATTTAGTTGCCGTGTCTCCTTAGGCACATCTTTACTGAGTTTCACAGACTTCATGTTTTTGATGACTTAGACAGTTTTGAGGAGTACTAATGAAGTATTTTGTAGGATGGCCCTCAATTGTCTGACGTTTTTCTCATAATTAGGCAGGGGTTATGAGATTTTGGAAGGAAGACCACAGAAGTAAAGTACCATTCTCATACTATCAGTGTGATTTGTCACTGTTCATGCTAATCTTGATCACTTGGCTGAAGTAGTATTTGTCAGGCTTCTCCACTGTAAAGTTACTCTTTTTCCCCCCTTTCCATACTGTACTCTTTGTAAGGAAGTCACTTTGTGCAGCCCACACTTAAGGAGTGGGGAGTTATGGTCTTTCTCCTTGAGGGTGGAGTATCTACATAAATTACTTAGAATTCCTCTCTGTGGGAGATCTGTCTATTCTCTCCATTTATTTATTTATTCACTCATTTATTTCTGTCAGTATTGACTTGTGGTTGTTTATTTTTACACTTTGGGGTATAATTCAATACTACTTTATTCTGTTGCTCAAAATGTTCCAGCTTTGGCCATTGGGAGCTCTTTTAGTTGGCTGCTGTTTCCCTTTCATATATCCCCATCATTGTGTGTGTGTGTGTGTGTGTGTGTGTGTGTGTGTGTGTGTATGTGTGTATGTGTATGTGCGTATGTGCGTTTGAGCACTTCTTTACATTATGGTGCTATAAAATTTCTTGCTCCAGTCCTAGAATCAGCCATTTCTCCAAGGAGCTCTGGTTCCTTTTATTGGAGAATGGTATTAGAAACCAAGATCTGGGTGTTAAGTGTGCTCATTGCTCCTGAGGTGTGTCACCTTTTTTAAATATAGCCTTGGAAGTCTGGAATTCACTTCTACCATAATCACAGGCCCATTAAGATTTAAATGGAGAGAACATAGACCCCTCCACCCCTTAATGAAGGTCTGTCATTGTCCCATTATAAGAACTTGTGACATAAGATAAGAGGTGTGGTACTCTTTGGAAAATACCACTTGTCACACCAGTGATGTTGCATACCCAAGGATTCTTATTTTACTTAAAACATCTTTCAGTCCTGCCTAGTTAGTGGTTTGTTACTGAGAAACTCTTTCCATGGCTTAGTTTTTTAAAAGATAGTTTTTAGTTGCTATAAGGACACCCATTAAGTAACACTGAGTCGTATTATGAAAGTTATCACCTTTTCAGTTCGCTCTTAAATCTTTTTGATGGAGTCAAAGAGAAGGTCTCAACTTGATGCTAGTATGTCTTTAATGCATTTCTAACACTTGCTAACTTCTTTTCTTTTTTAATGTTCTGGCTCAGATTCTTATAGTACAGTATTCTAGGTAGAATTTAATAATGTTGCTTTATCTTTGTTATGTTTATTTTTGCAGTTACCCTCTGCAGCAGAGATATTTACTGCTTACAGATATGCACGTGCACTCCCACATTTCCCAGGCCCCTTGCAGTTGGGCAAGGCCTTGTGACCAGTCTTGACCAATAGGCTCTGCATGGAAGTTTTAAAAGCCAGTGAGTGACCCTCCAGTGCTCTTATCTCCTGTTGGGTAACCCAGGAGACACCATGTTCTGAGATGACATTGCCTCCCTCTGCCTGAATACTTGAATGACTGAGTGAAGCAGAGCCCTCTGCTAACGCACACTGGACATCTAAGATGAATGAGACATTCACATTTCTTTTTTTTTTTTTTGGCCATTCACATTTCTTGTGTTCACCTTTTGAGCCTTTGGGGTCAAGTGTTACTACTGCCTTGCCTAGACTTTCCTGAGTAAAATACCTCCTAATTGGGGTAAGTGATGCTAGATTTTTATTTATGTGATAATGCAAAATTTGCAAAAGAAAGGAGTGAGTTGATTCAAAGAATAGTATTAGGTAAATAATTTGCTGAGTATACTTAGACATGGTGAAAATCCTGAGGCCAGCACCCAAGTGACCAGTATTTGGGGAAAATATTGCCACTGTGTTCTTGTCTGTTCTTGTCTTGGTCTCTGCATGGCAACTCTGGCCCTTTTTTTTTTAAATTGGCCAGAAAATAAATCTCACTTAATTTCCATTTGTTCACTGTATGTCCTATGGAGTAAACAATCACCACAATCTCATTAAAGCTGATTAGTCAGAGATTACATTAAAAGACCTGAATTTTATTTTAATTTTTCAGCCAAATAGCTTGCCCTTGCTTACAGTGCTCCCCAGATACTTATCAAGGGTATAAAGTCTGGTGGGATGGAGCTCTTCAAGCCTTTCTGATCATGGGGCACTATTTAAAGACAGAAGCAAACGATAACAGACTTAAAACGAGAGACCACCCAGACACTGCAGCCAAGAGGAAAAGGATGGGTGTTGTTTCAACCCACCTCACCAAAAGCTGGGCATGTGCCGATTAGCGAGTAATTGGGTCTTGGCACAGTGATTTGCAGGTCGGAAACTGTTAAAATATTCATGTACTTGACTGTGTCTCTTCCAGTTAGATTAATAAATGCGGATTTGGGTGACCATATGCTTTATTTTGATGTAATGGTTTTAACCTTTATGGTTGTATGTGTGTGTGTCTCCGTTTCTCTAGGGCTGGTATGATTTGAGGTAAGCTGGTACTTTAAGAGGCAATGTAATTTGCTTATTACTAAAGACTCGTTGGGTATTAAAAACAGGTAACATTAGCCCTGTAGTTTGAATTCTGCAGCTTTCATTTATTCCTTCCTTCCTTCTTTCTTTTATTCCTTCCAATATTTATTGGGTTCCTTCTGTGTGCTAGATTGTTAATGAACAAGGCACAGAATCTACTCATATTCAGTGTCCACATGGGGAGAACAAACCACCCAACCAACCCTGGAGGGACACTGCCATTTACTGAGTCCCTAATAAGTGCCAGTGCTGTTGAACAAAGACAGAATTGGTTCCTTTCCTTGAGAAGTCTATGATCTAGTGAAGGTTCAAATCATAAACTGACAATTTCAATACAGTGAGCGACCAACAAACCCAAAAACCAAACCCATTGTTGTCCAGTTAATTCTGACTCATGGCAACCCTGTAGGACAGAGTAGAATTGCCCCATAGGGTTTCTGAGGCTGCAGTCTTTACAGAAGCAGACTGTACATCTTTCTCCTGCGGAGAAGTTGGTGGGTTCAAACCACTGACTTTTTGCTTAGCAGCTGAGTGCTTTAACCACTGTCCCACTAGGGCGAACCTGTTCATTGCCTATCCAATATTCACCCCCCGCCCCCCAGTCTTCCTTTTAGAAGATTTTGTTGGGGGTAGAAAAGTGTTCAGTTAAAAAACTGCATTTCCCAGCCTCCCTTGCAGATTAGGTTGGCCATATAACTTAATTACTTACCAAAGAAATCTAAATATGTGGGGATTCTGAGAAAGTGCCTTAAAAGGGGACTTTTTAACTGGCATGTGACCTTTTTTGCCCTTCCTCCTTACTTATGCCTACCATGAATGTGATGGCTAGAGCTCCAGTAGCCATCTTGTGACCATGAGTCAACTGTGAGATGGAAGCCATGTGTTTATATGGAGAAACAGATAAAAGGAACTTGGGGCATTGGTGACCTCCTGGAGCTGCTTGACCCTGGAACTCTGTAACCACCAATGTCTGGATGCCATATGAAAAGGGAGATAACTTAACCACTGTCTTGTTTAAGCCACTGTTTCTCAAATTTCTGAAAAATTGCCAAAGTAATTTCCAACTCTTACCATAGCATGCTATAGGGTTGCTATGAGTCAAAATCAACTTGATGGCAACAGGTTTGGGTTTTTTGGATCATAGCATGCTGAATGCTTTGATGGGAGAGCAACGGAGGATTATGGGAATTCATTTGGAAGGTCACATGATTAACCATGAGACTGAGTAGGAAATAAAATTATGGTTACAGGACCGTGACTTTCCATCCCATTGGAGGCTGCAGCTAGGTTTGTCTTTGAGAGGTGGGCAACAAAATCAATCATTGGTGCTGTTAGGCATTTGGAGTCCCTGGGTAGTGCAAGTGATTAAGTATCAGCTATTAGCCAAGAGGTTGGTGGTTCAGATCCTCCCAAAGGCACCTCAGAAGACAGACCTGGTGATCTACTGCTGAAAGATCACAGCCATTAAAAACTCTACGGAGCACAGTTCTACTCTGACACACGTGGGGTCACCATGAGTTGGAATCAACAAAATGGCAGCTGTTTTTTTCTTTTTTTTACCCATTAAGCATTTAGATTTCCTCAAAGTTTTGGCCCACTGGTTCTGCTGGCAGGAGTGATTCAATGGAATTTACAGGCTCAGTGTCCCTAGCTTCCTGATTATCTGCCCATATGTCCCATCCCAAGTCTCAGGATCCCATCTCTTCCCAATCAATGCCCTTACTTTAACTTCAGACACCTCTCAAGGTTTGCAGTTGAGCTGGTGTGTAATTCAGCCACTCTTACAATAAGACTCTGGGTTTGGTTTTCAGCAATTTTGGCTCTGTTACTATAAGAAATAAGGCTTTCTTTCAAAGCACAAGTGGAAGCCTTGAGGTCATTTATGCAGTACTTGAGCCTTGACTCTGAAGCCCTGAGCGCATCTCTTTCCATCATCAGTTTCTCTAGCGAAAGTAGGACAAACCAACCAGCTTCCTTATACTTCTCATTCTGACAAAGCTGTAGATAGATATCACACATGTGTTCACCCTGAGCCTCACCTTTCACCAATACCTGATCTACCAGTGGTGATATTTTGCGTATCTGTATCGCCACCTCGCTCCATGGGCTAGCAGTGACCTCTTTACTGCTGGAAGCAGAGTCATCAACGTCTTTATGACTAACCAGACTTGAGAACCAATTTAGAAAACTCATCCTTACAATTTTGTTTCTCTAGAACCACTCCCGGTACCAAATGTCTTAGGCTGGGTTCTCTAGAGAAGCCAAACCAGTCAAGTGTGGAAATATATATATAGAGAGAGATTATATCAAGGAAACAGCTCACGCAGTTGTAGAGGCTAGAACGTCCCAAGTCCATGGATCAGGGTAGAGGCCTCTCCCAAGTCACACAGCTGCAGAAGCTGGCAAGTCCAAGATTGGAAGGTTGGAGAGCAGGGCTCCCGCTCACAGGCTGTGCAGATCGACGAATCCCAGGTTCGGCAGATAAGCTGATAGCTCAAGTCCCATGAGTGGGAGCTGAGATGACAGGAAGCAGCTGCAGGATCCAGAGAGAGCAAAAAGCCAGAATGTCTGCTTATATACAGATGCGGGCCACACCCCCAAGGAGACTCCCTTTCATCTGATTGGCTACTCACGGTATATTCAATCATGGGAGTGATTACATTAAAACATGGAGAATCATGGCCCAGCCAAGTTGACACACAATCTTAACCATCACAGCAGGGTTGGAGTCTTTCTCATCTCTGTAATTGTCATTTTGTATAGTAGGAGGCAGTGTAGTCTAGTAGTTAGGAGCTTAAGCTTTGGAGTGAGACTTTCTTCTCTGAGTCTCAGTTTCCTCATCTGTAAAATGCTTGGAAATTTTTATGAGTCAAGGAGTTATAGCATGTGAAGCATTTAGCAGTGTTTGGCACATAGTAAGTGTTCAATAAATGATAGCTGTTATTGTTACCAGCTGTGTGTCTTGCAGAAGTTTACTTAATTGTTATGAGCCTCAGTTTTTCCATCTGGAAAATGGCTCATGCCACTCATTTCATGAGATTGTTGTGATGCCTGAAGGAGATAATTAGAAATTATTATTTGTGTTCTGTGAATGAGTGAATGAATTCTGGGATTCATTGTGTATTAGTCAGGGTAAGATTCATACAGTAACAAACTACTCCAAAATTTCAGTGGCTCTAAACAGTAAGTTTATTTCTCCCTTTCATTGCACCCCAGTGTAGATGGGCAGGAGGCTCTGCTCGACACAGTCATTCAGGGAACCTACACTCCTTTCATCTGAGGCTCCACCTCTGCAGAGCCCTCAGAGTCCCCTTCCTTCAGCCCATGGATGGGGAAAGATCATGGCAGATCTCATGTGGGAGTTTTCTGTGGGCCAGGCCTAGCAATGGTCCCTTCTGCTCCCGTTCCATGGGCCTCTCAGTACGTATCTGTCAGTGAGCGGAGTTGGAAGATGTGACCTAGCTGTGTGCCCAGACCAACAAGGTGGGCAAGCAGCACTTTACCCTGGATAGAGGTTTCTAGAAACCACAAAGTGGGCAGAATTTTCACCAGCTGCTTCTGAGACTCACAGAATAATAATGAATGAATCTGACTTGATGTCATAAACAGGTTGAAGAGGCAGGGAAGGTTGGAAGAGGACAAAGGAGAGAAGCAAGTGTTGAATAGAGATGGAACCTTGTTTCCTTTCTATAGCTCTGGTGTCCTGGACGTAGGAGCTGCACACTGGGCCCCTACTCGCTCTTCCCTTGTCCTTGTCCATTTGCTCTTTTGGATTCTATTAGTGGGCACCGCTGTTGGTTTTCTGATTTCATTAAAATGCCACCAAGACACAAGCTGCACAGTATGCCACTTCAGTCCGAACTGGGGCATTTTTGCTAGATGGACTGATTTTTAAAATGACAGCATCTGCTTGCTTGTACACATTTATTTATAATTCTTCCCTTGGCAATTGGAGAGGGGAAATCGGTGAGCAGTAACCAGCTGTTTGAATTAGCGGGATGGGAGGCGGTGATTTGATCTGTGAAGGAGTTCCAAAGCCCTGGCCAGAAGCAGTAAGAACAAACAGATGCTCCCAAATACACAGTCCTGGGGAGGGACTTGTAAATCACACACATTGCCAGCCCCAGAGAGACGCCAGACAATGAGAAACCTCTTGAGAGTGGGTGGCCCCTGTCTGGCCCTTTCTGGGATTTAAGGGGGTGATGGGTGTGTGAGGGAAGGGTAGCAGAGTAGTTGAGTGGAGGGAACCTCAGCAAACTGGACGCTTTGATGAGCCCCATGTCACTTGGGGTGAAATCCAAAATCCCTACCGTGGTCCACAAAGCCTTACCAGTCTGGTGCCATTACCTTCTGCTTTCCCTTCTGGCTGCTTTCCGTCTGCCACCCTGGTTCTGCTCTGACCACCTCGGCTCTTGCTGTTCACTGAACGCAGGCTCGCCCATCTCAGGGGCCCCTGAGGCTCTGCTTCCTCCTGCCTGGAGCTCTTGCCCTCCGAGCCCCGCATGGCTCACTGCCTCACCTCTCAAATCTGTACCCAAGAGTCACTTCCCCAAACGTCTGTTTAACATTGCAGTCTGCCTTCGACTCTTGTATTCCCCTCCTCACTTGCCTTGTTTTATTTTTCTGCCTAACACTTAGCACCTTTCTAATAGAACATACACTTAAAACAATGTTTATTTTTTGTCTGCTGTACAGAATGTACGCTTCATCCCCGGTGCCTGGAACTGTGCTTGACACGTAGTAGGTGGTCAGTGAAATTTGCTGAGTCAATAAATTGATTTTTCATTTGGGGGAAGTACATTATCCCTCTCTGTAACTCTCTCTCCCTCTTAGGGATCACAGAAAGCCCAGGTCACTTTGGGTGGCTCCTGGGGGACCAGTCCTGTATTCTTGATCTCTGTAGCCCCTCAGGGCTCAGGCCAGTACTTGGCACACAGTAGGTATTCCACAAATATTTGTTAAATAAAGAGATGACTGAATGATTCAAGTAGACAGTAATGCTCAAGGCAAAAACCAAGGTGGTGGTTATGTGCCGTCGAGTCGATTCTGACTCATAGCGACCCTGTAGGACAGAGTAGAACTGGCCCATAAGGTTTCCAAGGGTGGATGGTGGATTCAAACTGCTGGCCTTTTGGTTAGCAGCCGAGCTCTTAACCACTGTGCCACCAGGGTGCCAAAAACCAAGGAGTCATCCTCTATTCCTCTTTTTATTTCCAACGTCAACACCAGCGAGTCCGACCAGCAGGACCTCCAAAATGTCTTGCATCCAAGCGCTCCAGGTCCTCCCTGGGCACCCTATTCAGTGTCACCATCATCTCACACTTGGACTGACTGGGTCCCAGCTGCCACTCTGGTGCTCCCTGCAGTTTATTCACCATCCAACAGCCAGAGTAATCTTGTGTTGTTAGGTGCCTTCGAGTTGGTTCCAACTTATAGCAACCCTATGTACGACAGAACGAAACACTGCCTGTTTCTGTCCCTCCTCACAATTGTTGCTGTGATTGAGCCCATTGTTGCAGCCACTGCGTCAGTCCATCTTGTCGAGGGTCTTCCTCTTTGTCACCGACCCTCTACTTTACCACTCTACCAAGATCTGGCTGCTGGGTGAAGAAAGGATGGTGAGCTGTTGGGTGGGAAGCAGGGAGGCCCATTAGTAGGAGGATGTTACTGTAGCCCAGGCGGAGGCGATGCTGGTGTGGACTAGGGTGGGAGCAGTGGAGTTGGAGTGAAGTGGGTGGATTTGGGATATATTTGGGGGACAGAGTCAATGGGATTGCTATGGCTAAGATGCAGGGCTGGGGAGTGGTGAGGATAGACTGCCCCTACAGTTGGCAGGTCTGGGTTAAGAGCACAAATGAAGCCCACATACCATATGCCCAGTATTTAAGCCAGAAAACCAAACCTGTTGCCACTGAGCTGATTCTGACTCATAGCGACCCTATAGGACAGAGTAGAACTGCCCCATAAGGTTTCCAAGGAGCAGCTGGTGGATTTGAACTGCTGACCTTTTGGTTAGCAGCCGAGCTCTTCACCACTGAGCCACCAGGGCTCCTGCCCAGTATTTACCATTTATAAATTAAGCTAACACACTATTAAATGAAACATATTCTGTCCTGCCCTGGGAAATAGCTCTTTGTAATGACCTGGAAGGCCAGGTTTGCATTAGCACGTCTCTGACGCCTTGGGGTTCTGTGCTAGAACATGGTGGTCAGAGGAGGCCTGGGGAACTGTCCTCTCAGGTGCGGGCCCGCTTGTCTGGATCTAGGAGCTGTCCTGGGTGGGGGAAAATCAGGGCAACTCCTAGGTTTTTAGCCTGAGCAAGTTTTAGTTCAAACGCATCCTCCTTTGCGAAGCCTTTGTTGATAGCCCCAGGCTGACTTACTTGCCCCTTCCTCTTTCCTCCCCCAGGACTCTGCTTGTGAAGGTTTAATGCCAACAGAACTTTGTTATCAGTGCTGACCTCAACCCAATTTCTAGCCCACTTTGAGCCTCAGTATGCCCAGCTGAAAATTGGAAGGTGTAAATCAGAGAATGCGTGTCAAGTATGTGTTTCAGAGACTGCTGTTCATGTATCAGGATCCCTTTCCCTTGCTTTCTGGGCACAGAGCCTATGTTTCCCAATGTCCTTTGTGACTGAGTTCCGGCCAGTGGAATACAGACATAGGAGATACCATGGCTTCTAAACCTGGTTTGTTAAAACCTGTAATGTGAGGTCCTCCTCACTCTTCTGTCTGCTGGCTGGGTATGAGGATCCAGCAGACGGCTCTGATACCATAGAACAGGAGTTGGCCAGCTGTGGCCCATGGGTTACATCCTGCCTCCTGCCTGTTTTTATAAGTAAAGTTTTATTGAAACACAGCCATAACATCTGTTTATGTATCGTCTATTGCTGCTTTTGTGCTGCAGTGGTATAGTTAAGTAGTCTTGACAGAGACCATATGGCCTACAAAGCTAAAAATATTTACTGTCTGGTCCTTTATAGAAAAAGTTTGCTGGCCCTTACCCTAGAAGATGGCAGAGCCACAAGATAGGAGGAGGCTGACTTTTGAGAAACCACATAGAAGAACACGTGGCCACCAGGAATCTCCCTGTTGGACTTTTCATGAGCAACAAATAAACTTCTATTGTTTTGTCATATAACCAGCCAACTAGTTGCCTTTGAGACGACCCTGACTTTGGAAACCCCATGTGCTGTTGGGTGTACTCCCACAGAAAGCATGTGGAATCTGGGAGAGGGGGCTTTTTTCTTTTAAATAATATTTGATTGTGTTTTCAGTGAAGGTTTACACAGCAGTTTGGATTCCCATTCAACAATTTCTACACAAGTTGTTCAGTGTGTTACATTCTTCACAATGCATGAACTTTTCATTTTCATTCTGGTTGTTCCATTTCCATTAATCTAGTTTCCCTGACTCGTTACTGTTTGGTTTCAGATAGGTGATTTTTTTCTAAAGGAACACAGTATTTGTGGGTGATATTCATTATTTTTTAAGCCGGTTATTTAGCTACAAGGTGACCTCAGGGGTTACTTTCAGTTCAAGATTTGAAGAGTATCTCAAGGCAGTGGTCTCCGGGAGTTCTCTAATCTCAAACAGTCCAGTAGGTCTGGTTTTTTTTTTAATTAAAATTTTTTTTTTTTTAGGAATTTGAGTCTCTGTTTCACGTTTTTCTCCCATTCTATCAGGATTCTTCTGTCGTGGCCCTGATTAGAATGGTCGTTAGTGGTAGCTGGGCACCGTCTAGTTCTTCTGGTCTCAGGGTAGATGAAGCCATGGTTTGTGTAGGCTGTTTGTCCTGTAGACTAGATTCTTCTTTGAGTCTTTGGTTTCCTTCTTCTTCTTTTGCTCTGGACAAGTAGAGACCAATAGTAGTATCTTCGATGGGAAAGGGACCCTCTTTTTTTTAATTTTTTTTTTATTGTACATTAGGTGAAGGTTTACAGAGCAAATAGTTTCTCATTAAACAGTCAGTACACATATTGTTTTATGACACTGGTTAACAACCTCATGACATGTCAACACTCTCTCTT
>NW_004444106.1:918646-940550 GCF_000243295.1 Trichechus manatus latirostris | reverse complement strand
TGTCCCTTCTCAACCTTGGGTTCCCTATCACCAGCTTTCCTGTCCCCTCCTGCTTTCTAGTCCTTGTCCCTGGACTGCTGTACCTCATTAGTCCCGTTTTGTTTTATGGGGCTATCCAATCCCCGGCTGAATGGTGAACCTCATGAGTGACTTTACCACTGAACTAAAAGGGTGTCCAAGGGCCGTACTCTTGGGGTTTCTCCTGTCTGTCAGGCCAGTAAATCTGGTCTTTTTTTGTGAGTTAGAATTTTGTTGTACATCCTTCTCTGGCTCTGTCTAGGACCCTCTGTTGTGATCCCGGTCAGAGCAGTCAGTGGTAGTAGCCAGGGACCATCTTGCTGTACTGGACTCAGTCTGGTGGAGGCCTTGGTAGCTGTGGTCCGTTAGTCTTTGGACTAATCTTTTCCTTGTATCCTGTTCTCTTCATTCTCCCTTGCTCCCGAAGGGGTGAGACCAGTGGGAAAGGGACCCTCTTGATGCTGACTCTCCAGCTTCGAGAATCCAGGGGACTGGACCCCTGGTTGCAGGCCCCGCTCTAATTGTTTAACAGCAGTGGTGGATAATAATTGTGATAACTAACATTATTGAATCTCCACGGGGGCATTGATCCTGAGCACTGTGTTTTACAACCTTGTCTCCCATCATCCTCACAACCATCCTAGGAGGTAGGTGCTGTTATGAGCTTCATTTTATATGTGAAGGTACAGAGGCTCAGAGAGGTTAAGTAACTTATCCAGAGTCACACAGCAAGACCCAGGATTCAAATCCAAGCTGACTCCAGAGCCCAGATTCTTAACTGCAACATCATACTGCTGTCTTTACTCCCATGGAAACCTACTTGGTGAATTAGATAATGGTGGGGAGGCAGGACATCTGTGCATTTGTGAAACCTGGTCTGGGCCAGTCTTCCCCCAAAGAAGGGTATTCCACAGGACAAATGTCAAGATATGCATTCCGAGGCTTAGCTAAAGTAGTGGTGGGGAAGGAGCTCTTGGCCTGGTGGACAATGAACTTTTTGACTTCTGGTGCATGAAATGGAACTAATCTCCTGTCAACAAAGCTGATGACATTAGTGTTCCAGCATTCTTCCTCTCTCTTCTCCCTTTCCCATCCTCCTGAAACTTTATTCCTTTTGTCATTATCACCACACCCATCACCACCATCCTTTTATAACCATCTCTGTTCACCACACTCCATCGTTATCATCACCAGCCCACTATCTTTGTTACATTATGACCATGATAATGACCTTAAACCATCGACACTACCACCATCACTATACCATCTCCATCATTAAATCATTGTCACAATTTCTGCCATCATTATTCCTATCATGACCACCACTGTCACCAAACTATCAATGCCACCATCTCTACCATCTTTACGATGTTGTCACCACCACTGCTACAGTGTTATGGATTGAATTGTGTTCCCCCAAAATATTTGTCAACTTGGCTAGGGCATTATTCCCAATATTGTGTAGTTGTCCTCCATTTTGTGATTGCGGTGTAATGGAATACTTTTGTGTGGCCTTTCTCACCATGGTCTTGTAACTCCCACCCAAGTGATTGGGCGGGACCGTGTGATAGGGTAATTGTGGCCCACTGAAGGAATTGGTCAGTTTTGCCATCCTGCTGGGCTTGAAATGAGTGACCCCAGAGGCGGGAAGGAGAATCCCACCACCGCCAGGGAAGAACAGCCAGGAGCCAGCACATCTTTGTACCTGGGATCCCGGTGCTGCGAGACTCCAGGGACCAGGAGGCCGAGAGAGAAAGTGAGCTGTAACCCTGAAAACGGTGAGAAATGGTGACAGGGGAGAGCCAGCAGCAGGAGATGGTGTGGTGGGCTTCTGGCCCATGGAGAGAGAAAGCTGATTACCTTTGGGCAGAGGCCCAGGACAAAGGAGTAGCATGCCTGTGAGCACTGCTGGGGAGAGGCTGTCCTGATGGAAGAATTGTATCCTTGAGTGTTCCTGAGCCTGAATTGTAACTGTTACTACCCTAATAAACCCGATAATTGTGAGTATGGTCTGTGAGTTCTGTGTGGCCATTGCAGTGAATTATTGAACCCAGCAGAGAAGTACAGAGTGCCATGGGAGGGACGGTTGATGTCAGAGTTGGTAAAGCTGGCGGAGAGAGGAGGCATATCTGACCCCCGCCTCATAGGAATCAGCCTTGCACTGTTGATCTTGGTTCTCCTTCCCGCTTGTGGAGTTAGAAGAAGTCAGATTCCGCCCCCATGCTGTTTTTACAGTGATCTGATGTGATTATGCTATGTGTTGTAAATCCTAACCTCTGTGATGTTAATGAGCAAGATTAGAGGCAGTTATGTTAATGAGGCAAGACTTAATCTTAGAATTAGGTTGTATGTCCAGTCAGTCTCTTTTGAGATATTAAAGAGAGAATCCAGCAGAGAGGAGAGGGAGCTCACCCCCACCAAACAAGAGGAACCAGGAGGGAAGTATGTCCTTTAGACTCAGAGTCCCTGCTCTGAGAAGCTCCTAGACCAGGAGAAGATTGATGACAAGAACCTCCCCCAGACTGGACAAAGAGAGAAAGCCTTCCCCTGGAGCTGGTGCCCTGAATTCTGACTTCTGGCCTCCTAAACTATGAAAGAATAAATTTGTTTGTTAAAGCCTCCCACTTACGGTATTTCTGTTGTAGCAGCACTAAATAACTAAGACAGCTACCGTTATAACCACCACCATCCCTGATGTCATCACCATCACCATCACCATCTTGACCACCACCTCCACCAGCACTGCCGCCATCACACCATCGTCTCCACTGCTGTTCTATGAGCCTATTCACCATTATCATTCACACCACCATTGTATTATTTTCATTCATCCCAGTCCACCATAATCATGACTATCTTCTGCCCTTGTAATCATTATCATCACCACCATCACCACAGCTATCACTGTCTATACTGTTACTGCCACCAATTATGCCTTCGTCGCTACCAGCCCTGCCACCACCACCAATGTTTTCATCAACACTACTTCCATTCAGTACAAGTCCCAAATATTTTGAGCCTCTCCTGTATTTTAGACTTGTGTTAGATGCTAAGGATATAAACATGCTTAAGAAAGTGGCTAAGATTCATGCTCACCATTATTACCATCCTGTTATTAGTGTAGCCCCATTATTGCCATATTAATTGCTATTCTCTGTTTAAACAACTGCTTTGAGCAAAATAGCATCTTGTATAATTTATGAGCTTGTCCAGTGCCACAACACAACCCAGAACCCAGCTCCTGCTTTTTCCTTCTATTACCCCCAGTCTAATCCAGCCTTGAAACGTCTAGTTGCCTTTGCATTGGGGTTATCAGAGAGAACCTTTCCCCCTATCTCCCATCCCTTTCCAGGGCTCTTCATGCCTGTCTGTGGCCACTTTGATACTAGGCTTTAATACTTTCCAGCCCCAATACGCTGATGTAGTTATTGTCATATGTTAAGTGGGTTTTGAGTCTTAGTTCAATGTCTCTTGGCTAGAAGCAGAAGATGAGGAAAGTCTGCTTCCCATCGCCAAGGTTGTTTGGGGTCTGTGAGTTTCCCTTTTAGGGAGTAGGTAGGGATTCTGAGGAAAACAATCTTTTCTCCCAGCCAGGCCACTAAGAGGGAAGAGGCGCTGAGCCTGGACTCCAAATGACTGGTCAGAAAGAGGCAGATTTCATTCCATTTTAAGAGCCTGTGGTTCGTGGGCTGGATATGCTTAGTGGGCGTGCCTGGGTTCTCCTTGGCCCTCTGCACACCCACCCAGCCTCCTGAAACTCCACTCCTTATTGTAGTGTGAAGTATTCTATCATTTCCGAGCTGTGTGATCATGGGCAACCTCCTTGACCTTTTTGTGCCTCGGTTTCCCCATCTGTAAAATAGGGATAATAATAATATCTACCTCTTCTGCTTGCGCTGAGGGTTTCATAAAATCATCCACCTAAAGCTAGTGCAGAGTAGTTGCTCCATAGTTATTGTCTTGGTAATAGTAATAGCACTAGCATACCACTAATGCTCCTAATTATAACAATAATTAGTGGATTTAGTGGCCAAAGATTCGATGGCCTCCGCAACCCTTCAGGCATACCCTGAGTGCATTAATAACTGTCTTTTCCACCATTCCGTGTCTCTCCCAGCTTGGCCTCCACAGCCAAGCAGCTGCTTTCCTTGAAGGGGCTCGACAGAGGCAGTGCAGAGATTTGGACCCAAATCTTGGTTTTGTTGCTTACTAGCTATGTGACCTTGGGCAAGTCACTTAACCTCTCTGTGCCTCAGAACTTGTAAAGTGAGGATAAGCAGAGAGACTACCTCATAGAGGAGTGGTACTGATTAAATATCTAAGTGTTTGGAACATGATCAGTGTGCAATAAGTGTTCTCTGTTAAACAGTTGTTAATCAGTTAATCAAACAGTTGTATCAGGGGTTCCAGTGGATTCTAATTGGATCCAGGCATGTTGAGATGTGCCAAGAACACTGGTGGGAGTGGGCTGCCCACATGTGTTTGCATGAGGACTTGGAAACATCTGGAGAGCAAACCCTTTCGGAAGCAGTAGGAATCAAAGCCTAGATAAGTGTGAGGCCAGCTTGGCACTCAGGGTGCAAAAATTTTTTTTTAAATTTTATTTATTTTGTTGTTGTTGTTGAGAATATACACAGCAAAACATACACCAATTCGACAGTTTCTCCATGTACCATTCAGTGATATTGATTACATTCTTGTAGTTGTGCAACCATTCTCACCCTCCTTTTGCGAATTGTTCCTCCCCCATTAACATAAATTCACTGCCCCCTAAGGTTCCCATCTAATCTTTCAAGTTGCTGTTGTCAGTTTGATCCCATATAGATAGTTCTTAAAAGAGCATAAGGCTCAAAGCAGATCTTTTTTTTTTACTAGTTAAGCTAAATTGTTGCTCAGTTTTCAGATGACTTCAGGGGATATTTTTGGTTTAAGGTTTAAAGACTATCTCAGGGCAGTAGTTTCAGGGGTTCATCTAACCTTCATGGCTCCAGGAGGTCTGGAGTCCATGAGAATTTGAAATTCTGTTCTGCATTTTCTCCCTTTTGATCAGGATTATTGTATAGAATCTTTGAGCAAAAAAATGTTCAGTAACATAGGCTGGCACCATCCAGTACTTCTGGTGTCATAGCAAAGGAGGCAGTTGTTCATGGAGGCAATTAGCCATACATTCCATATCCTACTTCTATTTCTGACTCTCCTGCTTCCTCTGTTGTTCCAGGTGAATAGAGACCAGTTCTTGTGCTTGGATGGTCACTTGCAAGGTTTTAAGGCTCCAGGCTTTCGAATCAGACATTCTGGGTTCAAATTTGGCTTCTGCCACTTAATAGTTGTGTGACCTCGGGCTAAGCCTTGGTTTCCCCATCTTGAAACAGGAACAGTAATATACTCTGACTTCTCAGGTTGTTGGGAGGACTGGACCAGAGTGTAAATTCTGCGAGGGCAGGAGCCTTATCTTATCTTGTGCACCATGTTGTATCCATGATACAGTGTGGACACACAGCAGGGTGAATGGGGTCCCTGGGTGATACAAACAATTAATGAACTTGGCTGCTAACCAGAAGGTTGGGGGTTCAAGTTCACCCAGAGACACCTTAGAAGAAAGTCCTGGTGATCTATTTTTGAAAATCAGCCACTGAAAACCCTATGGAGCCCAGTTCTACTGTGACACACTCTGACAAGGGCAGCTAGTGTTGGTGGTGGATTGAATGAATGAGTGCATGTTCAGGTCTTAGCAGAGTGACTGGCTCAAGCCATCTTAGCCAAAGAAATCAATGAGAACCCAAGCAGTACCCAGGCCACGTGTTCCTATGGAGATATGGGGGCACTGTGGAAAGGGGAAGAAAGGGTTAAATGGTGGGTTTCCCCTATGCACCTCTCCCCACCAGAGCAGATTGGCTTTTACCAGATTTATGCAAGAGATTCATTCCTGAAGCTATGCATTATTCAAGACTAAATTCCCCAGAGGGATAAATGTAAAGCAAGATCTGCATTATTTCAGAGTTTGAGCATATGGCAGATCCTTATTAATATATTTAAATTGCCCGATCTTTAAGTCATGTGATACAGATTTGCATAAATGGGACCCCACTGTTTTAGGGTTCTGGGGAAGATTTTGTGGGCAGAAGGCTTCTGAGGGTTAAAAAGTTCACACCCTAGAACTGCGCTCCCAAATTTGTGGTGGGGGGCTGTAATCAGAGGCAAGATTGGTCATAATCATTTGATATCAAAAGTAGTTAAAGTACCAATGTCGAGGAGTGATGAACTTAAAAAAAATTAGAGCTGATTCAAAGTCATTCCTAGGGAGCAGTGTGAGTTACTGAGAAATTAATTGGTGTCTTTTTTCTCACTGCCTTATTTAGGCTCGTTAGAAAGGAATGAAAAGAATCTTCCCGTCCATTTCCCCTAGGACTTTGCTTCAAATGCAGAGGTTTTCAAACCCCAGTGTGCATAAGAATTACCCATAAGAATTACCGGAGGAGAAACTGGCTGAAAATACAGACTCTTGGGTCCTGCCCCCAAGATTCTAAGGTGGGCCAGGACTCTGCATTTTATCAGGCACTTCAGGAGACTTTGATATGGGTGGGAACAACATTGGGCATTTGAGGCGCTACAGAGAGACTTTTAGCTGGCTTGTCCAGGAGGCGAGGCAAAGGGGGCTGGTGCATGGAGGGGAAGAGGTCTGCTGTAGGGCCCTGCTACGGGCCTCTGACTGCTGGGCCCTGCTTCTTCTTGGCCTTGCCCACAGGCAGACCTCACTCTTGGCCTCTGCTGCCGGGCCCTGCTAGGGGCCTACGACCATCAAGCCCGCTTCTTCTTGGCCATGCCTGCAGGCAGACCTCACTCTTAGCCTCTGCTGCCGGGCCGTGCTCGGGTATACCACCACTGGACCCCGCTTCTTGGCCATGCCCACAGGCAGACCTCACTTTCGGCCTCTGCTGGTGGGCCCCACTTGCGCCTGGCCTCAGCCCTATTCAGGCAAGTGTTAACAACTCCTTAGCTCTGCCAACATAGTGCCTGGAGGCACCCTACTCCACCAGCAAGCCTCCTACCCGAAGGCACTCAACTCTCTTCCGTTGTTGGTTGGGAAGCCCACCGCAGCTGTCTTGCACCGGTTTCCTGGTTTCTGCTACCCGAGCTGCTGTGCTGTCTCATGCTATCTCACACTGTCTCCAGTGTTATAGCTCTCTCTGTCTCCTGGGTATAGGAGGTTCTCAGTACAGGGACCCTGGGTCCAAAGGATGCACTCTGCTCCACGCTCTTCTTCTTGATGGTAGTGAGGTCCCTCTTAACCTCTGTGGAATTGGCCCTTTTATAAGCCTACTCTTCCTCCCACAACCACGAACTGACCAATCTCCATGGTAGGCCACATGCACCTTAAATTGTCCAATCCCTGCAGTGGTTTTATATACCTTATTTGCATAGTAAACTGTTCAGTCCCTTTGCACGATTGTGACCTAGAAAATCATCTTGGCTGCAAACCCAGGGTGTATATGAAGAGAAACCTGTTGCACAGCCCAAGTGCTTACTAAGTGCCAGGCACTACTATCTGCTGTATATTGTCATTTAATCCTCATAAGCCTATGAGATAGGCCCTGCTATTGCCCCCATTTTACAGATGAGGAAATTGAGGCACGGACAGGTTTAGTAACTTGCCAAGGTCACTAGGCCAATGAACGGCAGAGCTGAGGTTTGAACTTAGGGAGTCAAGTTATAGAGTCTTTATCCTCGGCCCCTGTGCTCTACAGGCACAGTAGTAACTGTGAGGATGGTGACCATAAGAACCGAAGACTGAAGACTTTCTAATTATTTTGGACCAAACCCTGGGATACTTGTAAGGACTCTGGAAATCGGCTACTATTGCACTTACCGTCTACATTAAGTAGATAGTTAGATAGCTGCCATCAAGGTGGCTCCAACTCATGGCAGCCATATGCACAACAGAAGAAAACGCTCCCATGCCTGCATCATCCTCATGATCCCTGGCATGTTGGAGTGTATCGTTGCAGCTATTGTGCCAATCCACCTCACTGAGGGTTTCCCTCACCCTTGGTGGCCCTCTACTTCACCAAACGTGATGTCCTCCTCTAGTGATTGATCCCTCCTGATGATGTGCCCAAAGCAAGTGACTTGGACAGTGTTCGGTTGTGACTCACAAGGTTTTCATTGACTAATTTTCGGAAGTAGATCACCAAGCCTTTCCTCCTAGTCTGTCTTAGTCTGAAGCTCTGCTAAAACCTGTCCACCATGGGTGACCGTGCTGATATTTGAAATATAGCTTCCAGCATCACAGTAGCATGCAAGCCATCACAGTATGACAAACTGACAGACGAGTGGTGGCTACATTAACTAATGGGGGTATAATTTGATTTAGAAATTTAAAGAAATGGGACATTTCTTGCACTTGAGGAGTTGTGGAGCAGTTCACACCTGTGGGCCCAATAACAATGTCAGAGTCGCTTGCATTTTGATATACTTTCTTTCCTTAATTTAACTTTTTGAATAGATGCTACACTGTATTTACATGGTTCAAAAATCAAAACAATATAGAAGGAATATACAAAAGAGCCTCATTGCCTTTCTTGATACTTATCTATCATGTTTTCCCTTTCCCCATAGACTTCACATAGTTTGGACATGTTATCAGGAGGGACTAGTCCCTGGAGAAGGCTATCATGCTTGGTAAAGTAGAGGGTCAGTGAAAAAGAGGAAGACCCTCAATGAGATGGATTGACACAGTGGCTGCAGCAGTGGGCTCAGGCATAACAATGATTGTGAGGATGGCGCAGGACCGGGCAGTGTTTGTTCTGTTGTACACGGGGTCACTATGAATTGGGACTGACTAGATGGCACCCGACAACAACAACATACATGGCCGCATTTATTGCGTTTTTATGTCTCCTTCCAGTAGTTCTTTATGAAGCTTGCAAATACAAGCAGTTATAGACGTTTATGTGTGTCTTTGTATCCTCCCCTCTTTTATTACACAAAAGGTTGCAAACTACCTTGCTTTTTTCACTCAACAGTATGTCATGGAGGTGTTTCCCTATCAGTACAGAGAGAGCGTCCTCGTTATTATTACTGATATTTTTTCACAGCTGCATTGTGGGATGTGTTGGAATCAGCTTGTACTGGCTCTAAAGAAGTGGTTGTTAAAATTTCAGAAATTTGTGAGCCTATTGACGGTATGTTGGTAGCTTGAAATTGGCCATGGTAGTATTTACGCTGCAGAAATGGGTAAACTATAAATCAGGGCCTCCCTCCTTAGCAAACTGACAGACATTTACCAGTTTTCACTGATTATATGGATTATTCTCTAGTTAACTATACATGGACTTCTATACATGGACACTTGAGTTGTTACACATATTCTTTTTTTTAAATAAATTGTGCTTCAGTGAATAACTGTTATCTTCCCTGAGTGGGAGAGAGAGGGGATCTTGTACTGAGCACTTAACCACAGCACCACCAGGTCCCCTCATTAGGGTGGAAGTTGCATGTAAGTCCCTGCTCTTACTACTCAAACTATGGTCCTTGGGCCAGCTGCGTCAGCACCACCCAGGAGCTTGTTGAAAATGCAGGCTCTCAGGCTCACCCCAGAGTCTGCCTGGTAACAAGATACCCAGGGGATTCATGGGCACGAAAAGTGAGAAGTGCTTCCCTGGACAGTCTTTTCTATGCCACAGCACGCGGTGTGGGGCAGAGGCTGCATGGGGGTGTCTTTGGAACTCAGAGTAAGAACAAACATGTGTCTTATCACCTAGGGAGAGGAAAGACAACCTCAAGGAACAGTAGTGGGAAAAGAGAGCATTTGCCCCAGTGCAAATTGGTCTGCATGACCTGCCTCAGGCCTTCCCAGGGTGGAACTTCCTGAAAAGCATAAGGGGACCCCAGGTCGCCTCTTACCACATCAGCCCTGGGACCAGAAACGTCAAGAGTGAGAATTGAGAGAGAATGGGGGAGGGAGAAGGAGCAAGTGTGTGTGGGGTGGAGGGGAAGGGATGCAGATGGCAGGTCAAGCCTTTAACCCTTTGTGTGTCGCCCGCAGGAGGAGGGAGGAACAAGGGGAGCATGGACAGCCCCCTTGTGGCCAACATGGGTAGTGAATAGAGCAAGGTGCCCAGGCTTGCTGGTATCCAGAGACCTGCGTAAATAGAGTGTTGCAGGTGGGCTACAGGCCCACGCGCACACGCACACACACATGCACACACACACCCTGCTGTATAAGTGACCCATCTCTTTAGCCTACAGAAGGTGGCTCCCCAGAGCAGGAGCAGCTTGTGTTTGCTTTGCCATGGCCTCTCCCTGCCCCGGCTCCCTCCATGGTGGCCAGTTTCCTGGACTCGCTGCACACAGCTCTGGTCCCTCCAGAGCTGGGAGAGCAGCAGAATTCTTTTTTTTTTTTTTTTTTTTTTAAATTGTACTTCAGGTGAAGGCTTACAGAACAAATAGTTTCTCATGAAACAGTAGTACACATATTGTTTTATGACATTGGTTAACAGCCCCACAACATGTCAACCCTCTAACTTCTCAACCTTTTTTTTTTGGTGAAAATACACATAGCCAAAGATACACCATTACAAACATTTCTAGTTCAGTGACATAGACTACGCTCTTCTAGTTGTGCTTTTATTCTCACTTAAGATGAAGGTTTACAGAACAAAATAGTTTCTCATTTAACAGTTACTACATATGTTGCCCTACGGCAATAGTTAACAATCTCACGACACATCGACAATATCCTTACTCAACCTTGGGTTCCCTATCACCAGCTTCCTTGTCCCCTTCTGCCTTCTGGCTTTTGTCGCTGGACTCCTGTACCTCGGTAGTCTCATTTGTTTTTACGGGGCTGTCCACTCCCAGGCTGAATGGTGAACCTCGGAGATAACTTCACCACTGAGCTAAAAGGGTGTCTGGGGGCTATACTCTTAGGGTTTCTCCAGTCTCCTTTAGGCCAGTAAATCTGGTCTTTTGTGAGTTAGAATTATGCTGTACATCCTTCTCCAGCTCTGTCCAGAACCCTCTGTTGTGATCCTTGTCAGAGCAGTCAGTGGTGGTAGCCGGGCACCATCTAGCTGTACTGGACTCAGTCCGGTGGAGGCCTTGGTAGCTGTGGACAATTAGTCCTTAGGACTAATCTTTTCCTTGTATCCCGTTCTCTTCATTCTCCCTTGTTCCCGAAGGGATGAGACCAGTGGAGTATCTTAGATGGCTGCTCACAGGCTTTTAAGACCCCAGACACTACTCACCAAGGTAGAATGTAGAGCATTGTCTTTATAAGCTGTGTCATGCCAGTTGAGCTAGATGTTCCCCGAGACCATGGTCCCGACAGCCCTCTGCCCAGCAGTTCAGTCCCTCAGGGAGTTTGGATGTGTCTATGGGGGAGCAGCAGAGTTCTTGCTGTGCCACCGACTTATGCGCTTGGATTGCAGCTGGGAAGGACTCACCCTAACAATTGCGGCACTTCATTAAAGGGAAGTCTAGTGGTTTTAGAACCAGACTTGGTGGCAGTGAGACCACAGCCTCACCAGGGGGAGAAAGCAGAGCCAGTGCCTAGGTTCTCCTGAACAGTGTCTATGCCTTCACCTGCCCAGGGGGCCAGAGAGCCCACCTCCTTGTAGTAGTAATAATTAGCAGTTACTGAGAGCTTCGTGTATGTCGGGAGCTGCCCCTACTGTATCTGATTTAATCTTCACAGCTATCCTCTGCCTGACGTGTATTAAGCATTCAGTAAATATTTGTTGAATATATCAATTAGTTCTCTGATGTAGATCTTATTATTTTTCCTATTAGCTCTGACTTGTCTCCTCCCACTCTCTGGAACACTCCAGCACACTCCCGCCTCAGGGCCTTTGCAGTTGTGCTCCTGTGCCTGCATGCTTCCTCCTCTCCTCCAGGCCTTCACTCAGACCTCCCCTTCTCAGCGAGGCCCTCCCCAAACACCTTGCTGAAAATTCCAGCATCCCCTCGCTCCTTAGCCTAGCTACTACCTCCTTATATTGTTTGTTGTCTGGCTCCCCAGTGAAATATGTCCTCCTTGAGGCAGCGGTTTCTGTGTGGCGGGCTCACGGCTGTCCCCGAGCACAGGGCCTGGCTCAGAGCAGTTGCTGATGAATATTGGTTGAATGTGTGAATGAATGAAAGAGTGAGTGAGCTCCCTTTTTACAGAGGAGGAAACTGAGACTCAGAGAAATTAGCTGATTACTTGTCTAAGGTCATAAGGCTGACTCTAAAGCTTGGAATGGTGGGTTTGAGCTTGGGGGTAGGGCCCGACAGGTCTTTTTAGGTGGGGCACAAGGTGAGCTGTCCTGGAGGCAAAGGGTTTCAGTAGCTGAATTTTGCAGCCTGTATGCAGGGAAGTGCCTGCTGCCTTCCTGCCAGACTGCCAGGACAAAGGCCCCAGGTGACTGCAGGTACTGACTGGGGAAGGTGCGCTAGGATGGAAGCTGCTCTTGGTTCTTGGGCCCCATCGTCATTGCTATTTTGTTTTCGGGGACAAGTGCTCTTTCCTGAGACTGTTTGTGGGGACATCTGTATGTACAAGCCTTCTGCCTGGTAATCCCTTTCCTGGCAGACCCCTGGGGCTGTAGAGCAGAATCTGGGCTTGAGCACAGGGCTTTGGCCTCGCTGGTGCCATTATCTGGTTAATTGTGCCAAGTGCCCATTAGCTTGCCTAATCAGGGAGTGGATTAATCTGCTTTTCTGGCTGTATTTTAAAGGCATTTTTAAAGCTTTTTTTTTTTTTTTGAGTCTATGTGCTTCTTCAGAAATTAAATTTAGACTGTGATTTTATTACCCTTTTTATTTAATTTATCCTAACGGTTGCATTCAAGCTGTGAACCAGCTGTTGACTTTGAAAAAACATTGTTCAATTTGAAAGGAGCATTTTAAAACTTAGTGTAATGGCTGTAAGTAATCACTATAGCAATTACACTCTCTGGCTCTGTGCATCACAAGAAGCACGTTGGGGATTTGGAAGTGCTCTGGGTGGTTAGACGGATGGCTGGACGAGAGGCAGGCTGCGCAGCTCTTGGGGCCAGGGAGACTGGGGCAGGAGGACCTGATGACCACGCAGATAGGTCTCCTCTCTAGGCTCGAGGGGCAGGCTGTGGGGAAAAGAGTTTGCCAGAGGCCCAGGCCAATTTGAACACATGGACCTGCCTAGCTGTAGCCCCTGCCATCCTTTTTCTAGCCACTTAATCTCATCTGAGGAGTTCTCTCTACCCGCAGACTGCTTGCCTTGGGCAAGAGGTTCCAGGGTTGGTGTTCAGTGGCTCAACTTGGACATAACCTTTTTGTTGGTCTCTCTTTGCCTAGTATTCATTCATTCATTTACTCAGTCACCGTGGTAGATGCAACAGAAACAGCCACAAATTCTTCCTATCCCTCTCTGCTGGATCCCTTGCAATGTGCTTCTTGTATTGAGAAAAAGCCAGTTGCCATTGAGTCAGTTCTGACTCTCGGAGACCACATGTGTGTCAGAGTAGAACTGTAGGTTTCTTCTTCTTCTTTTTTTTAAATAATATTTTATTGTGTTTTTGGTGAAGGTTTACACAGTGGTTTAGGTTCCCATTCAACAATTTCCATAGGGTTTTCAATGGCTGATTTTAGGAAATAGATCACCAGGCCTTTCTTCTGAGGCACCTCTGTGTGGACTCAAAACTCCAACCTTTAGTTAGGAGCCAAGTGCTCTAACCATTTGCACCTCCCATTAAGAAGTGAGTAGAAGTCTCCACCTCTTAAATTCGAGCTTTGTTATGTGATTTTTTTTGGCCAGTAGATATTAGCAAGCAGGATGCAAACAGAGGCTTGAAAAGTTCTTGCACACTGAGGTTGGCTGTCTCTTGCTGCCCTGAAGCTGCCATGTGAGGAAGCCCAGGCTAGCCTGTGGGATGATGAGAGGCCACTTAGAGCACAGTTGAGCTGGCCTAGCTGATGCCCCCTGAAACTAGCCTGTGACCTGCCAGACATGGGAGTGAGCTATTTCAGACCACCCAGTTCCAGCTGATCCAGCCCAGCAAACCCACTGAATCATGAGCTAACTAAAATGATTGCTGTTGTAAGTCACCATGTTTTAGGATGGTTTGTTATGCAGGAAAAGTAAACTGAAACCATCACTCAACAAGTAGTTAATCTCTGCCAGACATTGTACTTGGCCTTGGAGATGCATAGCCCAATGGTGGGCATGTGATCCAGGCCTGGCCCATCAGAGCATCCACCACCCTGGTCACAACTTCCTGCTGGCTGGCCTCCCTCTTGCTTGGGGTGGGTCATCTGCTCTTTTGCCCTGCCCTGCTCTGCAGACCTGCATGGTCTCTGGGGTCCAGGCCCAGCTGCAGGTATTTCTTTAGCATCACCCTGAGGTGGGCAGTGGGTACTGTCAGAAGAGGCAGTAAAGCTTAGTGGTTAAACGCATCAGACTAACCAAACCCAACCAAACCTGTTGCTGTCAAGTGGATTCTGACTCATAGTGACCCTATAAGACAGACTAGAACTGCCCCAAAGGGTTTTCAAGAAGCGGCTGGAGGATTTGAACTGCTCATCTTTTGGTAGGCAGCCAAGCTCTTAACCACTGCGCCACCAGGGCTACATCAGACTAACAGGGGGTTCAAATCCCAGCTTTACTATTTACTACCACTTACCGTCATGAGCATGGATGGTAGAGTCAGATTGCCTGGATTTCAGTCCCTCCTCTGTGAGTTTAGGCCAATGGACACAGCCTTCTTAAGCCCCAGGCTTCCTAATCTGTAAAATGGGAGTGATACTACCCTATTCTTAGGGCTGTTGTGAGGATAACAGAGACAGTGCATGTAAAGCTCCTAGTTCAGAACCTGCCACATAGTAAACACTCATTCCACGAGAGATTTTGTATCATCTATTGACTGTGTGATGTTGGGCAAATTACTTACCTCTCTGAGTCTGTTTCTCCATCTTTGAAATGGACATCATGCCACCTATTGCTAGCAAACACCTCAGGATGGTGTAAGGATGAGAAATGATAATGTGTTTAAAGAACTTAGCTCTTTGCCTAAAGTGGCAGATATCATTGTGTTTGCTATTAGTATTATCAACAAATCAAGGTGGATTATTGGGGAAACCTCCTGGGCTGATGCAGCTTTCAGCTTCTTAATGATGAGCACTCTGGGGGTTTTAGACAGATTTTCCTCTGTCTTCCTGCACAGATGTCTTTGCTGCAGTGTCCATTGTGTGGCCAAACTGACTTACCAAGTGGTATAAGAACTTTTCTTCTCTGGCCTCAGTTTTCCCGTGTATAAAATAGGCGTGTGTGTGGTGGGGAGTGGTTCAGAATGGCAGATAGATTTCACATTATGCACTGTCTCTGATTGATTGGCAGTGCCTCTCTGGAGCTGTGAATTGAGATTCTTGCCTCATCCAGACTTACCAGGAAAAAT
This sequence comes from Trichechus manatus latirostris, assembly GCF_000243295.1. Lineage (NCBI taxonomy): Eukaryota > Metazoa > Chordata > Mammalia > Sirenia > Trichechidae > Trichechus > Trichechus manatus. Next base: position 925,122 of record NW_004444106.1, on the reverse strand, counting down.
TTCATGATCAATTAGTGATGTCTGCAGTGGATGCGAGATGGGGGAAAGAAGCATATTTGCCTACCGAGACTAGTGGTCCTTTAGGGTCTTCTGGGGATACTAAGATTCAGTCAGTTTATGGATCTCTAATGTGACTGGCCTGTATACCAGCTCCAGTGCTGTGGATGCTTCAAGGGTGGGGACTACATTGTATTCATCTTCATACTCTCAGGAGCTGGCAAGGGGCCTCCATCCTACAATAGCCTAGAGGAAAGAGCAAAGGCTCTGTGGTTAAAAAGACCTGGGGCTCCATCCCAGATATGCAGTTTCCTGGCTGTTTGACTTTGGAGTGGAAGTCACTAGTACCAAATATTCTGGTTCTCCCCTTTTGGGGGCATGAGGCGGGATGGCACTTTCTGGCTGCCTGTGGTTGGGTAGGATTGTGTGACTAGTCTTCGTAGTGAGTTATGACCAGAAGTGAGACCCTTCAGAGATGTCTCCTTCCTTCTGCCACAGTGGCTGACAGTGTTCCAGACAGTGGCTGTCCATCAGCCTGGCTCCAGAGTGTAGTTGGGAGCAGACGCTGAGATGGAGATTAATGTGCACAGAGATTGCTAGGCAGTGCTCTTGGGATCAGCACTGATGGGGCAAGAGAAGGAAGCAGGATTGGGCAGACGGAGAAGCTGGGCCCCACCAAGAGCTCTAAAGCTGCCATGGTCCTCCAGAGACGTCCTGCGTTCGGGCAATGGGCTGGGCACTTATACTCCCACATCAACCACGCATTTTGTATGAGCTACCTCTGGAAGCTCTTGGGTGAGATGCAGTTCCTCTTCAGCTGAGGACAATTCCTGGAGAGGGATGACAACTAAGGACAGCATTTCCAGCAGCCAGGGGAATAGCAGTGACATGCTGGAGCTGGCTCACATCAGCCTGTGAGTGCCGATTATTAAATTTTCAGGAATTTTGTGAGCCAGTTATTAAGTACAGCCACCATTAAAGATTAAAGTATGTAAACTTATTGTTAAATAATTTAAAAAAACAACAAAGGTAATAAATACTCAAAACTCATCACTTCCAGTTTTACTACATTTACTATTGCCTAAGTTCTTGAGGATATTTATGTCTGTTTATCTGTACGGTGGACATGCTACATAATGGTTTGTTATCACCCATTTCTTTCCACCTCTGCATACAATGAACTCACTTTGGTAGCTTGAAATGGGTCATGGCCATGATGGGGGTATTCACACCCCAGAAATCAGCAGATGCTACAAGTCAAGGTTTGTTTTATTCTTTGGTTGATTGTTTAGACTTAAGAAAGTGATGGAGAAAATGCTAATAAAGCAGATTAAACTAAAAAGTGCCATATCTATAGTTGTTACATTGTGACTAGCTTAAAAATTGTCAAGTCACGGTTGAATAGAAACTATAGATGGACTATGGATACAAGAGTTCAGTAAGAATCAACAGAAGCATTCTGTGAAAATCATTTGGCTATATGGAACTTACAATAAAGAGTGTCGTATATTTTATTATTTTGTTATTATTTATTATTATTTGTAAACTGTGAGCTACACAGCCTTCATATTAGTAGAATTTATAATGAACTTATGTACACACACACACATATATGCATATATATGTATACACATGTTATTGTGTGCTGTCGAGTCAATTCTGACTCATAGTGACCGTGTATGCATATGTGCATACATATATATGCATACACCGATACACATATACACTCGTACACATATATGTATACACACATATACACATATACCATAGACTTACACACATACACACATATACACATACATGCATATACTCAAACAGACAGATACACATATATACATATATACATACCATCGGTGGTTTAGTGGTAGAATTCTCACCTTCTGCGTGGGAGACCTAGGTTTAATTCCCAGCCAATGTACTTCATGTGCAGCTACCACCCATCTCTTATTGGAAGCTTGTGAGTTGCTATGATGATGAACAGGTTTCAGTGGAGCTTCCAGACTAAGGTGGACTAGCAAGAAAGGACTGGTGATCTAATTTTAAAAATCAGCCAGTGAAAACCCGATGGCTCATAACGGTCAGATCCTCAACTGATCACGGGGTTGGTGCAGGACTGGCAGTATTTCCCTCCATTGTGCATGGGGTTGCCATGAATTGGGGTTGACTTGACAGCAGCTAACAAATATAAATAAACATCTTGTAAATATGAGTAAAAAAGTAAATAAATGTACGTGCACACACACACGTGCACGTGACATGGAGCAGAGTCACTGCTGACCCTCGATGGACATATAACTTGAGTGAAAGATAATCCTCTGCTCTCTCTTGTTTCATACCACTGAGATTTTGGGGATTATTAGCACAACGTAACCTAGCTTATACTAGCTGATGCACCTGGGAAGAGACACTTAATTCTCTGGGCCATAGTGTTCTCATAATAATACCTCCTTGTAGGGTTTCGCGGAGAATCTTTACAGAAGCAGACTACAGCCTAGAAAACCCTATGGGACAGTTCTCCCCTGTTCTGTAAGGTCACTATGAGTTGGAATTGACTTGACGGCCATGGGTTTGGTTTTTTAATCTTTACGGAAGCAGATCACCAGGTCTATTATTGATAGCAGTGTCTTAATAAATGCTTCATTTATTTATTTGATTGAAAATGCTCTTGAGCCAAGTCACACATGTCATCTTCCAGTAGTTGGGGACGAGGGTACAGCTCTCCGTCTCTCTCCTTCAGTTGTCTCTGCCTCTGTTGGGTGCCTGTCTCCACTCTCTCAGTCCCTCTCTGCACTTGTATCTGTCTCCAAACCACAGTCTAGTAGACTGAACCAAAGGCCACCAGTCCCAGCTGGGAAGGGCAGCCTTCCGAGGTCCTGGAGCGGTAACTGCTGCAGCTGCTGTGTCCCAGGTCTCCTGAGTGGAATCAAATGTGCCTGAGGAGCAGTGGCAGAGGAGAGCCGTAAAGGCTAATGTCCCGAGAAAGAGCCTGGAGGAATAGCAACTTTAATACAAAATAAAAACGGATGGACTGATTATTGCAAAGCCTGGCCATGCCATAAACAGGCTCCAGCAGCTGAGCTGGCAAGGAAGGGGAGAGTAGGCCCCTCGAATCTGAATCTCGGAGGGGTAGCCTGGGCATCGGCGGTTTTCAAAGACTCCCCAGGAAGTTCTGCAGTGCAGCAGGACTGAGCACTCCCGTTCTGGATCATTTTACGTAGTGCAAGGAGGCAGCACTGAATTGTAAAATAGGAAAGATGTGTGTTTCGTGAGGTTGCTGTGAAGATTAAACATGAAGCCCTTCGATGGGCCTTTATAACTTATTAAAGACCCATCAGAAATAAATTATGTTTCATACATAGCTGTTGAAAATTATGAGACAGATTTACACACATTGTTATGGCATAGTCTCCAATAAATATTAAGTGAGAAAGGTAAGATAGTGAAGGTCTTTATGGTGTGTCTCTGTTTGAGGGAGGGGAATTTGGGGCATATATTCCTGTGTCCTTGCATATACACGACTCCCTCTAGAAACCCATAAACCAAGCCTGTTGCCGTCGAGTCGATTCCAACTCATAACGACCCTGCAGGACAGAGTAGAGCTGCCCCATAGGGTTTCCAAGGAGTGACTGATGGATTTGAACTGCAGACCTTTCAGTTAGCAGCTGAGCTCTTAACCACTGCTCCACTAGGGCTCCTCTAGAAAGGATACACCTAAAGTTGTTACAGTGGTCGCCTATGGGGATTGGCAATAGGAACAGGGAGACTGAGTTAGGTGGGAAAATGGCCTTTTGACTATATGCTCCCTGATACTGCTGGATGTACCACCATATATATATATCTTATTTTTATGTGGCACTGGTAGTTCAGTGATAGAATTCTCACCTTCCTTGAGGGAAACCCAGGTTCGATTCCTAGCCAGTGCATCTCATATGCAGTCACTACCTGTCTGTCAGTAGAGGCTTGTGTGTTGCTATGATGCTGAACAGGTTTTAGTGGAGCTTCCAGACTAGGAAGAAAGGCCTGGTGATTTGCCTCTGAAAATCAGCCAATGAAAACTGTATGGATCCGAATGGTCTAATCCACAGCGTTTCCACGACTCAGGAGGCAACTCAGTGGCAGCTAACAACATCTTATGTTTATACTTTTTTTTTTTAATTGCAGAAAAAAAACTGTCCCAGGCGCTTCGGATGCCCCACTAGGTGTTGGAGCTACCACCACCATCCATGAGACCAGCCCCATCAAGTGCAATTCCAGCACTGACTGTGAAGATCTCAGGTTACCTGTAAGTTATTTATGGAGCTGGGTTCCCATAAGAGCACCAAAACTCTATGGGCAGGAATGACTTGTGGAATTAGCAGAAGCCCCATCTTTTAAAGAAATTAGTTGCCCACCAGAGGGGCAAAAGGAGCTTGACAATGCCAATCTAAGACTATTCAGGCTCCTTTGGCTTGGGGAGGACTTCAGGGAACAATTCAGACCCAAAGGAGATTATAGTTTCTTAGCTGTCATTCTGCCTTGTTCCTTCCAGTTCTGTTAACTGCTAGGCCTCCCCATAGTTACTATCAGGCCCCTGCAATGGTAACTTGCCAGAACTCCCCCTCCACAGACCCTTGTAGCTGTCCAGTGCCGTCACAGGTAGGTTCCTTGTGTCTGGAGGTTCCTGGCATATGGGTGCCCTGGTCTTCAGGGCCTGCTAGGGCAGGAGATGGAGTCAGGATTGCTGGAGGTCCCAGCAGACCTATCAGGGACCCCCTGGGCTTAGGGACCATTATGTCTCTGTGGCCCCTTCCAGGTCTGGGCTCTGGTCTTCCTGACTTCCTTGTCCTGACTTTCTGTTTCCTGCTTTTGACCTTAACCGAGGCTCCCTTCCTTCAGAAAGGCCCTCTCCCCGTTATTCAGGGGAGTTGCTGCTGAGAACCTCCAGGCCGTCTTACTCAAAACAGTCTCATGGGGCCTCTGGGAGAACTGGTGCAGAGGTTGGATCCTTGGGCAACTGGATGGATGGTGGTGCCAAGGTAGGGAACACGAGAGAATGCGGTAGAGAGAAGATTTACGAGTTTAGTTGAATCCAAGGTGCCCAAGGGACCTCTAGCTGGAAATGAACTGTGTTTAGAGTTCAGGGGAGAAATCGAGCTGGAGGTATCAATGTATCAAATGACAGAAGGACCCTTCCCGAGATGAAGCTGGCCTGGGTGCAGCGACAACAGCCTTCTATGAGAACTGTGTCTGTGCCAGGAGGAACAATGAGGACCTGGGTATGTGCTTGGATGATGGAAACCTTCGTCTTGGCACCAAAGGCCTAGGGATTCTGTCAGGTAGACATTTAGAGGCTTAAAAGACAGATAATGGGCAAACCCTTCAGATCCTGGAGGTCACTACAACTCAGTCTGGCCCTTTCACCTTCCTTTCTCCCTTTCTTCTGGCCACAAATTCTGGGCCAGCTTCCTTTTGGTGTGCAATCCTGGATCTTGTTTACCTCATGAAAAGCCTGTAACAATTTAGGATGGCATCCAGAAAGCCCTAGAAGGGAGTCAGTGCAATCTTGAGTTAATCTTGACCCTTTCTGGACTCACTGGTCAGGGTGGACTAAAAGTTCATTCAAGCTCCATGACCTATAGACCCCTTCAGGGCTCACGGGTGTGAATAAATTCCCAAATGAGAGAAACCAGGATCCGAATGTATTGCCTTAGTTGTGTAGACCTGACCTAGAAGGATGAGTCTGGAAGAGCTCAGGTGAAACTCACATTTGAGATGGAGTCCCATAGTCTTATCTTTCCCAAAGTTTCTGGAGCAGGAGGTAAGTTGAATAACTTCTCTCCAGTTGTCTCCTCTGGCAGCAAGAGAGCAAGTGAAGCCTCAGTCTCACCCAGCGGGAACCACCTCATTTGCATGCGTAGGAACCAATTTTTTTGAATTTAATTAATCACAGTTTACATGCTGATAACCCTTGAAATATTTTTATGGGTAAATAATGGATATTCCCTGCTGTGGGGGGAATCCTTTAGCTCCAACATTCACTTATAATTTATTTCCCATTAAGTGATTAGAGAGTGAGAGTGATACCTACAGACATGATAGGAGGGAAAAGCATTGATACTCATTTCCTGGATGAAGCCTGAGGAAGGTACTGTCTTCCCCGGTAGGTGCTTGGTGTCAAGATGTCCCAGCTGGAGGGGCCAAGCCCCAGTGTGGCCACTTTTACTTCTACGCCTCCTGGTTATATATGACATCATGATTATAATTCTGCTGTATTCATTGTTACCATCGCTACCACCACCACTAATAGAACCATTATCATCACTGTCATCACCACCATTACAATCAGTACTACCACCACCACCACGACTGCCTTTATCACTACTTAAACCAGGTTTATCACCGCTACACCATCACCACTTCCATCACCTCGATCACCATCATTACCACACCATCACCACTTCCATCACCATCATTACCACACCATCACCACTTCCATCACC
>NW_004444106.1:904366-918487 GCF_000243295.1 Trichechus manatus latirostris | reverse complement strand
ACCATCATTACTACACCATCACCACTTCCATCACCTCCATCACCATCATTACCACACCATCACCACTTCCATCACCTCCATCACCATCATTACCACCACCATCACTGCTTCTGTTACCTCCATCACCATCATTAACAACACCATCATCACTTTCATCACCTCCATCACCACCACCATCACACTATCACCATTGCCACCATCAGCCATTGTCACCATAGCCTTTAACGCCACTATCACTATCACCATCATTACTGCCACAACCACACCATTTCCACCTTTATTTCCTATCTGTACCTTGAGGATGTGTCATGGATTGAATTATGTCCCCCCAAAAATGTGTGTATCAGTTTGGCTGGGCCATGATTCCTGGTATTGTGTGATTTTCCTGTGTGTTGTAAATCTTGCCTCTATGATGTTAATGAGGGAGGATGGGTGGCAGTTGTGTTAGTAAGGCAGGACTCAGTCTGCAAGACTGGATTATGTCCTGAGGCAATCTCTTGAGATATAAAAGAGAGAAGTGAGCAGAGAGAGAGGGGGAGCTCATACCACTAAGAGAGCAGTGCCAGGAGCAGAGCATGTCCTTTGGACTCAGGGTCCCTGTGCGGAGAAACGCCTAATCCAGAGGAACACTGATGAGAAGGCCAAAAGAGAGAGAAAGCCTTCCCCTGAAGCTGACACCCTGAATTTGAACTTTTAGCATACTTTACTGTGAAGAAATAAAATTTCTCTTTGTTAAAACCATCCACTTGTGGTACTTCTGTTATAGCAGCACTAGATGACTGAGACAGGATGCCATTCCCTTCCATCCAGAAACCCAGGATCCTTCTATCTTCCTTCTCCCTTTTTCCACACACTCTCCCCCTTACACATCTAATCAACTACTAGGTCCTATTGGTTATACCTCCTGCATGTCTATTCAAATTATGTCTTCATCTTCTTATATTTCCTCAGTTCAGGTCCTCATAATTCCTCACGTGATCTGTTGCACAACTGGCCTCTCTATGCCTGTCCAATGCAGTACCAGAGTATCTTTCTAATATGGATATCTAACCGTGTCACTTCTGTATTAAAACTTCTTCTCATTGTCATCAGGGATCCTCCACTTGAATAATATATAAACTTTTTTTTTTTTTTTTTTAATATTTTATTGTACTTCAGGTGAAGGCTTACAGAACAGATAGTTTCTCATGTAACAGTAACACACATGCTGTTTTATGACATTGGTTAACAACCCCACAACATTTTAACCCTCTAAATTCTCAACTTTTTTTTTTTCTTTTGTGAAAATACACATAGCCAAAGATATGCCATTTCAAAAATTTTTTTTTTTTTACATACACATTTAAGTGACATTGACTACGCTCTTCTAATTGTGCTGTTATTCTCACTTAAGATGAAGGCTTACAGGACAAAATAGCCTCCCATTTAACCGTTACTACAAATGTTGCCCTATGACAATGGTTAACAATCTCACAACACATCAACAATTTCCTTACTCTACTTTGTGTTCCCTATCATCAGCTTCCTACTCCCCTTCTGCCTTCTGGGCCTTATATAAACATTTTTATGGGAAAACTCTGTGGACCTCCCATATTGACTTAAAATTTTTTAAAAAGTTTAATGCTACTTGCTTATGTACTAATAAAACTAGGTTACAACTCATTTTGCATATACTGTGTTTCATTGAATCTAAAATGTCATCAATTGCAAGATGCGTTATTATTTTATGAGGCATCAAGAGAGAAGAAAGTGCCACTAACTGTAATTGTAAGAGACTGTTGATGCAGTGGTTAAAGCACTTGGCTGCTAACCAAGAGGTCTGTGGTTTGAACCCACCAGCCGCTCCTCGGGAGAAAGATGTGGCAGTCTGCTTCCATAAAGATTTACAGTCTTGGAAGCCGCTCCTCGGGAGAAAGATGTGGCAGTCTGCTTCCATAAAGATTTACAGTCTTGGAAACCGTATGAGGCACTTCTGTTCTGTCCTGTAGGATCACTATGAGTCGGAATCACCTCTGCGGCAGTGGGTTTGGTTTGGTTTTTGGTCTAGATTTTAACATGCATCCCAATTTCAGAGATGTCTAAATGTCAGAAAACTATGTTTTAGAATCAATAACAAGAGAAGTTCATAAACAACTCTAAGACCAAAATAAATTAGAAACTAAATATGAACATAGTGATGAAATTCAATATAATATTCTTTATTTACCATGACAGATGATGTTTTGTGGAAACTGAACTGACACTTGCTCAAAATGAATTGCCGCTCTAGCCAGGGTTCTTTTGGGTGTATGACTGCCTATATTCCTTGGTGTGGTATGGAGACTCCATTCGACTTCCTTTTTTCTCTTTGAGAACCTTTCATTGGTATAGCATATACCAATTAACATCACTTGGCCTTTATCTGGCACTAACACATCATTTGTGTGTTAAGTCGACCCCTTTGCTTTTCCCCTTGCCCGGCGACAGTTAAAGCATTATTACTAGACCCTAAAGGGGTCACAAACAGAAACATCACAGGATCACTGACATTGCACGCTGGTGGTCCAGGAGGTGATCCAGAATGTGCTGGCGTTTGGTGAACACATACAATCTGAAAACTTCTTGTGGAGCGCTCATGGATCCCTAAGCGTAAATCAGCGAACTCAAGGATCCTTCATGTCAGTTTTAGACACTAGCCTTCAAGATAAAATCTCAATTTCTAGCATAATCTAGCCCTTGTCTTGTTTCTGGTCTTCCCCACTCTTTGTTTCAGCCTGAACTATCTCCTCGCCATTCCTGGACTACACATTAACTCTGATACATTCCTGGATCTTAGCATTTGCTGCTTCCTTTGCTGGAATGCCCTTCCCTCCCTTGTCCACACAGAGAGTTATTTCTCATTCTTGGAACCCCACCTGCAGCTCAGCGAAGACTTATCTGGCTTCTCAGGGGAATCTGGTTCCTCGTGTCAAAGCACTGATTATGCATCAGTTCACAATTGTTCATTTACATGCCTGTGAGACAGGGTTATATCTTTGCAATGTTTAGTACAAGGAGCCCTGGTGGTGAAGTGGTTAAACGCTCAGCTGCTAACTGAAAGGTCAGTCATTCAAACCCACCAGCTGCTGTGTAGGAGAAAGATGTGGCAGTCAGCTTCTGTAAAGATTACAGCCTTGGAAACCCTATGGGGGCAGTTCTACTCTGTTCTGCTGGGTCGCTATAAGTTGGAATCGAGAGATGAGTATAGAGTTATTTAACAAAAAACTTTAATTTTTCCTTTATTACACAAGTTACACATATTTACACCCCAAATTCCGCCTCCCCTCTCCCTTCATCCTCTGCCACTTCCCTTTCTTCCTCTCGGCTCCTCTTCATTCCTCCCTTTTCTTTTCCCTCCTACCCTCCCTGCTTCTCCCCTCTTTGCATGCTCTCCTTGACCTCTTCCAGTTTCTCTCTTCTCAGTCTGTCTGTCTCTTGGTCTCTCTCTGCCTCTGAATAGCCTGGTGTCGCAATTTTAGCTCACGTGTCTCTCCTCTTGGATGGACCAGCTGGCAGAGCTGGGGGGCTCTTTGAGGCCCTGGGGTGCACACAGGGAAGGGAAGGGAAGGGAAGGGAAGGGAAGGCTCAGTGGGGGTAGGGGTGAGACTCCACCAGCCCTGGGGAGCAGGTAGCTCCCTTCCTGGAGACTTTGTAAGTTTCTCCTTACACCAAATCTCTTTAGAGACCTAAACTAGTAATGTGATCTGGGGTAAGATGCCTCACCTCATAGACCCTCCATTTCTCCATTACTAAAATGGGGCAGTAATGACATAGTGGCCTCACAGGATTGTGGGGGAGGTTAAACAAGCTGACGTACGTGAAAACACTGAGCACAGCGTCTGGCCATAGTAGTGTCAGCTGCCATCAAGTGGACTCCAACTCACGGCGACCCTGTGTGGGTCAGAGTAGGATTGTGCTCCATAGGATTTTCAGTGGCTATTTTTTTGGAAGTAGATCACCAGACCTTTCTTCCAAGGTACTGCTGTGCTCCATAGGATTTTCAATGGCTGATTTTTCAGACATAGACCTCCAGGCCTTTCTTCCGAGGCTCCACTGGGTGGACTCAAACTCCAACCTTTCAGTTAGCAGCTGAGCGTATTAACTGTTTGCACCGTCCAGGAACTCCCTGTCCACAATAGGTGCTCTGTAAACACGAGTTTCCTGGCTCCTTTTGCCCACTGCCTTTGAAAACAAAAAGTTTTTTGTTAGTGAAAGCACTAGAGGGGGAGGTTGATCCAGGTTGTAGTCCTTATGCCACCATGGTGTGACTTTGGGCTTATCCTTTTATCTTTCTGAGCCTCCATTTTTCTTATCTATAAAATGGGGACGAATAATTGCTAAGAAGATTAAGTTAAATGAGATAATATTTGAGTAAAAAGTGACCACAATGCCTGGCAGGCAGCAACAACAATAATAATAGCATTTACTGTGTGCCAGGAACAGTGCTTAGGAACCTAGACCTAGTCTCTCATTTATTCTTTGTGTCATCAGCAAGAACATCTCCACAAAGTTGGGGTAGAAACAAGGCAGAGTGCTTTTATTTTTCTGGTCAATTGAGTCAGCATCCACCTCCCTTATTAGCAGGAAATGTGTCACCTTTCTTTTAAGGGTCTTTCCTTGACCCTCTTGACTTATCTGTGAACCCCAAAGGCTTTCATAGTTCAAAAGGGAGTCTGTGCACCTCCGACCACACATCATAGCAAGAGCAAGAGTCTGATCAGGCCCTGCTGTAGCTGCTTCTTGTTGCCAGAAGGGGTCACTGTTGAAGCTAAGTTGTGCACAGTCTTGTGGATGCTCTGTTCCTGGGTTATGCTAGATCCAGTTTCTGGATGTCTGCTGAGTCACACACCTTTGGGGCCCAGGTTACATCTTTGTGATCAGCTCTGTCAGTTTGCACACATGGTTGTCTTTTGGGGGATAAGTTGGACTCGGGCACTGATTTGGGGCTGCCTCACAGGCTCAAAACCATTACTTCCTTTCTCCTCTGTAGCCCATTTATTAGATAATGTGACAGCAGTTACTTTGTTCATTCAAACCTGAAAGCTCTTGTTATATCTACCTTGAATGAAATCCAGGACCACTTGTTTTGAACTCCTTATGATGCAGGCTACCCACAGTAATGACAAAATGTCAGTCTGTTCCCAGTTACACTGTGCTGTAAGTGGCAACTTCTTTTAATACAGGTGAGGGAGGAATCCACATGTTTAATATTCTACAAGACAGTCCTGCTATACTTCCAACAATTGAGTTTAAATTGCCCTACTATACTCACAAGTCTAAAATGAAGTCTGGCTATAATGTGGAAAGAGTACAGTTATCGGAAATAGAAATAGTTTGTATCTGTGGTGGGGATCAGTTATGTTTGCCTGTCCAGTGTCCCATTGCTCCTTGAATTGTTAACAGAACCTTGATTTTCTTTTTTGGAATCACCCCTCCTCATTTTCATTCCATATGATTGGGGGTGGGGATCTGATCCAGGACTGGGCAATAAAAAGACTGAAACTCCCTGGCTTCAGTGATTGGTTCAAGTATGAGCATATGATCTAAGGAGGGCCAATGAAAGCCTGTCTTAGGCAGGGTTCTCTAGAGAAGCAAAACCAGTGCAGTGTATAAATGTGTACATATAGAGATTTATATCAGGAAATGGCTCGCATGGTTGTAGAGGCTGGAAAGTCCCAAGTCCGTGGCTCAGGTTGGAGGCTTGTCCTGACTCATGTAGCTGCAGGGGCTGGTGAACGCAACATTGGCAGATCAGACAGCAGGCTTCTGGCTCACAGGCTGTGGAGGCTGACAGATTCCAAGATTGACAGGTAAGATGCTAGCTTAGGCCCCAAGAACCAGAGGTCAGATGAACAGGAGCCAGCTGCAGGATCAAGAGCAAGCAAAAGCCCATGAGCTTTGCCAGAAGATCCTCTTATATTGGGTGCAGGCCACACCCCCAAGGAAACTCCCTTTCAACTGATTGACTGCTCACAGCAGATCTCATCAGGGAGGTGATTACATTATGTCAGATCTCATTATGGAGGTGATTACATCCTTACATAGCTACCAGACTACATCAGAACTGCCAAACCACTGAGAATCACGGCCCAGCCAAGTTGACACATAACCTTAACAATCACAAAGCCCATCCTGAGATTTTTGCTGGAACTATGGAAAAAGAAGCACTCCCTTTCTGTTGGAGTGCTAAGCTGGAAGGATGTAAGCTTGAAGCTGCTGGGATTCTATTTAGCCACCAAGTGGAGAAAGCTTGACTGAGAATGAAGTCATTTCTGTGGAAAGCAGAACCAAGAGATAGAGATAGCTTTCTGATGACGTTGAACACCTGGATCCAGCTGTGCCTGAAGCTAACCCTGCCGATAGTCTTTCACGAGCCAGAACATATATCCATTTTCTGCTTAAGTCAGTTGAGTTGGGTTCGTTTTGGTCACTTGTGACTGTATAGTGTATTAATTCAGCCTCTGAGGGCCAGTATAAAAAAGTTCTTACGAAAGAAAGGCAGACAGGCAAACAGGCAGACAGATGATCTCTGACAATTAGGAACTTCTTTCTACCTCTCCACAGGGCAAAGCCACCCATCCCTCCCTGGATGTTTTGCTTGAGTCTGATGTAGCCAGGGCACAGTGCCAGGACCAGGAAGGCTGCAAATATTACAGAATGTCTGGGGAAAACAGCATTGTTCCCAATTTATGCTTTAGCTTCTCCTCCTGTCTCTTGCATTTTTGCTTTTATTTAAGGCTGTGTTCAATGTTGTAATTACTTCTTTAATCTGTGCCGGCTGTGTCTGGGGCAGGTGGCTTCCTGCCATTGCTGGGTTTGCATTGTAAACAAACCCTGGCACTTAGCTGGGAGGCTCCTGCTGAAATATTGCCCCAAATAGATGGCAAATTAGGTATTGGAAAATAACTTTAAATTACATTTTAATTCTTGGGGAATTACATCCTACATCTGTGTTAGGGACAAGTGAGTTCACCATGAATAATAGGTCTGGAGTGAGCTCCAGAGGGGAGTAGCAGCATTGGGCAGTGACTGAGAGGAGGGAGACAGGTTTTTCCAAGGAGATCTGGGGGAAAACGGGACGTCTGAAGGGATGGGTCATGGAAATGGGAGGAGGCAGCATAAATCCTGAGAAACCCTGCATATGCCTGCTGGATCTTCCAGAGAGATGAAAGAGAGTCACTAGATTCATTTTCCAGTGGATGGACGGGGGCGCTAGCATTTGTCACATCCCCATTGTGTACTGAGTGCCTGGCACCCATGGAGTCAATATAGCAAAATGGTGCAGTCTGCCACTTTAGGGACAGGGACCTGGGCGTAAATTTTGGTTTTGTCACCATCACTGCTGACCTGCAGGTAGACCAGCAATATCAGGGGTCTTTGGTTTCCTAACTTTGTTACTGAGGAACTGTGGAGGGGGAGAGCAAAGTCTCAACGGCAAGAACTTTGGCATTGGCCTGACTTGGGTTCAGATTCCTGTTCTGCCACTTCCTAGTTGTGTGCCTTTGGGCAAGTCACTTACCTTTCCAAGTCTCAGTTTCTTCGTCTGCCCAGTGAATCAGAACAATACTAACGTGTCTCTCAGAGTTACTGTGTGGGTTAAATGTGATAGTGAATGCTACCTGCTTAGTACAGCTTAGCTCATGGAATGGTTATTAATATTATTCAATCTTATTATCTGCACAATGGTATTATGTACCAGGATGTTAAGCTTGGAAGTTTCAGTTAGGCACCAAGGTAGATAGATGGGAAATTTCAAAGTGAGGCGACAATTCGTTGTATGCAGATTTTCAATGAAATAGTTAGAAACCAGTACCACACCTTAGCTACTTTAGAAACAGGAAATAATAGTGAATGATGGGGAGGGCAGAGGATGTGTGAGGGAGATGTGTTTAGAAGAAGCTGTGCTGAGGGCCTTGTTCCACCCTACCTTAGGGAAAAAAGGGTGCTTGTGCTCTTCATCTCAAATCTAGAGGTGGGTGTGGAGAGTGCAGCCTTGAGTCTAATATGTGGGGTGTATTAGTGGGGACAGGACAGGCTTTGCTGCAGTAACAATAAGCCCAGCAATCTCAGTGGCTTAATCTAACAAAGATTTATTGCCCACTCAAGTTGCAGCCTGTGGCACTGCGGGCTGTGTTCCTCCATATTGTGATTGTGCTGTCTGGAACACGTTGTTTTCAACGAAGAAGAGGCAGACGGTGGAAGTACCTGGCTCTTAACTGCCCCAGAAGGGACACATGGCAACGCTGTTCACTTCATTGGCCAGAACTTGTCACATGGCCCCAACCTGACTGCAAAGGAGTCTGGGAGATACAGGGGCACATGGATATTTGATGCACACTTATCAGTTATTGAGCTTGAAGTGTGTTTCTTGCATGCAGCTGGGAGACCTGGAACACCAGTGCCTGAGCAGCAGTGACCCCAGGATAGCGCCATTGGGCAAGAGATGTGTCAGTGTTTCCTGAGGACTAGTTATGGCAGGGAGAGCTGACATGGGGTCATCTTGGAGCCTGTTCAGGAGGTCTCCTAGAACATGAAGGTGAATGCATAGGGCTCAGGCAAGCCTGCCTGGACTAGAAATGCATCTACCCAGATCCAGGGAAACTTTGGTTGGAGAGGCTCCAGCAGGGAACTCCAAAGAGCTAACAAGTCTCCCATGAATCATCTGCCAGGTATGGAGAGGGCAAAGCCAGCTTGCATGATACCAGTTCAAATAATACCTGCCTTGCTATTTTCGCCTCCTCCCTTTTTATGCACCAACCGCATAAGGGAGAAGTCTTTATTTGCCAGCTGGAGGAGGCAGAGCACAGGAAAGAAGCCAATCATGGCCTCCTTTCCCAGTGTGGACTTCAATTGGACTCAAGGCTGGGAAGGAGGTGGGCAGCTGCACGCTATGATGGTTAAATCGAATTCAGAGTTTAATACTTTGATCTGGACACACTATTTATTGAATCAAAACTATTTTTTCAACAAATATCTATTGAACACCACTTTTCTAGGTGCTGGCCCACATCTGTGAACCAAGCAAAGCTGCCTCCTCTGCGGGGCTGGCATTCTAGTGCTGGTGCCTTTGAGTGGTCAGTGGCCAGTCATGAGCAGAAGCACCATGGGGCCTCGTGTTCATCCAGGGCGGAGAGGGTCCCTCCCACTGAATGAAGCTTAAAGGCATGACAGAGACACCAGTTGCACTTGTCAGGAAGGCCGTAGTCTTCCAGATTTGCAGAAGAGGGTACTGGAACCACCCGAGGTCACACAGCTAGGACGTGGCAGAGCTAGGATTTCAATTCCAGGCCTGCAACAGAGAGTCCCTGATGGAGCAGGATAAAGGTGGGGTACAGAACTCAAATTCTAGTAAAAAGACCAGACTTAGCGGTCTGACTGAGACTGGAGGAACCCTGGAAACCATGGCCCCGGATTCTCTGTCAGCCCAGAAGTAAAACAATTTCTGAGGCCAATTCTTCAGACAAAGATTGGACTGGACTGTGGGACATAAAATGATACTCGTAAAGAGTGTGCTTCTTAGCTCAGGTAGATACATGAGACTAAATGGGCAGCTTCTGTCCGGAGGTGAGATGAGAAGGCAGAGAGGATCAGGAGCTGGTTGAATGGACATGGGAAATCGGGTGGAAGGGAGGAGTGTGCTGTCACAGTATAGGGAGAGCAATTAGGGTCACATAACAATGTATGTATAAATTTTTGTCTAAGAGACTAACTTGAAATGTAAACTTTCACTTAAACTACAACAATAAAAAAAAAAAAAAAATTCTAGGCCTGTCTGGCTCCCAAACCCTCGCTCTTTCTGTGGTATTGCCTACCTGCCTGCTGGAGCTTTGTCCCCTTTTCCAGGGGTCTCATTCACCATTCCATAAAAGCTGTGAGGGATCCCAGGACATCCATCTCTACCTCCTGCAGCCCTTTGAAGATGGGCCTGAAAAGGAAGAAGCAAAACCCTGGAAGGTCTAAGATGGCTGCTGTCTTGGCAGCTCTGACTACAGTTACCTTCCCTCTCCCCGTATAGACTCCTGGGACCTGAGGATAGAGAACCAGATGGTCCATAGAACGCAGATAGGTGAGTTGCCCTGTGAGATCCTTTGCCCCTCTGTCCCCAGCTGGGCCAGAAGGAGCCCATAGCTGGTGGGAGCCTTGAGAGCTGCAGAATGGCTCCTGAGGGTGAGATAAGGGCAGACTCTCCACGCTCCTTACTTTCTCCATCCAGAGTCCCCACCTCCCATCATTCATTCAAGTTTCATCTTGCTGATTTTCATCATTTCTCGGTGCTGCCTGCATTTTTCTCTATTTGCTATTTGTATCAGCCAGGATAGGCTACGTTAAATGCTGCAGTAACAAATGGTCCCCAAACCTCCGTGCCTGGAAAGAACAAGGGTTCGTTTCTTGCCTCCACTACATGCCATCATGGTGGCTGTGACTCTGCTGTGGGTAATCTTCACTCTAGGACCCAGGCTGATGTGTCAGCCTCTATCAGGAACATTGCCAGAAGAAGGAAGAGAGAATATGGTGAACTGTGTGAACTGACAGAGTAAGTTCCTGGTCTGAGGCGCCAGCAAGGTGGAGACAGAGCTAGGATTTGAAGCAGGCAGTCACCATAACCACTCCACCACCCTGCCCAACTCTGCCTCTATAAATGGGAGGGTCCCATCCAAGTATCTCATTGTTCTGATTTGGAAACCAAGGACCTGGGAGGGGTGATGACCTGCCCAAGTGCCGCAGTCCACTAGTGTCCTGGTGCCCAGTAGAGGTCTCTGCTATGGTGCCTACCACCTCTCCTGTGGGATTGGTTCAACCTCATGACCCTGGGGAGGGAGGCCCGGGAAGTGCCTCCTGGTCATTTGGTGGAGGTACTGCTGAGAAGTTCTGTTGTCCCTGTACCAAGAAGCACTTACAGATAAATACCTTCTAGAATGTGAAGGGAAAACTACAGGAGGCTGGGGCTGAGCTGCTTGACTGGGGAGACTCCAGGCCAGATCAGACAGTGCATTAGGGTCAGGGCTGTGGCTGCAAGCAAGCAAAAGCAACACATGCAGAAAACACATACTTTCTCGAGAGGGTCTGGAGTGGCTCAGAATGTTGGAGGGACTGCTGAACAGCCACACCACGGCTAGCTTGGGCATCTGGGAGGCTGGGCTTGGCCAACACTCTCCTCACGGCTTTACCAACAAGATGACTTAGCTGTAACCGTGGCACAAATGGTTTGCTCTTGGCTACTAACCAAAAGGTTTATGGTTCGAATCCATCTCATGACACTGCAGAAGAATGGGTTGGTGATCTACTTCCATAAGATTACCACCACCACCAGTTGCCGTTGAGTTGATTCTGACTCGTGGTGACTGCATGTATGTCAGAGTAGAACAGTGCTCCATAGGGTTTTCACTGGCTGTGACCTTTTGGAAGTAGATCACCAGGTCTTTTGTCTGAGGTGCCTCTGGGTGGATTCAGACCATCAACCTTTTTGTTAGTAGCTGAGTGCTTAACAATTTATGCCACCCATGGACTCCAGCCGATTGCCATCAAGTTGATTTCAACTCATGGTGACCCCATGTGTGTCGGAGTAGAACCGTACTTCATAGGGTTTTCAATGACTGTGACCTTTCAGAAAGAGACATCTAGGCCTTTCTTCAGTGGTGCCACTGGGTGGATTTTGTCAAAAACCTAAATTGCTTAGAGAAACACCAAAAATTAGTGTAACAGGATATATTTATTGTGAGTAGATACGATTCGAATTGGGCAGCGTCAGTGTGAACGTATTGGGAAGGCTTTCCGAAGAAGGGACAGTGAAAGTGGGTTGTATAGGTCATTGTTATGTTAATTTATCAAGAGATAGCGTCAAAGCACAGGGCAGGTTACAGAAACAGTCACCAAGGACATGCCATGCATCCTAAAACAGCCTCTAGTCAGACCCTGGAGTTTCTGCTCCTCAAAGTTGCCTGCACATAGATAATTTTCGAAAAGAACCCAATGCAGAAGGCCAAACAGTCTCCACTAAGCTACTTACTAAGCTATTGTTTGACTTGAAGGTGACTCCAGGGAACCAGCTCCTTCAAGGTTCAAAAGGACACCTAAGGGTAGATGGCCTGGGTAGGTCACCCCAGTTATGTGAACCCAGAAGTATGAATTCCAGGAGAATCAAAACATTTTTGTCAAATTGAACCACCAACCTTTTGGCTAGTAGCTGAGCACTAACTTTGCACCACCCAGGGAACCTTCTGTAAGATTACAACCATTGAAAACCCAGTGGAGCGCAATTTTACTCTGAAATATGTGGGGTCACCATGAGTCAGAATGGACTCCAGGGAGACTTCTTTTTTTGGTTTTCTGTCCTACCTCACGTGATTTAAGATTCAAATTATTGGAGAGAAGTCTTATTGGATCATTTTAGGTCACATGCTTATCCCTGAGCCAATCACTGGCCAGGGGGATGGAGCACTCTGATCGGCAGACCTGCATCATGTGTTTACCCGTGGGCCAGGGAGTGGTCAATCCCACCCGAGTCACATGGACTGGGAAGCAGAGGGGTGGCATCCCATGGCTTCCTTAGGGCAGGACCTAGTCAGTGTGGCAGGACCACCATTGTCCCTACAAGGTTTTAGTGTGAGTTAGAAAAGGGTGCTGCTTTCGGGCAGGAGCAGCCCTGTGGGCACACGGCTTGGTAAACAGGGTCTGGGTGGATTTCAGTTCCATCGCCTGCTCACTGCAGGCCTTTGTGTGGTGAACTTGCCCATCTATACACAGTACCCTACTTCTGGTTCTCCTTGAATCCTCTGCCATAATGGCACTCACAACTTGGTGAACTCTTGATCTACATTTGGTAACTTAATGGCTAGGTTCTGCTGCCCTCTCTGTCTTCATTACTTACCGTTCCCTGGCTCCCCATTTCTCTAGGCCTGTGGTTCGCAACCAGGGGCAATGTAGAATCACCCGGGTACCTTGTAAAAATCTCCAGGCCCAGGCTGCCCTCCAGACCAGTTAAAGCAAACTCTGGTAGTGGAGCTCAGACATCAGTAATTTTTTCTCTTTTTTTTACAATTCAGTGGCTTTTACTATGTTCACAGAGTTGTGCATCCATCACCACCATCAATTTTAGAACGTTTCCATTATCCCAGGAAGATACCAGGCAACCCTTAGCTGTCAGCCCCCAACTCCACCCCCCACCACATCCCACCCCCAGCCCTAGGCAACCAGTAATCTACTGTTTGTGGATTTGCCTATTGTAGGTATTTCATATAAATGAAACCATACAATATATGGTCTCTTGTGACTGGTTTCTTTCATGTAGCACAGTGTTTTTAAGGTTCATACATGTTGTAGCATGTATCAGTATTTCATTTCTTTTTGTTGCCCAATAACATTCCGTTGTATGGATATACCACATTGTATTTATCCACTGGATGGAAGTTTGGGTTGTTTCTGTATTTTGACTGTTATTTGTATAGATATATGCTTTCATTTCTCTTGAGTATATACCTAGGAGTGGAATTGTTGGATCATATGGCAACTCTATGTTTAGCCTTTTGAGGGCCTGCCAGACTTTTTTCTAAAGCACCTGTACCATTTTCCCTCCCCATCAGCAGTGTCTGAGGGTTCTGATTTCTCCACATCCTGGAAAATACTTAATTATTATATGTCTTTTTTAATGTAACCATTCTAGTGGGTGTGAAGTGGTATCACATTGTGGTTTTAATTTGCACTTCTCCGATGGCTAATGATATTGAACATCTTTTCTTGTGCTTATTGGCCATTTGTATTTGGAGAAATGTCTATTGAGATTCTTTGCCCGTATTTAACACAGGATTATTTATCTTTTTTATTATTTAGTTGTAATAGTTCTTTATATATTCTAGATACAAGTCTCTCATCAGAGATATGATTTGCAAAAATTTTCTCCCATTTGATCTACATAAATGGAAAAACATACCATGCTCATGGATAGGCAGACTCAACATTGTGAAAATGTCACTTCTACCCAAAGCAATTTACAAATACAATGCAATCCCGATCCAAATACCAACAACATTCATCAAAGAGATGGAAAAACTAATCATTAACTTTATATGGAAAGGGAAGAAGCCCCGAATAAGTAAAGCACTACTG